>NC_077229.1:343416886-343720273 GCF_027887165.1 Monodelphis domestica
ATCTCCTGGACTCATCACCACCCCCATGCAGTTAGTAAGGGGATCTAAGTGTCTGACAATTTCTTGTAATAGACATTTTGTGAATTGCCAAGAGCCCAGGGCCTGCCTTGCTCACAGTTTCAGGGGTTCCCATCCAGGTGTGACAGCAAAGGCGTAAATTATGGATGGAAGACAGCTATGTGTGTCAGCCTGGGGCCAAGCTTTGTATGGAACTGCTTCCTCCAGATCCAGGGTTGGTTTTTATTTTTATACCCATTTTCTTGGCACACAGCTTCATTATTTAACATACTTCTTCCAATATAGATAATTGGACAAGTGATACATTAACTTTTAAGAAATCATTTGATTAGCATTCTGTGATCATTCTATATACTTATATTGTAACTATTGATTCTGAAAGGCACACAAAGGTTTTTCAAAAGATAAATGATTTTGTCACAGGTGGCTTAACCAGAGATTAGTTTCTCATTAACCTGTGAGGTGCTTTGAGCTTGCAGACAATCAAGGAAAAGCATCTGTTACTTTGAACAAAAATAGAAAATCAATCAGAAGTTCTAGAGACAATCAACAACACTGCAGCCAAGTTGAGAGATCAAAGGGGCAATAGAAATACAATTTGTCTTAATATTTTTTATTTTAAAAAATTATTTTTTAAAAAAAACCCTTACTTTCTGTCTTGGAACCAATACTGTGAATTGGTTCCAAGGCAGAAGAGTGGTAAGGTCAAGGCAATGGGGGTCAAGTGATTTTCCCAGGGTCACACAGCTGGGAAATGTCTGAGGCCACATTTGAACCCAGGACCTCTCATCTCTAGGCCTGGCTCTCAATCCACTGAGCTACCCAGCTGCTCCCCAACTTGTTTTAATATGAAACCAATCATTTTTCAGAGTCTCATTGGAGAGTTTTGTATCATAAGGGGAAGGCTAAGTTGTAATTAAGGGGTTCAGTCTTTCAGTATAGAGAGGGGGAAAGAGAGGAGAACCCCCTTCTCAAAGCAGGGTTCAAGGGAGATAGCTGATATTAGGATTGGCTCAGAGAGAGGAGAGGGGTTTGAAGATTTTCCCTCCTCTGCCTTCCCTCCTTAGCTAAGGTTGCTCTCCCAAATTCGCTCTTGTCCCTCTTGTTCCTCCTTCCACTACTTGAGACTAAAGGGTCTCCCCTTGATCTGTTCACTCACACACAGCATGGGGAAAAGTTAACCATTTTAATGTCAACTCAATCAAAGTAATGTTGGTTGTCTCTCAAACCGAGGATGACGATTGTCTTTGTGTGTTTTTGTGCACAAAGACACCTGTACATGAAGATTTAAGTGGAAAAGTCGATGCACAGAGACAGTCCCACTCTCTCGGCGTTGGAAACCTGGGTCCATTGGCACAAAAAGTTGTTACACCTGGAGACTTCCTCAGCTGCATTGGATGGCCATATTGTCTTTTGTGCTCCATCACGCCCTAAGCACTCCACAGTGCTTTGCTGCATCACCATCTCAGCCGTTGAACCTTCTTGTTGGTTTCTTCCGCCTGTTCCACCGAAGCAGTCTTCACATGCTGGGTGAGCAAAGCCCTAGTTCACCAGGGGTCGACGTCGACCCGATGGCTACCCTCACAAGGTTTAGCCGGCCTGTCGAAGCCATTGCCCGGGGTGTGGCCGCTGCCGCATGCTAGCAGCTACTAGGAGCCACAAGTGAGAGCTGGGTGTCAGGTGAGGGTCAGTGGCTGGAGAGCTGCCCTAGAAGGGCACGACAAGCCCTCCATACCAGAGATATTACCCCTCCCTGAGCACCCCATATACCCCAATCAAAGTAATACAAAGGAATAACTAGCAGTAAAGAATGGGAAAGGAAGGTGGAAAAAGGGGGTCCCTGTCTCTATCTAAAACCCTTTTCCCTCCCTCCTCATGTTTGGAGGGAACTCAGGCCTTGGCAGCGTGAGCCCCCTGAGAGAAAGTCAGGTTGACTCACCCTGGGTTTGGACCCTTAGCCACAGTTCAGACTCAGGGCAACAGGAGCTGAGGTAAAGTTGGACAGAGATATAAAATGTCTTTCTCAGGTTTCTTCTTCAGTAGTCTTTTCAATTGGGAAGTGTTGGGGGGAAATATTTCCAGCCACCAGAAAGAAAAGTGGGTAACCTGCAGGAGAAAGCCTTTTCCACCCTCTCTCTTCAGCTTCTCTGGACTGAGAGAGCAACTCCTCTAACAGCCAGAATCTTCTCCTCCTCAAGATTCCAAACTCCTGGGGCCCCTCCTCCCTTGAGGTGATCAGTTTCACACACTCTTCAGCATGGCACCTTTCTTATGTGACAGCCTCTGTCACAGTTTTCAAGATGGATTTTGGTTGGTAAATAGTGTCACTGATGCATGATATACTAAGACATGGTGTATAAGCCTCTCCCTATGATGTTTTATGTACTGGCTTAAGGAGAATTTGTTCTATGCATGGGAGTAGGGAATTTCTAAGCACAGCTTTGTTTCGTTTTACATGCATAAGCAGAAGTTAACCCATGATAGTCTGTTGGGTTTGGTTTTGAGAGTATAATGTTTTGGTGGTATTCTGGGGGAATGATGTGCAAGTATTTTGCTCTTATATTTTTCCTTCTGAAGCTGCGGAAAGAATAATAATCATAGTGATTCTAGTAATAAAGGATGTTAGTGAGAGAAGTCACACGGGGTGGGGGGGGATGCTGAGTGAATGTCTCCATCCTGCCAAGGAGCCACTTTGTGACCTCCTGTCCTCCACATGTGACCATGTCAAGACATCATGGCCTGACAGCTTCCAGCAGTGATTGCTTCACACTTCAATGGTACTTCAGCTAGTATTAAAATAAAACATATTTGTTGAAAACCAAAGAATATATTTTGGTGCACTGTGGTATGGGTTAGAGGTGGATAAGACCCAGCAAATGGCATAGCATTATCTAAATCTAAAATCAATCCTAGACTTAATGAAGACATTGACTGTGGACGATTTAGTAGGTAGAGTATGGGCATACACATTCAATGGATATCTACTTATGTATAGGTAAGTAGATCTATGTTCAAGATATTCAAAATACATAATTTCCAGTTCATTACCTCCATTTAAGGAAATGTCCATCAAGTGGGAAATAGCTAAACAAATTCGGGCATATGCCTGAAATACTACTGTGCTTCAAGAAATGAATACATCAATTTTTTACAAAAATTTGGAAGGAATATCACATAAGAGAAAAAACACTATCCATAAGCAGAGGATAAACTGTGGGAGTAGAAACACCGAGGAAAAGCAACTGCCTGACTACAGCAGTTGAGGGGACATGACAGAGGAGAGACTCTAAACGAACACTCTAATGCAAATATTAACAACATGGCAATGGGTTCGAATCAAGAACACATGTGATACCCAGTGGAATCACGTGTAGGCTACAGGGGGTGGGGGGAGGAAAAGAAAATGATCTTTGTCTTTAATGAATAATGCATGGAAATGATCAAATAAAATACTATAAAATTTTTAAAAAAGAGTGAAATGAGTAGAATGAATAGAACATTATCTACAGCTACTCATTTCCTTCTTACATGTTTTACTATTACCAAATAATTGTTTCTGTAAAGTACTGTAAATAATCATTGTCTGATGAAGAGTTAGAAGTTTGTGATCCTAAATTTTATTTGAATAAAAAAAAACTAACATGTAGGCATAATTTCCAGTTACCTCTTTAGTTTCCAAATGGAAATACTGAGATTCTCCAGATCCAACATCTAGCTTTCCAGATATGTGAAGTAAACCAATTTTAGGTAGAACTCTAGTATATCATATTGCGACGTCAACACAAAACTATTATTTAAGTAGCACTTAAAATGTATACACTAGAAACTAAGAAGGATTTATAAGACAACTTCAATAATATTCATAACCCTAATGTTTGACCAGTACCCCCTGGAGATCCCTTATGGCAAATAAATTTATCCTCACTCATTCAGCAACATATTGAGGCAACAGTGCCTGAAGCATGATGACCCTCAAAAGGAACTAAGAGTTTGGTGATAGAAAAGGAAAGTGGAGGAGGATTCTATTCATTAAATAATAAGCACCTTAGGCTTTCCCTGCTAGAAGGTAGCCATTTTCAATAATAGTCACTAATATTCTTATCATTTCATAGGACTGACCAATCCAAACAAAGGAAGAAGTCCCTCTCTGATTGTTTATTTTGTAGACACATACATTTCATATTAGGATCATCTTCAACAATCCACAAACAGGAGGCTCTGAAAGTCCTGCTTTTAAATGGAACCATGTTGATAGCTTCTATTCCCAAGATAACGGAATGTCTCTTGAAAGAGATTTGCAATCATTCCAAGTATAACAAGACCATGCACACAGGAAATACCCAGCTAATGAAGAGTTTCTATTCATCAGATTTTAATCTGCATCTGTATGGATATGCTATAGAGCTTGTTCAACAACATATACATTTGGGACAGACAGCATAGATGACAAAAAGCTCAGAGCAGAGATGTACCAGAGGAAGAGAGGATGCTATATCATTTTGGGGAAATTGCAAAGCACTTTTTCTGATCCCAAGATTCTCATGACAACTTAAGTCCATCCCTTGAATATAAACATTTCACTTTTGTAGCTGTATTGCAGTGATACCCAAAACACCATTACTTATGAATAAAGATGAGCATCACACCAAAGGTAATGAAGAGGACATGGTCCTTTTAAGCAGGTTGCAATATTTGACCAATGAAGAACTTTGAAGAATAGGGGTTAATGAATATCAAAGAATTATGAAACAAAAGATGCACTGGTCAGACAAGGTCCAGGGATGATGATATAAGACCAGAACAGCCCTAACTCTAGTGCTGAGAGGAAGGAAAAAGAAGTCTACAAAATGCCTGTGGAAAAGTCTTTCCAAATTTTTAGATGCATTAGTTCAATTTCTTCTCTTTTTTGCCCAGTTGTTCCAATGTTTGCATCTCAACAGGAATAAAAGTTATGTTTCAAAACACTTGTACTACTTTCTAACATATTGAGCTAATAACAAATGAGGATTACAATGCTTGTAGCTCACAAGAAAGCCCCAAAGGGAAGCAGAGATAGAATGATATGCCAACTTCAAGATGAAGAACCACCAATATGTTCAATAGGAAATCTCTTGAAATACACAAGAAAGTAGGAGCAAAGTAGAAAAATTATTTATATGATGCAAATTATAAATAGGAAACATAGGCCATTTCAGAGTCTAAATCAAACCCACAAATTATCTAGGTTACCATTTATTTTAGACTTTCAAAGGTGATTGGATACATGGAGAAGGAATGAATGAGAGGAGGGAGGTCAAGACACCCATGTAGCTTATTGTGAGTAAATATAGGATCATGGCAAGAGTGCAAACCCTAGCGGGGACCTCCTTACCTCTTGCCAAGAATCAGAGTACCTGTTGGTTGCTTAGCCTCATTAAATCTGCCATATCTCTAAAATTTGACTAATATCATGAGTGTATTGGGAGGATCAAATAAGGTAATATATGAAAAGAATATTGCAAACCTTAGAGTACTATATAGATGTTCACTATTTTAAGATTTAAATTGATGTCCCAAACTCCAAGCATTATATTTTATAAAGTTTATTAATAATGTAAAGGGAATTTTGAAGTAAAGGGAATAAGAACCTAGTTATCAAACAAAATTAAGACCAGGTGAAATAGTTCTCCTGCCAGTTCATCTTATACTACCTCCACCAAATGCAATCACAAGGTGAGTGAGAGGCAGGGCTACACAAAACTTATATCCTTCCCACATTGGCACCTAAATTAAGGAAAGTAGGATGCTGGGAAATGAAGTCCTGTGGAGTAGATTCTAATTACACACTTTCTAAAAGTGGAAATGGATTGCCTTAGGTGCTTAGTTCTTCATTGAAAGGTCTCAAGTGAAAATTGGAATACCAATTGTTATTTAGCATTACAATTGATCAAGATGAGCCTTTCCAGGCCAAAAACCTGTGAGAAACATAAAAAAAGAATCTTGCCCACCAAGAGGATTTACAAGAAGCTCCTAATCCACAGAAGTTCCAGGCTGAAAGTAAATGTGGCTTCCCAGGTGTCTCTGAAACAAAAGCTAATGATAGATGATAATCAGTCTTTGACATAGTTTTGGGTTCTGCCTCTCATATTTCCTGTGATGGAGTCTGTGTTCTAATATGCCATCTTCTTTCCTGAAAGCTTATAAGTCCAGGGAATTGCCTACCCACTTGCATCACTTTATTGGCAATAGCAGCAGTTGTGATGGCAGCATCAGAAGCATACTGGCCAGAAAGGAAAATCAGCCACAGAAAGAAAAATCACTGTAAAGAGGAATATAATGCACCTGGGAAGGTTCCAGGGAATAGTTACACTTCATATTTTGAGAAGAATAATGCACACTACCTGGCATAATGCTTTGCTATTGACCTATGAACAGGAAGTACCCATAACAATGAAGTTGCACATTTTATAAGAATCAAGGCATAACCAAAAGATAGAAAGAACTGATGGAAAATGGTAATGGAGTAAGTCAAATATACTACAACCAACCACCCTTTGGTATACAATACAGTTTTATCATGATGAGCAGTAGCCAGACTACAGAAATTCCTGAATCCCTCAAAGGAAGACCCCCCAAAAAAGGAGAGATTGGAAATTGAGTCAGAAAAGGACTGAGTCAAAAACAGCAATGGCATCCCAGGATTCACCCAGGGCCAAAAAGTTAATGCTCACAACTAGAAAAAAAGAATAATAAACTATTAGGGCATAAAAAGCACCAGCTACCAACTCCTGAAACAGAAATAGCCTAGTAGATTTCAAGATTATCTGAATAGTCTACAGGCCCTTTTCTAGAAGGAGGATATAAACCAAAGAGACAGGAATGCCAAAGAACATTGATTTGAATTTCTATATAACAGATGTTTATCCTTAGTTCAGTTCTTAAAATAAACATTTTGTACCAATGTCCAGAATCCTTGAATTGTAATACAGGATTGAGGAAAATAAGATTTAAAATATGGTCTCATTATGTGTGTGTTGACTAGGAGGCTGAGTAATAGTTATCTTCCCATAGTCAGAGAATTAATTCCCTCTGATCATGAGCCAAGAACGATGGGCTCCTGCCCAACAAAGTATGCTTTGTAGGATCACTACACACTTCAAAACACAAACATAAATGTAATAATAATGGGAATTAGGAAGGATTCATGTCTTGGGAATGAAGATGTCCTTCCAAGAAAAAAGGACCAGACATCATGACAATGATGATATCCTTAAAGAGAACAATAGAGGATAAGGGCTAGATATATGATTTCCTTAGCATATAGTATCAAGATCCAAGGAAGGAAACTCCTTCCATAATTGTCTACAAAGAATTTCTCTGAAACTCATAGTATGAGAGTTGCCTAGGAGGAAGGTAAGGAATTTAAAGAATTTGTCCAGAATAACACATCCATAATGTGTCATAAGTGAGACATGAAGTGAAGTTTTATCTTTGAACCTGACCATCTATTATGCCCTGTTGCTTCCTGGAGAAAAGGACAACCTACAAATTGAAAGGTGTTGAATTGTTTTTGTTTTTAAAGAGGGGGATGGTACAGTGTTTCATGATCCAGTATCTTTATTTTAGCAAGCTATGTGGTCACATTAGCAGAAAGACCATTCTTCCATTTTCTAAGTAAGAGAACTATAAATTCTCAGAGAGAATGTAAACACATAGTTAGAAAATGTTGAGATGATTGGTCTTTTGTCTTCAGATATAGAGGATTGAACAGAAACCCTGAGACTGGGACAGGTGATAAGAAATGTAACAATTTGGGGTAAAGATTAACTCTTGAGAATGGGATCAGAATGGAACTGATTTAGATTTCTACATTGTGTCCCATCTGGACAACTTTCTAGGAATCAATTTGGCTTCAGGAGACCCAGATAGCCTTCAGGTTTAAGTAGAAAAAAAAGGCATGCTGAATCTTTAAACTATGTAAGCCTAGAAAAAAATAAAGGATTAGGAATTCAAACCAGATATTTATTGTGTCAAGGGGTTCACTGACTAGAACTCTAGTCATCAGTAGGAAAAAGTTGTCTGGAGATGTGATTAGAAGATATCATAGGGATTCAAGGCCTAAATTTCATTGAAGTTCCTAGAATGCTTTCAGGTATCCTAAACATACCACAAAATAGAAAAAAATATATTCAGAAGAATCTATAGGTATCTAAAGATATTCAATGAAAATTGCTTTCAAGGTTTTAATAGCTTCATAGAAGAACAAGAAGCTTAAAAGTGGATACAATATTTTAGAGGTTGCCAATGCAATCTATCATTGGAGCATCCTTCCAAGCATGAGGTGCCCATGTTTACATTCATCAGCATATGTCAGAGAGATGGGCTGCTAAGCTGTGTTTACACTAAACACATTCAAGAATCCTGTATAACAAAGGACATTTCCTCTTGAATGTTGGTTAGATAACATGAACTCTTATTGGTAGGAAAATGTGTTTTTGTCACAAAAAGGGTTAAATTTTTAAAAAGTGTGGGAAGTCAACAAGGGACATGGGCATGGGTAGAAATGCTGACATCCCAAAAATCTTGGGAAAAGCATAAGCCAAACTAGAGTATTTATAAATCATAGAAAAATGTAACATAACACAAGAGGAGTTAAATAACACATATTTCCTCCTCTATTATCTCTGGTTTACAAATTAAAGGGAGAAAATGGAAGCTATTAGCTTTTGTACATTAAGATGCATTCTCTTGTCTTTGGTATTCTTCGGGTTACCACAAAGCTCAGGGCTACACTATAGAAGAGAAGAGGTAATTATTGGTCTATTTCAGAGACATTCCAATCAAAAAACACCTAGAAGAGGAAGAGAAAGGAATGAATTTCTCTACTCAATAAACTTGAAAGCAAGCAGAGACCTAGATATCAGCCCCATGCAAGTTGATTCTTTATCTTATTAAGTTTTTTGGGATATATTGGTGGGGAGACATTCATAGGTTATTTTTTAGTCATCACTTCTATCTCCAAAATGCAAAATTGACAACCAACTAGTAAATTGAAGAGCAATCTCGTCATAAAAGGGATAGGAAATAAGACATCCTAGTCAATCTGGCTTGTCTGAAATTATAGTTTGTTGTAATGTTTGTGTCCCCCACACATCTAACATAGTCTACTCTGATTTCTAATTTGTTCTTGTCTTGTCCTGGTACAAATAAAAAGATATGCTAGTGGATCGTGTGAAAATTAATCAAGGTACATCTCACAGAACTATATTGTTCTGAACTCTGCCCTACTCCTAAATCAAAGAATGGTGATGATTACCCAGATGCCATTAGTACTTTTTGCCAAAGGGAAGAGACCAACCACTTTTGTATAGTTTTCAATTCAGGGACCCAATTGGGTGAATGTTTGGAAGACAATTATTGCCTCCTTATTCAGCAGTGAAATATGACCTCTGTAGTCCTTCAGGATCTTGCAGTAACTACTAGGACTCAAGCATTGTCTTATATGCATTTGAGGACTTCCACTTCTGGGAACCAAGATAATTAAGTAAGGAAAGGAACACTTAGAGAGTACCAAAAGTAATCTCCAAACAACTTCAAAAATGCTGTGAATTTGAATTGTAGAGCAGCAAGTCCAACCAAAGGAGGTAAAACAGTTTTCTCATGCAAAACAGCATAGAGGGTCAACAGTGAAGGTCTCACTATGATCGTAGGGAAGTGTGATCCAGATCAGAAGGGGTCTGGGTAAGTCAGGAGTTAAGACAGGAATTTATAGCTCAATCTAGAGCAGGCAATATCTGGGCTAAACAGCTGTAGGCCTCCCCACAGTAGGCCAGTCTACTCACCATAGTTAAGGCACATTGCAGCCCACAGTAAAAGAAGCATGGCATAGTAGTATCCTCTGTATCCCAGAAACTGAGCTTAACTTCTATATATTAGCAAAATCATGAGATAGTGTAAAAATGAGCAAATGACAGAGGGGAACAAAACAAACCTCTGTAGAAATCCACTTTTGGGAAAGGGATGATCAAAATACAGACTCAGAAGAGGACAACAATGCCAAAATAGAAACATGTGAAGTCTCAAAGTATGAAAGTGTCAGGTCCAAAAAGAACTTCTAGAACAACTTTAAAAGGAATTTAAAAAATCAAATAAGACAAGCAGAATAACAATATTAGGAAAAGAAAGAGATGATAGATTGGTAAAAGATACAAAAATTCACTGAAGGAAAACTAGAATTGGGCAAATGGAAAAGATGCAAAAACTCAATGAGGAAAATAATGCCTTAAAATTATAATTGGGCAACTAGAAGCTAATGACTCCATAAGACAACAAGAAACACTAAAACAAAATGAAAAGAATGAAAAAAATAGAATAAAATAAAATCTCACTGGAAAAACAGCTGATATGGAACATAGATCCAGGAGACAATCCAAGAATTATCAGACAACCTAAAAGTCATAATAAGGAATCTGGACACCATATTATAAAAAAGGATCAAGGAGAACTGTCCTGATACCCTTGAATTAGAGAAATTTAAAGGATCCACCATTCACATCCTGCAATTCCAAAATAAAAATTCCCAGAAGTATTGTATCCAAATTCTAGAATTCTAAGACCAGAATAAAAATATTGAAAGCACACACAAAAATAAATATTTAAAATATTTTGGAACCAGTCAGGATCATTCATGGCCTAGTGCCTTCTAAATTAAAGGATTGGGGGACTTGAAATCTGTTCTGTAAGGTAAATATTTTAGGATTTCAACAAATAATTACCTATTCAGAGAGTCTAAGCAAAATCCTTCAATGGGAAAAAATGAATGTTTCATGAAATAGGAACTTTTTAAGGATTCCTGATGAAAAAAAAAAACTAGAATTGAATAGAAAATTAAATGATCAAGTTTTCCACTCAAGTATATATGAATTTTAGATTCACCCCACCCTGCTTAGTTTTTAGAATTATAGCCACCAGGAATGTATACACCCCCCACTTAAGGATTATGTGTGGGGAAGGAAGGTCTATGACCCATGTGTGGTTGCAAGTGACAAATCAGAAACAACTGACTCACCCTCTGGGCTGTCCAAAGCCAAGTTTAAGCCACCACTGGTACATGTAAGACACAGATAGTCAAATCAAAACAACTCTGAGGTATCACCTCTTACCTAGCAGATTGGCTAACATGACAGCAAAGGAAAGTAATGAATGCTGGAGGGGATGTGGCAAAGTAGGGACATTAATTCATTGCTGGTGGGGTTGTGAATTGATCCAGTCATTCTGGAGGGCAATTTGGAACTATGCCCAAAGGGTGATAAAAGACTGTCTGCCCTTTGATCCAGCTATAACACTGCTGGTTTTGTACCCCAAAGAGATAATAAGGAAAAAGACTTGTACAAGAATATTCATAGCTGCGCTCTTTGTGATGGCAAAAAAATTGGAAAATGAGGGGATGCCCTTCAATTGGGGAATGTCTGAACAAATTGTGGTATATGTTGGTGATGGAATACTATTGTGCTAAAGGGAATAATAAAGTGGAGGAATTCCATGGAGACTGGAATGACCTCCAGGAAGTGATGCAGAGCAAAAGGAGAAGAACCAGGAAAACATTGTACACAGAGACTGATACACTGTGGTACAATGGAACTGAATGGACTTCTCCATTAGTGTCAATACAATGTCCCTGAACAATCTGCAGGGATCTAGGAGAAAAAACACTATCCACAAGCAGAGGACAAACTGTGCAAGTAAAAACAATGATGAAAAGCAACTGCTTGACTACAGGAGTTGAGGGGACATGTCTGAAGAAAGACTCTAAATGAACACTCTAATGCAAATACCAACAACATGGAAATGGGTTCAAATCAAGAACACATGTGATACCCAGTGGAATCCCACCTCGGCTATGAGAGAGGTGGGGGGGGGGAGGAAAAGAAAATGATATTTTTCTCCAATGATTAATGTTTGGAAATGACCAAATAAAATAATGTTTAAAAAAAAAAGAAGAAGAAACTGAAAAGCCCAGGGATAGGCAGACCCTCTAGATCTTCCTGGCTTGTTTTACCTAGTCAGAGTAGGAAAGGAGAAAAATAAGGTATCAAATCATATTGATAATCTCCTTAAAATGAGGTTAGGTGTGGGGAGGGGGGTAAGGTTGTTATTGCTCAATTCCTGGAATTAGAACTGACTCACAGATAGTATGATTTCTTTGGATTTAAGATATTTTCCCACAAAAAGATTTGATATGGGGGCATAGATATGCCACTTGGAAAACTTTAGTGTTTGCAGCTCTGATACATGATTAAACAAAAGGTGGAATATAAAAAAAAAAAAAAAGACACAGGTAGTCACCTAAGGAACTGCCTTTATATTTCATGTGACATCCTGTGAGAGGGTCTCAGCTGTGGAAGTTGACCATGGAGGACCTGAAGCGTGAGACCTTAGCCTGCTTCCCTTAGATGATCAAATGGTGAGTGATGAGGCTGACTCCCCTTTCCTTGGATTTTCTGAAGGCACCAGCCTCTTGAAAGGCCCATCTCTTGGGACTCCCTTGCCCTTGACTTTCTGGAGTCATTAGCTTCTGGAGAGACCCCTTGGCTGAGGCCTCTGATCTCCTGCCTGGTTCAGACAAAGCTGGGGCAGCAATCCTTCCCTTTTCCTCTCTCTCTCTCTCTCATTTCTTAATTTCTTCCTTCTTTTGTAACGAAACCACCATAAATTTCCATTCTGACTCAAATATTTCATTGGGATTTAGAATTCAAATCCCTGGCAACCAACTAAAATATATTCAGTCCAAGCATAAAATTTACCCCTTACATATAAGAAAGTAAACTGAAAAAATTCAAAGGATTCAATAAGACTAAATTGTTTAATTCCTATGTGGAAAGGTAACATATCTTACATATAAAAAATATCTTAAGAACTTTCATTATTAGGAGAGGACTATTTAAGACAGAAACCATGGAACTGAATGAGATGAAATGTTATAAAAAATTTCCACTAAGGGTCGGAAAGAGGAATACCCTGTGTGAAAAGGAGAACTAGATGGGGGTAAATTATCTCATGAGGAGGTAAGAATTAATACAAAAGAGGGGAAGATGAGAGCAATTCATAGTAGGCAATGCTTGAATTTTACACTCATTGGAATTGGCTCAAAGAGGGAATAGCATTCACACTTAGTTGGGTATAGAAATTTATCTTACTTATTGGGAAGTAGGAGGGGAGGGGAATAAGAGTTGAGGGAAGGATGAGTTAGGAGAGGTAGTAATCAGACAATACATTTGTTCTCTATCCAAATGTAAAATGCTTGTTGCTTATCTTGTCCCTTTCCCTCCTCATTCCCCTGATTTTTCTTTTCATCCAAAGGAATGAAAAAAGATGACAAATGAGAAATTTTCACAGCTTTTTTTATTTTCTTGAGAATGGAAGAGAAATGTAATACCCACCATTAATTTAATCTATGGCAAAGTAAGCTTTACTCAATTCAATGTTCTGTCTATCAATTCATAGGTAATCTAGTCATACTTTATATTAAAAAGAAATATACGTTTTTGTCTCAAAAGTACAGGGAAAGTGATGAAAGTGTCATATTATATACATATATATGCATGCCTATACACACACACACACACACACACACACACACACACACACACAGATAAACTGAGATTGTGAGAACTGGGGATGAAGAAATAAAACATAGAAGATACCAGAATAGTCCTTGTTTGGAGTCTACAAAGAATGATACCTTCACTACTGACTCCTTAGGCACTTACTACCTGTGGCCTTTAGAATGATACTCTCTTCTTGCTTATCATAAAGCTTTAGAGGGATCTTTGGGAGGCAGAGTGAAATGGTTAGTATACTAGTTGGGGAGGAGAGGAGAAAAGCAAAGTACCTCATATTGATTAAATTGTGGGTGGTTTAAGGGACCCGTTGCCTTCAAAGAATTCTCAATAGATCACAAGTCTTGGGAGAATTTGGATAAGAAAAAAAGATTGACACAAAGATTCAACAAATGCAGTATTGACTATTCAGCTTTAGACTTTTCTCCAGATATTTTGTACTAATGTCATCAACAACAAACATTTCCAGCTCTTTATAAGAATGCCAACAAATTGGAGCTAAATGATGTTCAGATATTCAACTACGTCTGAAATCTAGCCTCATCCTAATTTCTTCTTAATCTATGGGGAAATCTTTCCTGGGACATCCAGTTATTCTACATTTAGTTTCCCAGGTTATCTAATTGCTAACATACAGTAGCATGATTTCATTGACTACACATGGGGCCACATTACTTATGTTCCCAGCATCCCCCTGGCTCCAGGCTAATACAGGACTATGCCAACAATATGTAACAGAAAGAAAAAAGACCCAGTAGGCTATTTTGCATTTCTACCATACACTATGAAGATCCACAGTGTCATGTAAAGTCTAGGAGATAGTGGACCCAAGGGAACCATTTGAATGATAGGCTCTCAGTCCTCTACTAGACCTCCATAAGTAGCATTAAAGATGTCTTATTGAAACATGGACTCTAGGGAAGATACCCAGATACTATCAGGAATTAAAAAAAAAAAAAACATTTACTTTCTGTTTTAGAATCGATATTAAAGATTTTTTCCAAGGCAGAAGAGAATAAAGGGCACATAATTGAAGTCAAAATATCATGCCTAGGGTCATACACCTAGGAAGTATCTGAGGCCACATGTGAACCAAATACTTACTGTCTGCAGACCTAGTGCTCTATCTACAGAGGAATCTAGCCCCCTACCAGCAATTTTTAATGAAAGATATCTCAGCTATCACCAGGCAGCTCCAATGTTATTCTCATGTCTGTTGTGCCCCAAACCATTAAAGCCGATTGCTGTTCCTGATATGATCCAAGACAAACTCATTGTAACTTTCTATACCAGGAGCTCTGCATAGAATGCTTTAAGTCATTTATAGGAGTCTCAGAGAATGTGGTTAGAATATCAGCAAGAAACAGCAATCCATTCCCAATCACTGCAAGAACATTAGTCTGTATTTCTTCTAACCCACTGACAACTTATCTCTGCTTTAACCTCTCACTGCATCCCTCCCACAGCTGGAGATCACACTGGTTCTAGAAAAAATTCAAGAGGGACTTTTCAAGTCTAAAGATTGAGCATTAGTCTATGTAGCCTCATACCCCAACTACCATTTCTTGAAATACCCATGTTTGGCTTTATGTACAGCTTATGTATAAAACTTGTAATTGGTGAAAAAACTTACATGGCAACAAGAGATCTTCCCAGCCCTTTGGGTAGTGGGGAAAGCATCTGTACCTTCTGAAATTACAAAGAGCAGACTTTGGGGCAAGATATTCTCTCCTTGGCTGTGTTAAGATTTCATTCTGAACCCCAGTGTAGAACTCTCCAAGTTGTGCATATTCTATCATCTAATTTAATGTGTGTGGCTTCCCCAATTACTGTTGTCCTACTTGCTTGATAAATGTTTGCTCGTTCTCCAGTTTTCTGTTTAGTGGCAAAGAAACTAAGATGGCAGAGTCACCTAATTGTGCCCCTTCCCAATCTGGGACAGGACTACTTCCTGCTTGAAGCAACCAGATATTGTGGCTTTTTTTCTAATCCCAATCTCTCAAAAGGCACTGGATCTCAAAAGTCTGAAAATAAGTCATGTGTAAAAAATAATCTGAATCCAGTATTCCTCTCAGAGACAGGGCAACAAAAGAGTGAGCACCAGCCCTAGGTTTCTTCTCCTGGATCTCCACATAAATGAACTTTGAAGTCTTCCTTGGAGTTGTAAAATGAGGCATTCATACTATACCTAAATAAAACCCCCCACAGCATGGGCCATCCTGTGTCCCTACAGCTTGGGTTTTTTATGTCAAACAATAAACGATCAGACATAAAATCATAGTTCAATTGACACAATAAGAAGGCTAAGAATACCAGTCAATCCATTTGTGTCACTAGTAGCCTCTCTTACTTCCTATTTCCATGATAAGCATACTTCCTGGAAGAGAGTTATTCCAGCCTTCTATAAAAAGGTAGAGACTAGGCAAGTGCTTGTGTGGTTTATCAAAATTAATGGTTGTGATACAAATTCTCACTAAAAAAAAAATCTTGATTATAAATACCATCAGTAATGACACTAAAGCAGCATAATATACTATGGCAAATTCTTATCTCAAACTTAGAGAGGAAAAACAGTTCAAATCCAATCCAATCTCCTAAGCATTTTCTTGATCTGTCAAAGGGATTTAACATTTGGAACACTTTTGGATTTGGATTCATGTCTTCCAATTGTATGTCCTACTCTCTGACCACAAATCAGGACATATCTCAGTTCAAAGGGATGATTTCTTCTATGTTGTATCAAAGAAATCAAAGAAAAATGTATCTAGAATTGTTCTCACCATTCTAAAAGAAATCCTGAAATTTCATGTGAGATTCAGAATATAGAACTGATCTAACTTGTCTAAAATATAATTGTGTGCTACTTTTAATAATTTTTCTAATTGTGTTTTCTTTCCTGGTAGAGGCAATAAAGCGCTTTACTTATGATAAATGATTGCATAGACTAAGAAACCATCTCTGAATCAGATATGCTTTTGAAGATGCTTTGGATAGTATTGAGGACTAAAGAAAAGACAAATGCTAAAAAAACAGAATGAAGGAGTGAAATCCAAACCAAAATAATTATGTCTAGACATGGACTTGGAGGGGGCAGCTGTCTTTCTTAGTGGATTGAGAGCCAGGCCCAGAGATGGGAGGTCCTGGGTTCAAATCTGGCCTTATACACTCCCTAGTTATGTGACCCTGGACAAGTCACTTAACCCACATTGCCTAGCCCTTACCACTCTTCTGCCTTGCAACCAAAAACCAGGATTGATTCCAAGACAGAAGGTAAAATTTTTGTTTTATTTTTAAATATGGACTTGGGAAATTTATTTTCCTTTTTTTTTTACTTTTAAACATTATTTTATTTGGTCATTTTCAAACATTATTCATTGGAAACAAAAATAATTTTCTTTTCCTCCCCCCGCCCCTGCCATCCCTCCCATAGCCGATGCACAATTCCACTGAGTATCATGTGTGTCCTTGATCTGAACCCATTTCCATGTTGTTGGTATTTGCATTTAGAGTCTCTCCTCAATAATATCCCCTCAACCCCTGTAGTCAAGCAGTTGCCTTTTCTTGGCAACTCCCATAGTTTGTCCTCTGCTTGTGGATAGTGTTTTTTCTCCTAGATCCCTGCAGATTGTTCAGGGACATTGCATTGACACTAATGGAGAAGACCATTAAGTTCCATTGTACCACAGTGTATCAGTCTCTGTGTACAATGTTCTCCTGGTTCTGCTATTTTCACTCTGCATCACTTCCTGGAGGTCGTTCCAGTCTCCATGGCATTCCTCCACTTTATTATTCCCTTTAGCACAATAGTATTCCATCACCAACATATACCACAATTTGTTCAGACATTCCCCAATTGAAGGGCATCCCCTCATTTTCCAATTTTTTGCCACCACAAAGAGCGCAGCTATGAATATTCTTGTACAAGTCTTTTTCCTTATCTCTTTGGGGTACAAACCCAGCAGTGCTATGGCTGGATCAAAGGGCAAACAGTCTTTTATCACCCTTTGGGCATAGTTCCAAATTGCCCTCCAGAATGGCTGGATCAATTCACAACCCCACCAGCAATGAATTAATGTCCCTACTTTGCCACATCCCCTCCAGCATTCATTACTTTCCTTTGCTGTCATGTTAGCCAGTCTGCTGGGTATGACGTGATACCCCAGAATTATTTTGATTTGCATCTCTCTGATTGAGAGATTTAGAGCACTTTTTCATGTGCCTATTAATAGTTTTAATTTCTTTATCTGAAAACTGCCTATTCATGTCCCTTGCCCATTTATCAATTGGAGAATGGCTTGATTTTTTGTACAACTGGTTTAGCTCTTTATAAATTTGAGTAATTAGATCTTTGTCAGAGGTTTTTGTTATGAAGATTGTTTCCCAATTTGTTGCTTCCCTTCTGATTTTAATTACCTTGGTTTTGTTTGTACAAAAACTTTTTAATTTGATGTAATCAAAATTATTGATTTTACATTTTGTGACTCTTTCTAAGTCTTGCTTAGTTTTAAAGTCTTTCCCTTCCCTAAGGTCAGATATGTATATTATTCTGTGTTCACTTAATTTACTTATAGTTTCCTTCTTTATGTTCAAGTCATTCACCCATTCTGAGTTTATCTTGGTGTAGGATGTGAGGTATTGATCCAGACCAAGTCTCTCCCACACTGTCTTCCAGTTTTCCCAGCAGTTTTTGTCAAATAGTGGATTTTTGTCTCAAAACTGGGGTCTTTGGGTTTGTCATAGACTGTCTTGCTGAGGTCACTTACCCCAAGTCTATTCCACTGATCCTCCTTTGTGTCTCTTAGCCACTACCAAATTGTTTTGATGACCACTACTTTATAGTATAATTTGAGATCTGGGACTGCAAGGCCCCCTTCCTTTTAATTTTTTTCATTATTTCCCTAGATATCCTTGATCCTTTGTCCTTCCAAATGAACTTTGTTATGTTTTTTCTAATTCAGTAAAAAATTTTTTTGGAACTTCAATGGGTATGGAACTAAATAGATAGATCAGTTTGGGTTGGATGTTCATTTTTATTATATTGGCTCATCCTACACATGAGCAGTTAATGTTTTTCCAATTGCTCCAGTCTAGTTTTAGTTGTGTGGAGAGTGTTTTGTAGTTGTGTTCATATAGTTCCTGTGTTTGTTTTGGGAGATATATTCCTAAGTATTTTATTTTGTCTAGGTGATTTTGAATGGGATTCAAATGGGGAAATTTGTAATAACTAGCATTTCCATAGAACTTTAAAGTTTGCATAGCACCTTTAGAGATCCCATTTGATCCTCACCAAAGGCCAGCTCCAAAATTGAGTCAGAAGATAGTCAGTGTGGTTCTCTCAATTCCCAGTTAACCACTTGCTGTCCTCATTGCCTCACAGGTGACAACTCTTTCTGGAAAGAGCTCTATGCTTATCTGTGGGACTGTCTAGCCCCTTGTGGGCAAGAAAAGCCAGCCTTGAGTTTAATTCCTCTTAGACTAAGTGCTTGGGAGGTTTTGCTAAACCTGTGAATGTTGGGTACTTAGTCTATGTCTCCAAGGACAAAAGTCATGAGATGTATAATTATTGGAAAGGTTTCCTGATTCAGATGGTTGTTGATAGTTTAGTTATCCATGAGGATTGGGCAATGGGTTAAAAGGATTCCTCTGCTTCCCTTTTCCAACTTGGGCCATTATTCCTCAGCAGCACTACAGAGAATCATTATCTCTTGCTTACTGGTAGGATTGGGGAAGAGAAGAGCTGGTCTCTTCCTTCTGATTTGGCTCTGAACATACAAAGTATTCTTTCCTCTTCCAAACCTACTGACTTTTGAAGGCTTGCAGTAATTCTCATCAGCCTCCAATACATGAGAGTGGACTGCATCTTAAGCTGAAATCTGTTACAGTCATCCCAGAATGATCAAGGGGGCCAAGAGGGTAATCAGGCATAGGAATGTACCCTTACAGTGACTCACCAAGTCAGCCGTTCAGGAGACAACTTAGAAATGTTCAAAAAAAATGAAAAAAAAAAACATTGTTGGGTGTATGGACAACCTCTTGACAGTACTCATATTGAGAGGCAGGAACCACATGCCTCAGGGTGTCATGGCTCTAGCATCAATGTATCTCATTGCCTAGCACAGTGTCTGACACATAGTAGTCACTTTGATGTTGATTGAAATCATATGTGTCCCTTGGTTTGCCGGAATTGGAGCTGGAGTTTCCGATAGAGGAAACCTCCTTGGTGAGGGTAAAAGGCTATCTTGCCATGACAAAAAACAAACCTTTAAAGAGTTGCTGTGGTCCCAAGTTTTCCCATGAGAAATGGGGGCCTGTCTTGGCATGCTTGATGTGCTAGCACCAGGCCTACTAGAGAAATATGCGGTCTTTAAAATTCTGCTCCAGGAAAAGAAGTCAGAAAATGCTCAAGGGAGAGAAGAGTGAAAGGAAAGTGCTCTACACAGCACCAAATGAGTCCTTAGGCTGAAAAAAACAAACTCTTTCCATCTAAAGCATATGTCACCCCCAAATATTGAAATTTTTTCAGAAAACCTGGACATCTTGGGATGAGGCAGAAGAGTGAGGCCAGGTTTTTCCTGTGCTCTTCTAGCTGAATCAAGTTCCTGGGGGGTGGTCAGTGGCAAACCTTGGCCCAACAAAGCAATCCAGTTTTTGATACTGTAAAAGGGAACTCTTTGGTCTCTCTGAGTTTACACTTGTGAAAGGGAATCCTTCCTTCCCTTTGCCTCTTCTGAGTTAACATAACTGAGGTAGCCCTGCTTACATTGTGAAGAAGGGATCAACTCTCCTTTGTCTACTTTTGAATGGAATCAACCAAAGATTGAAGATCCTCCCTAGTCCTGGGTAAGAAGCTAGCAAGGCATTGGAGAAGTCCCAAGTCACTTACTTAGAGCTGCATCCTATTAAGTCAGTCCCAAACTTGTGAATCCTCTGAGCAGAGTTCACACCTTCAGAAACCCAGACAGCCAGGAAGGTGTGAACCCTCTTGATGTGTAGCCACCCCTCCAAAAGGGGAGAACTGGTTCCCAGGGCAGTGCTAGACAGTTTGAAAACTCTGATTGGCTCCTATGAAGAGCGGAGAGGACAAGAAAGCACCATAAAAAGCCAAGTATCCTGGGACTTGAGTCACTCTTGTGGAGATACTCTCCTGACTGGAGAGAGAGCGATAGAGAGCCTTAGAGAGAGCTTAGCTGGAGACTGAGGCTTGCAGTTTTGTTTTGATTTGGACTTTGACTCCTGGACTACTTTTTGAGGTGAGTGAAAGGCTGACTCATGGAATTGTCCAGGTGGATCATGTCCCATTAGCTGCTAAGGTGGTTGACCTTCCCTGTGTTACTGAATCCATGAAAACCATAGATAAAAACCTTTTACAAGACAGCAAATATCTGTCAGATCCTTGTGTGCAGCGTGGATGGGGATCTTTACCCACCTTCAGAAGAACCAGTTGCTACTACTGATCCAAAAGCAAGTAAGAAAAAAGATAAAGACAGGGAGAGTCCTCCGGGTCCCCTACCTCCACCGGGAGAAGTAAACAGAGAGACGGATGACCCCAGCGTGGGTCCCAAGATTCCACAGGCTTTAGAGAAGATTCTTCAGCTGAAGGAAATTCGCCAAGAAGAGCTGATATCAGTACATGAAGTAGAGGACATGGAGACAGACACAAAGTCATCCTTGGGGGTTGCTGCGTCTGAGACTGAAGAAGACACAGGATCTTTTTCTAAAGAGGAGAAAAACCGAAAGAGACGGAACCGCAAGAAGAAGAAGAAGCCCCAACATGTGGCAGCGGGACTTGGTGCCCCCTCTGGGGGCTGTGAGAAAGAGACTCCATGCCCCAGTGGCACAGACTCTCCGACTGCCACGGTAGAGATCGAGTATGTAACTGAGGAACCTGAACCCTATGAACCAAACTTTATTTTTTTTAAGAGGATTTTCCAAGCTTTCAAGCTAACTTATAATGTGAAGAAAGAGAAGGAGCCAGAGAAACTGGACAAGTTGGAGAACTCCACAGCTCCCAAGAAGGGCTTCGAGGATGAGCACAAAGACAATGATGACGATAGTGATGATGAGCAGGAGAAGAAACCCGAGGCTCCGAAACGATCTAAAAAAAATCTACGGAGGATGAACCGTTTTACTGTGGATGAGCTGAAGCAGCTGGTGGCCCGGCCAGATGTGGTGGAGATGCATGATGTGACAGCCCAGGACCCCAAGCTATTGGTGCACCTAAAGGCCACCAGGAACTCGGTGCCAGTGCCACGCCACTGGTGCTTTAAGCACAAATACCTGCAGGGCAAGCGAGGCATTGAGAAGCCCCCTTTTGAATTGCCCGATTTCATTAAACGAACCGGAATTCAGGAGATGCGAGAGGCTTTCCAGGAGCAGGAAGAACAGAAGACCATGAAGTCAAAAATGAGAGAAAAGGTTAGACCCAAGATGGGGAAGATTGACATTGACTACCAGAAACTCCATGATGCCTTCTTCAAGTGGCAGACCAAGCCAAAATTGACGATTCATGGGGACCTTTACTATGAGGGGAAAGAGTTTGAGACTAGGTTGAAGGAGAAGAAGCCGGGAGATTTGTCAGATGAATTGAGGATTTCATTGGGGATGCCAGTTGGACCAAATGCCCACAAAGTTCCTCCTCCATGGCTAATTGCTATGCAGCGATATGGACCTCCCCCTTCATACCCCAACCTGAAGATCCTTGGACTGAATTCTCCCATCCCTGAGAGCTGTTCCTTTGGTTACCATGCTGGGGGCTGGGGCAAACCTCCTGTGGACGAGACTGGGAAACCGCTATACGGAGATGTATTTGGAACCAATGCAGTGGAATTCCAGACCAAGACAGAGGAAGAAGAGATTGACCCGACTCTTTGGGGTGAGCTGGAGCCTTCTAATGAGAAATCCTCGGAGGAGGAAGAAGAGAGTGATGAAGATAAACTTAATGAAGCAGGCTTCATTACCCCTGCAGACAGTGGTCTTATCACCCCTAGGGGCTTCTCTTCAGTGCCAGCTGGGATGGAGATACCTGAACTGATTGAACTCCGAAAAAAGAAGATTAAAGAGGCTATGAATGGCAGTGAGACACCCCAGCTGTTCACTGTGCTTCCTGAGAAGAGGACGGCCACCGTTGGTGGAGCCATGATGGGTTCCACCCATATTTATGACATGTCTACGGTGATGAGCCGGAAGGGCCCAGCCCCTAAACTACAAGGGGTGGAAGTGGCCTTGGCCCCCGAGGAGTTGGAGCTGGATCCCATGGCAATGACCCAGAAATATGAGGAACACATGCTCGAACAACAGGCCCAGGTGGAGAAGGAGGACTTCAGTGACATGGTGGCTGATCATGCTGCCAAGCAGAAGCAAAAGAAGCAGAAGGCTCAGCCCCAGGAGAGCAGAGGGGGAAGTAAGAAGTACAAAGAATTCAAGTTTTAAACCCGAAGATTGGCTCCTGCCTATCCTCCTTGGACCCTGCCTTTGGCTCCTCAAGATTCCAAGGACTCTTCATTTCCACGTTCTTATTTCAGACGCATTTTGTAAATAAAAATTCTTCCCTCCCAGGGAAAGGATGAACCTAAAAAAAAAAGGTAATAAGGTTTCTAAGTATAGATGCAGAAGCTTTCAGTACTTGGTGGGAGATAATTGTAGAAGATGAAACAAAGAAAGCAGACAACCCAGTTTGCCTGGCAGGCCTAGATATTTCCTCTCCAGGAATGAGTGGCCACAAGCAGGGCCATGGCTCCTCAGAACATGAGCTTCGAGAGATATTTAAGGACATTAGCAGCAGTAGTGAAGAGGAAGATGAGAGGGATTCTCATGATGATGAAGATATAAACATCATTGACACTGAGGAAGACCTAGAGAGGCAGCTACAAGACAAGCTTGATGAATCCAGTGAACAGTGCCAAGAAGATGAGCAAACAAATCAGATGGTTATGGGAATTCAGAAGCAGATTGATATAATGAAAGGGAAACTCCAGGAGACCCAAGGGAGAGTAAAACGACAGGAAGACCTCATTATCAAAGTAGAAAATATGGCCCTCAAGATTCGTCTTCAGGCTATGCTGGATGAGTTCAAACAGCAGGAAGAACAAGAGAAGCAACAGCTCAGTTCCTTGGTGGAACAACTAGAATCACTCCTGGAAAAATAAGAAGTCCCTGCCTATAAACTCACTGCTCCTCTCCTAATGGCAAATGGCTCCCATTCCATCCTTTGGCTTGAAGATTATTCATATGGAAATTTGACTTTCTACATTTTACCCATTTTTCTGTTGCCTATTTTGAATTTCTCTCTGTGGCACCCTTTATTTACTAGCAACTTATATATTATTAAGTAAGACATAGGTGAGAACAGTTTGATTGTATAAGAGTTTGGGGATTAGTAGACTAAATTGGAGCTAATTCCTACTTTTGTTCCAAGACTTTCTTTAAAAATATTGGGAAATTTATATTATTTTGTGATAAGAACCAATTTACTTGTAAGGAGATTCAAAGACAGATGCTGAAAGTTTGTTTTGTATACATTTTAAGTTCTCAACTGTTACAGATCACTTCTCACACACAGACCACCAAAACAGATGTAGAGGTAGATAACTCTCACATAAATAAAAGCAACTAACATACAGATATTCACGTTTATAACACAAGTGCCTTTCTCCTGAGCATTTGTCTGTTTTTCCTTGAATGATGTTCAGTGGATTAACAAATGGCTATTTTTATATATCAGAGAGAGGGACACACCTTGTTTGGCAACTTTTAGGACTACATTTTTCATTTTCCCATCACAATTGATAAAAATATTCTCCTCTTTTGGTGTTAGATATATTTTTGTTTAAATTCTGACCTACCTTGAATTTAAACATAATAGAGTTTCAAGTTAATCTTTCAAGCTGATACAGTTTTTCCAACTGTAATAAAGAATTATTTCTTTCCCTAATAAAAAAATAAAGCATCTTTATCAACACCTCACATAAATTTGAGGTCATATATGCAAATACATACATACACATTTAGATATATCCATATATCTCTCCAATAAACAAGTGAGAATACCCTCCTGCTTTTAAAGTGCTTATACTCTTTGTACCTTTTACCCTTAGAATTGTATAAGTGGAAATTTTGTATCCTTTGGACTTCATCTCCCAGAATCCTCCCCTCATCCCAAGGTTCCTTTTTCCCTTTCTGTTCATGTGGGTCCTTTACATTATGGTTTTTATGCTGTGGGTAATGCCTCCCTCTCTCTTTTCCACATGGGAGGCTGGTGAGGTCTGTTTCTCTAGACTTTTGTTTTCCTTTTGCTTCAAGTTAAATATTAATAAAGCTTATTAAATATAATACTTGTAGTATTTGATATTTTGTTTTAAAATTTATAGAATGGTGTGAACCTTAAAAATTCTCAGACCCTACTTCATAAGGTTGGATTGTTAATCTTAAAAAATTCTCAGATCTTACTTCATAAGGTTTGGTTAAGACCATTCCCCACTTTAAACAATGAAGGAACTTAGATCAGGAATGTGAGATCTCTACTCCACCCCTACTTAAGCCTGCTTTAGGGGAAGAAACTCCCTGCTGAACAGTGAAAAATACTTAAACCCTTACTTATAGTAAGGCAAATGTTCTTAAGCTGTGCCTATTTTTAGATCTAATACAAAAGGGTGCTAAGTACCTATAAAGGTCAGGCAACTTGTGAACTTACAAGGAGCAAAGAGGTGAGAAACTTATTCAGAGGTTTTTCAGGTGTGAACTTAATCAAAAGTTCAAGCCTTTTTAGGTGTGAATTAAGAATGGGCTGTCCTTTGGAAAACGTCTACTGTGATTGGTAGATGTGAGAACTTAGGGGAGGTGACATAGGAGAAAATTCCCTTTAAAAGGAGACGAAAAGCTCAGGACTCTCTCTCCGGATTCTCCATGGAGCTCCCTCTGGGGTCTCTCTCAGGAAAGTCAGGTAGGAAAACTGAATTGGAGAAAGTTGAACTGGTGTCTCTCAGAACACTAGAATCCTTGCTTGGACAAATCTTGTGGTGAGTGGATAAAAGACTGACTGATCTTTCTCTTAGGGCTTGGGCCTGGGCTGGCCAGGCTGGCCTGGGCCGACTTGTCTTTTTCTCATTATTTCCTTTTTCTCTCTTTCTTTGATTCCTCATTTGTATAAATTAAAATCTCTATAAAACCCAACTGGCTTGGGTATGTTTAATAATTGGGAATTTTTCCCTGGCGACCACCTTATATATTGATTTAAAAATAAGACACTGTCTTGAAAACATATTTTCTGTGGTCACAATTTAAGGCAACCACTCTATTATCTGCCACAATTCATGTCTTCCAATATTTTAATTATTACAATGGTACCTAACATCTGGAAGCTAATATTTCTTGATTGATGATCAAGTGATTAAGCCCCTGGAAGATTTGGAGGTCATCCTACAAGCATAAAAAGATCCATGCCAAGCAGAGGAAAACCATTCTCTGTCTCATCTCCTCAGATAAAATTCCATAGGATTTATAGGGGTGAACTTTGAAGTCACTCTCAGTAAGCCATTATTTCATAGTGTTGAACCATTCTTGCATCCCTGGCATCAATCCAATTTGGTCATGATGAATTTTTGGGGGACCAATCATTGTAGTCTGACAGGATGGTATGTAAGATTTTGGAAATAATAGTATTTATCTATATTTCTCCTGGGTTTGAGTATTAGGACCATATTTATCCCATAAAATAACTGATCTTTCATGTTTTCTTTACTTTTACTCACTCTGCTTTTGTAAATAAACTACCATAAATGTCATTCTTACTTGAGTAATTAATTTTGGCAACCACATTTCTCATACATGTGGTCCAACCTTTAAGTTTTAACCCTTACAACACACCTCCTTTCCTGGAGGAGCAAGCACACCACTTCTTGGCCAAGAGCAAGAATAGACATTGAGTCAGCTGTACTCAAGCCATCACTCACTGCTTTTCCAGTTTGGACCAGATCCTCCAGGCCAATCACAGCAGCCACAACCCCAGCAATCACTAGCTCTGCTGCCTTCAGTGTCCCAGTCTCCCACTTCCCAGCTACAGCAGGTGGCCCCATTATGTCAGCCTCTACCAGAGCCACAGAGCCAGATACAACCCTCTCCATTCATGGAGGAAGAATGTGTTCTTCCTGGTTAAAAGGAAATGATTCAACTACAATCCCTCAGTCTATCCCAGGTAACTGCTTTGGTCAAATTGTCAGTATTTTTCTGATGCAGATGTGCCTGCTCTTCTACAAGATCTGTCTGCCCATGCAGAAGACCTGCCTTCCCCATTGGGACCTCTAGCTGTCTCCCCAGGAACATCTGTCTTTCTCCCGTGAATATTTTGCAGTCCCTATGAGTATCTGGCTGGCCCCCAGGGACATCTTGCTGTTCCCCTTCAACATTCCTCTCCCCCAATATCTGACTGCCTTCCTGGGATATCTAGTTGCTTCCATGGGACATCTGGATCATCTTTTGAGAGAGGGTAAAAAATGAATTCCTGAGTAACATGAGAAATAGAAATCCTCTACTTTGATATGATAGGAAAATCCTTCAGTTTGTTTGTCTGCAATAATAATCATAGATAATATTTAGCTGAGGTCCCTTGCATCAACTTTGTCCTCGTCTTCATTCTGTGTAAAGTGGGAAATTAGTGTGTTATTCTCAAGGTGACTAATTAATATATCCAAAATGAGTATGCCAAGGAGCCCAGTAAAATGAGTCTCTCCTAGGATTGCCTCAACCCCTTCACAATACAAAGGCCTCTTAAATACCTTTGCCCTCAGGGGCAGCTGGGTAGCTCAGTGGATTGAGAGCTAGCCCTAGAGACGGGAGGTCCTAGGTTCAAATCTGGCCTCAGACACTTCCCAGTTGTGTGACCCTGGGCAAGTCACTTGACCCCCATTGCCTAGTCCTTACCACTCTTCTGCCTTGAAGCTAATATATAGTATTGACTCCAAGAAGGAAGGTAAGGGTTAAAAAAAAATACCTTGGGCCTCAGTGAGACAGAAACAACTTACATCTATTATCAGAAGCAAGCAATATCTCGACTATACAAAGTGTTTTAGGATGTGTCTTAAAATGTTAAGTTTGTGCTTTCTCCCAGTTTCTGTAAACCTCACTCCATGGACCATCTCTCTACCTGCCTTCTGAGTGAATGTGCAGATTGGAACCTGTAACCTAACCCTGACCAGAGTGTTCCAACTGATTCTGTGTGCTTAAGTAAATTAGAACCTCTACATGAATCTGGGGAGTTGGAGAGGAGGTTCTGATGGAGAATGCAGCAGGACAAAAATGGGAGGGACTTTTCTCCAGGTTTCTCTCTCTCTCAATAAATAACTGCACTGTGGGAGAAAAGGTGATAGGTTCTTGCTCCTAATGGACTCAATCCTTAATTTGAAGAAAATACTTCGTTTTAACAAAACCAATAAGAACTGGCAGATATCTAGCTCTGTACTATGAATATGCTGCTACCCCATTTCATATCATTCCTGCAATCTGCCACCTAGTCTTATCACATAAGCCTAACTCTCTCATGAACTTTCAAGCCCTCTTTCTCAGTCTTCTTCCTACCCAACTCAAACCTATGATATAGGGCTTCTATGCCATTTCATTTTACTTGGGAAACTCCAGCTTTATCATTTTTATTAATTTGCATATGTTCTCCTCACAGGATTTCATGTGAGTCGTGCATATATCACACCCCCATTTTTACAGTTGAGAGTTTAGATAGGTAACAATATGAGCCCCAGCCAAACCATTTCTTCTATTCCAACAAGAATTTTTATGCTGGCCTACTTGTCTATGTGAAATATAATCTCATTTCTCACTTCTGTTAATCTTTTCCATATCTCATCATTCACTAGCATCCAAGATTTTCAATAAGTAGAATTAATATTAATCTATTTTTTATTGCATCATTGAATTTTTTCCAAGATTCATCAAAAATATTTATTAGGAATTTCCTAGGTAGAAGAAACTGTGCTAGGCAATGGGGATACCAATACAAAATGAAAAAATAAAATAAAAAACTAAGAAATGGAAACATGAACATCATAATCTATATACCTGTCTGCTTGATGGATGACTTCCCTGGTATGGAGCCCAATTAAGGGGTTCCAATACCTGGAAGTATATTCTATTATATAATAGAATTTGGATGCGTCAAGACCCAATAAATTTCAAAAGACTTTATCTTAACATGGATCAATGTGTCCTTATGATCCAAAATGGAGTGATTTTAGTTTTATATTTTACATAGACTATTAGATATTTTATCTTGTTTCATTTACAACTATTATTTAAGTAAAAAATTTATTTTAATTCCCTGCTTACATGTTTTATTATTACCAAATAATTGTTTCTGAAAAGGACTGTAAATAATCATTGTCTAATCAAGAGTTAGAAGTTTGTGATTCTAAATTTTATTTGAATGGAAAAAAAAATTTTATTTGAGTGGAAAAAAAAAACTAATACTGATCCGGCCTGGCCCTCCAGCCTGTGTTCACAGGGGCGCTGGGCTTCAGGGAGGGCCATTACTGCACACAGCACTTCCCAAGTCAGAACAGTCTTGTTCTCTGCCTTTCTCTCCCCCATTCCAGGGAGAACCAGCTTAGGAAACTCTTCACTAGGGTCGAATTTTCCTCGGCATCCTGGCACAGACTTTTGTTTTTGGGCCACAGAGCTGTGGGAAGGGGGTGGCAGTAGGGGGGATTCTGGATGCAGCCCTGAAAGGTGGCTCTCTACAGGGGCCAGAATTGAAACTTCTCAGCCAGTCGGTCAGCCAGTTGAAACGATTCAACTACAATCCCTCAGTCTATCCCAGATAACTACTGTGGCCAAATTGTCAGTATTTTTCTCTGATGCAGATGTGCCTGCTCTTCTATAAGATCTGTCTGCCCATGCAGAAGATCTGCCTCTCCCACTGGGACCTCTAGCTTTCTCCCCAGGAACATCTGGCTTTCTCCCATGAATATCTGGCAGTCCCTATGAGTATCTGGCTGCATCCCAGGGACATCTTGTTGTTCCCTTTCAACAACTGCCATGCCATCCCACCCCCAATATCTGACTGCCTTCCTGGGATATCTAGTTGCTTCTATGGGATATTTGGTTCATCTTTTGAAAGACAGTAAAAATGAACTCCTGAGTAACTTGAGACATAGAATTTTTCTACTTTGATGTGATAGTTAATAAAATCCTTCAGCTTGTTTGTCTGCAATAATAATCATAGCTAACATTTAACTGAGGTCCCTTGCATCAACTTGGTCCTCATCTTCATCCTTCATATTTGTTGATTGATGATCAAGTGATTAAGTGCCTGGAAGATTTGGAAGTCATCCTACAGGCATAAAAAGATCCAGGCCAAGCAAAGGAAAACCATTTTCTGTCTCATCTCAGATAACATTCCATGTATTTATGAAGTCAGAAATTAGTGTGTTATTCTCAAGCTGACAGTAATTAATATATCCAAAATGAATATGCCAAGGACCACAGTAAAATGAGTCTCTCCTAGGATTGCCTCAACCCCTTCACAACACAAAGGCCTCATAAATACCTTGGGCCTCAGTGAAACAGAAACACCTAAAGTCTATTATCAGAAGCAAGCAACATCTAGATTATACAAAGTGTTTTAGGATGCATCCTTTTAGTTTATATTTTAAAATGTTAAGTTTGTGCTTTCTCCCAGTTTCTGTAAACCTCACCCCATAGACCATCTCTCTACCTACCTTCTGAGTGAATGTGCAGACTGGAACCTGTAACCTAACCCTGATCAGAGTGTTCCAACAGAATCTATGTGCTTAATTAAATTAGAACCTCTACTTGAATCTGGGGTGTTGGAGAGGAGGTTCTGATTGAGAATGTAGCAGGACAAAAATGGGAGGGACTTTTCTCTAGGTTTCTCTCTAGGATAACCAGGATGTGTTGAGACCCGGACCACAGTGGGAAGCAATTTTGAAAGACCTACATGAGGTTATAAAAAGTCAATAAGAAGAACTAAGAATTTTACATACAGAAAATGTTTTTGGGAATACGTCATAAATGTCACCTCCAGAGAAAGGATAAGCAAGACAATTCCATATATACATTTATATTTGTCAAATGACACCTTCTTTAGTGCAGGGAGGGAGATACTTGGGGAATTTTCATATATATATATATATATATATATATATTTTTTTTTTTTTTACTTTCCAAAGTTTACAAAGGCAGAGAGCTCATGACAAGAATTTAGTGGTTTGAATGGAAGACTTTCCCCTCCCTAATAAAGGGTACCCTGCCCTGGCTGAAGCTTCAACTTCCCAGGCACAGGACAGAGAGGATTTCACTCTACTCATCTACTACATAGTCACAAAATTGACAACAGCAAACTGATGACCCCACTCTATTGAAGAAATAGATGGAGTGAAGATGGTCTTAAATTTCATTTTTTCCCCTCAGCAAGCATTGAAGGTAGATTTAATATTAGATATTCTTAGTCAGAAAAGCATGCACAGGGACAGAATGTGCATAAGGAAGATGGTCTAATGGACTTGGATGAATGTGTGTTATAGTTCAGGAGCTGGACAGAGGCAGCAGTCATGAAGGTCGGTGGGACATCTCCCAAGACAAAGCCTCAAAGGAATGAGCCCCATCATCATGGCTTGACCTTTCCCAGCTACAGGGCTCACCTCAGACTGAGTAATTAGCCTCTTCAAGAATCCTCCTCGTTATACACCTAAATAAAATCCCCCACAGCATGGTCGCTACAGCTTGGGTTTTTTATGTCAAGCAATAAATGATTAGACATTAAATCATAGCTGAATTGAAACAATAAGAAGGCTAAGACCACCAGTCAATCCTTTTCTGTCACAAGTAGCCTCTTTTGTTTCCTATCTCCATGATGAGAATACTTCCTGGAAGAGTTATTCCTTCCTGCTATAAAAAGATAGACTAGGCAAGTGCTTGTGTGTATCAAAATTAATGATTGTGATGCCAATTCTCACAAAAAAAATTTTTGATTATAAATACCTTCAGAAAGGGCTCTATGCTAATCTGTGGGAGTCTGTAGACACTTGTGGTCAAGAAAAACCAGCCGTCAGTTTATTGCTCTTAGACTCAGTTCTGGGGAGGTTTTTCTAAACATGTGAATGTGGGTTATTTAGTCTATGTCCCCAAGGACAAAAGTCATGATATGTATAATTATTGGAAAGGTTTCCTGATTCAGATGGTTGTTGATAGTTTAGTTATCCATGAGGATTGGGCAGTGGGCTAAAGGATTACTCTGCATCCCTTTTCCAACTTGGGCCATTATTCCTCAGTAGCACTAGAGAGAATCATTGTCTCTTGCTTACTGGTAAGATTGGGGAAGAACTGGTCTCTTCCTTCTGATTTGGCTCTGAACATACAAAGTATTCTTTCCCCTTCCAAATCTACTGACTTTTGAAGGTTTGCAGTGATTCTCATCAGCCTCCAATACATGAGAGTGGACTGCATCTTAAGCTGAACTCTGTTACAGTCATCCCAGAATGATCAAGGGGGCAAGAGGGGAAGCAGCCATAGGAGTTTACACTGATCGAGACTCACCAAGTCAGCTGTTCAGGAGACGATGTTGAAACTTTAAAAAGGAAATGAGAAAAGAACCACTGGCAAAATTCTGCTCCTAACTTGTAACACTCGTCAAATTGTTCATATTCTTTTTCTTGTTCAGATCATATGATATGTCTTTGAAACGCTCTCCCATGTTTCATTCACCAAGTTCAACTACTTTTTCCAGTGATTTTTTGCATACTGAATAAGATTTTGAAGAGTTGGGGGTATGGGCAACCTTATATGACAGTACTCAGATTGAGAGGCAGGAACCACAGACCTCAGGGTATCAAGACTCGAAGATCAAGGTATCTCATTGACTAGCACAGTGTCTGAAACAGAGTAGTCACTTCAATGTGGATTGAAATCCTATGTGTCCCTTCGTTTGCCAGAATGGGAGCCGAGCTCTAGAGGAAACCTCATTTGTGAGGGTCCAAGGCTATCTGGCCATGACACAACAGAAACAAACCTTACAAGAGTTGCTGTGGTCCCAAGTTTTCCCATGAGAAACGGGGGCTTGTCTTGGCATGCTTGCTGTGCTAGCACCAGGCCTACTAGAGACATAGGAGGTCTCTAAAATTCTCCTCCAGGAAAATAGTCAGAAAAGACTCAAAGGCCAGAAAAGTGGAAGGAACATGCTTTACACAGCACCAAATGAGTCCTCAGTGTGAAAAAGACAAACTCGTTCCAACTAAAGCATAGCCCATGCAGTCCTCCAAAGTCACCCCCAAACATTGAAATTGTTTTCTGAAAACTTGGACATCTTGGGATGAGGCAGAAGAGTGAGGCCAGGTTCTTCCTGTGCTCTTCTAGCTGAATCAAGTTCCTGGGGGGTGGTCAATGGCAAACCTTGGCCCAACAGAGCCATCCTGTTTTACACTTTTAAAGGGAACACTTTGGTCTCTCTGAGTTTACACTTGTGAAAGGGAATCCTTCCTTCCCTTTGTCTCTTCTGAGTTAACATAACTGAAGTATCCCTGCTTACATTGTGAAGTTGGGATCAACTCTCCTTTTTCTACTTTTGAATGCAATCAGCAAAAGATTGAAGACCCTCCTTAGTCCTAGGTGAGAAGCTAGCAAGGTATTGGAGAAGTCCCAAGTCACTTACTTAGAGCTGCACCCTATTAAGTCAGTCCCAAACTTGTGAATTCTCTGAGCAGAGTTCACACCTTCAGAAACCCAGTCAGCCATCAGGGTGTGAACCCTCTTGATGTGTAGCCACCCCTCCAGAAGGGGAGAACTGGTTCCCAGGGCAGTGCTAGACAGTTTGAAAACTCTGATTGGCTCCTATGAAGAGTGGAGGGGACAAGAAAGCACCATAAAAAGTCAAGTATCCTGGGACTTGAGTCACTCTTGTGGAGATACTCTCCTGACTAGAGAGAGAGAAAGAGAGGGGGCCTTAGAGGGAGCTTAGCTGGAGACTGAGGCTTGCAGCTCTGTTTCATCTTGGACTTTGACTCCTGGACTACTTTGTTGGGTGATTGAAAGGCTGACTCCTTTCCTAGTTTCTGGAGACGCCTAGCTTCCATCTTGGAGGAGGCCACATGATTAATTGTCTCACCCAGGAAGGCCAGCAGTTAGTAATTTCTGCCTGTATTAAGACAGGATAAATAACTTTTCCTTCTCCTTCACATTTTTCTACTTTAATGTTTCCTTTATTTTGTAAAGAAATTTCTGAATTGAGATAGAATATTGGCAACAACATTCATAAAATTATTGACTAACTGCTAATTTTCACCTTTATAGAGACATTATATTCTTTAAGAATATATTGCTGAAGAATAGAGAAACAAGATGGCCACACCAATCTCTATTGTGGGACTTCTGGAGGAGGATGCTCTAAGGAGGAAGGAGAGGCTCAAGGTGCTTAGAGAAAAGAGCAGGCACAAGAATAAGGAAGATGAGGAACCAAAAAAGAAACACTTCAAAGAAGACAAAAGAGGAGGAGGTGAGAAACACCTGGAGCTCAAATTTCAGAACTATGTCCCTGAAGATGAAGAGCTCAAGAAGAGGAAGAGGCCTCAGGTTAAACCAGCTTCAGTGAAAGAGAAAGTGAAAGACCAGCTGGAAGCAGCAATGCCCCAGCCCATCACTGAGGAAGTGGATTTGGCCAATCTTGCCCCCAGAAAGCCAGACTGGGACTTAAAAAGGGACTTGGCAAAGAAGATGGAAAAGCTAGAGAAGAGGACACAGAGAACCATTGCAGAGCTCATAAGAGAAAGACTTCGAGGCCAAGAAGAGGACCTGGAACCTGCAAAGCAGGAAGAGAGTGACTCAGATTAAAGCAGCTTCTCCTCAGCATTTGGCCACACCAGACAGCAGTGTGAACTGATATTTCTAGACCAGGCACAAAGACCCCATTCCCTATCTTGATCCCCAGAGTGACCTCTGCTGTGGTACTTCTTTGAATGCCCATCTGATTAGAATAATTAGATTATTAGAATATTATAATAATAGAAATAGAATATTAGAATAATACATTTTACAGTTGTGGCTTAAGAGTGCATCTTCTATGGTTACTGCCATCTAATCTTTGAAATAAACCATAACATGATACAGCACTGTAAGCTTCTCTGATGTCATCGGTGTGTTGACATTTTCTACCAACTCATTTGATGGCATATTCTAGTTGTTTTACTTTTTTTTAAACATTTCAGTTCATTTTTTTATTTTAACATTCTTCAAAATATTTGAGTTCCACATTCTCTTCTTCCCACTCCCTTCGTATCCACTGAGGAGGCAAACAATGTGTTATTCCTGTGAAATCCTACCAAACATTTCTAAATTAACCATATGTTTTCTAAAAAGAAAAATAAAGTGAGAAAATCACACTTTCATTTGTACTCAGACTTCCATGATGACATGCTCTGGTTGAGCCTGGGGCACAACAAAAATGTTTAGTGGGTTTGGTTTGATATCTTACTCTATCCTCTTTCATATTCCCATTACTTTTACTCTCTCTTCTTTTGTAAATAAACTACCATAAATGTCATTCTTACTTGAGTAATTAATTTTGGCAACCACATTTCTCATACATGTGGTCCATCCTTTAATTTTTAACCCTTACAACACACACCTCCTTTCCTGGAGGAGCAAGCACACCACTTCTTGGCCAAGAGCAAGAATAGACATTGAGTCAGCTGTACTCAAACCATCACTCACTGCCTTTCCAGTTTGGACCAGATCCTCCAGGCCAATCACAGCAGTCACAAGCCCAACAATCACTAGCTCTGCTGCCCTCAGTGTCCCAGTCCCCCACTTCCCAGGTATTGCAGATGGTCCCATTATGTCAGCCTCTCCCAGAGCCACAGGGCCAGATACAACCCTCTCCATTCATGGAGGAAGAATGTGTTCTTCCTGATTAAAAAGGAATAATTCAACTACAATCCCTCAATCTAACCTAGATGACTGCTATGGTCAAATTATCACTATTTTTCTCTGATGCAGAAGATCTACCTACCCCATTGGGACCTCTAGCTGTCTCCCCAGGAACATCTGACTTTCTGCCATGAATGTCTGGCTACCACCCAAGGACATCTTGCTGTTCCTCTTCAACATTCCTCTCCCCCAGTATCTGACTACCTTCCTGGGACATCTAGTTGCTTCCATGGGACATCTGGTTCATCTTTTGAGAGAGGGTAAAAAATGAATTCCTGAGTAACTTGAGAAAAGGAATTCCTCTACTTTGATGTGATAGGAAAATCCTTCAGTTTGTTTGTCTGCAATAATAATCATAGATAATATTTAGCTGAGGTCCCTTGCATCAACTTTGTCCTCATCCTGTGTGAAGTGGGAAATTAGTGTGTTATTCTTAAGGTGACTAATTAATATATCCAAAATGAGTATGTCAAGGAGCCCAGTAAAATGAGTCTCTCCTTCAATTGTCTCAACCCCTTCACAATACAAAGGCCTCTTAAATACCTTTGGCCTCAGTGAGATAAACAACTTAAGTCTATCATCAGAAGCAAGCGATATCTTGACTATACAAAGTGTTTTAGGATGAATCCTTTAAGTTTATATTTTAAAATGTTAAGTTTGTGCTTTCTCCCAGTTTCTGTAAACCTTACCCCATGGACCATCTCTCTACCTGCCTCCTGAGTGAATGTGCAGATTGGAAACTGTAACCTAACCCTGACCAGAGTGTTCCAACTGATTCTGTGTGCTTAAATTAGAACCTCTACTTGAATCTGGGGAGTTGGAGAGGAGGTTCTGATTGAGAATGTAGCAGGACAAAATGGGAGGGACTTTTCTCCAGGTTTCTCTCCCTCAATAAATAAATGCACTGTGGGAGAAAAGGTGATAGGTTCTTGCTCCTAATGGATTCAATCCTTAATTTGAAGAAAATACTTCGTTTTAACAAAACCAATAAGAACTGGCAGATATCTAGCTCTGTACTATGAATATGCTGCTACCCCATTTTATATCAGTTCTGCAATCTGCCACCCATTCTTATCACATAAGCCAGGTGCCTAAACTCTCTCATGAACTTTCAAGCCCTCTTTCTCGGTCTTCTTCCTACCCAACTCAAACCTATGATATAGGGTTTCTATGCCATTTCATTTTACTTGGGAAACTCCAGCTTTATCATTTTTATTAATTTGCATATGTTCTCCTCACAGGATTTCATATGAGTAGTGCATATATCACACCCCCATTTTTACAGTTGAGAGTTTAGATAGGTAACAATATGAGCCCCAGCCAAACCATTTCTTCTATTCCAACAAGAATTTTTATGCTGGCCTACTTCTCTATGTGAAATATAATCTCATTTCTCACTTCTGTTAATCTTTTCCATATCTCATCATTCACTAGCATCCAAGATTTTCAATAAGTAGAATTAATATTCATATATTTTTATTGCATCATTGAATTTTTTCCCAGATTCATCAAAAATATTTATTAGGAATTTCCTAGGTAGAAGAAACTGTGCTAGGCATTGGGGATACAATGACAAAATGAAAAACAAAAAGAGGTTCCTGCCCTCTGTAAACCTTAAAATTTCTTAGACTTATAAATGTTGGAAATTTCACCATTGGGAAATTTCATACTTGAAAAATTTCCTACTGATAGTCTATTGGAATGTGAACCCCCTTGGCATGGGAGGGTCCTTCTCCTCCCTACTTAAGATTACTTTAGGACAGAAACCTTTTGCTGAACAATGGAAAGGGCTTTGACCTATGCTTAAGCATAGAACAGGAAGTTCTTTGAGTCATGATTGATTTTAGAATTGATACAATATACTTGGAATGACAGAACCAGGTCTTGGAACTTACAATCTCCACCCTACTCAGTCCTAACAGGATTTAGGAAGGGCTGCAGCATAGATCAAAATTTAATTATTTGAGAATATGACCTTCAACAGACATGTGCAAAGGGGCAGACCTCTGGGCGGTCCTGGGTTAAGCTAGAGCCACCATTGGCACAGGGAAGACATGGACAGTGAATGGTAGATGTGAGAACTGAGGGGAGGGAACTGAGATGGTTTCCTTAAAGAGAGAGGGGTCTGAGGACTGGGAGGTGGTTGGAGAGGTTTTGCTCTGAGAGGTGGTGCTCTGAGAAGCTTGCTCTGAAGGAAGCTAGAGGTGGAGGCCCCTGAGACTGTTTCTCCATTTTGGTCACGTGAGTGATAGAGACTGATCTCTTTTCTTTGCCTCAGCTATCTAAGGGCTTGGGCCTTTTGGCGCAGCCTAAACAGAGGGGGTATTTAAGCCCTATTCCCTTCTCTCCCCTTTCTCTCTCTCTCTCTCTCTCTCCAAATACCTTTCTTCCTCCTGTTTGTAATTAAACTCCATAAAAGGTTGACTGCTGACTTGAGTTTTCATTTAGGAATTACATAGCTGAATTCCTTGGCGACCTTAAATTAATATATATCAGACTTTTAAAGTGATTTCCTTGTCACATTGTGGCTGACCACATGGGAGTCTAAAGAATTCTCTCAATAAACTTCTGAAATTCCTTGCCTTTTTACTCTACCTTCTCACCACTTAGTCCTTTTTAACAGCAAACTTGGCTTAAAGACACAGCTGCTAGAACACATGAGTATAAAAACTTTTTCTCTCTTCTCTTTTCTCCTTAAGTTAAATTGGAATCAGCAGTTTTTCTTTTTCTTCCCTTTAATCTTAAGGGACAGCTGGGTAGCTCAGTGGATTGAGAGCCAGGCCTAGAGACAGAAGGTCCTGGGTTCAAATTGGATCTCGGATACTTCCCAGCTGTGCTACTCTGGTAGTTAGATAGAAAACAGCTGTTTTAAATCTCAGCAACAGGACCCTAAAGTCCTGGCTGGAAGAGCTGTTTCTAAATATCCTTTCCCTTAAGGAACAACTTCCTATATTAGGAAAAAAAACCCTGTGGAAAGTTTGTTGCTTTGCTCTGTTCCCCACGTGTTTTCTGAAGACTGTTAGAGAAATAATTACAATATATATATATATATATATATATATATATATATATATATATATATATATATATATATAAATGAGTACTACATTCTTTGACATTTATATGGCAGCTGAAGAATTAGGGGCATTGAGAAATGCAGGATACCTCCAAATTTTTATATTAATAGGTACTGTCATTTTTGTACTCCTCAATACTATATTTAGAGATGTTAAAATAAAAAAATATTGAGGATAAAATAGAAAATGTTGAGGATAAAATAGAAAAAATTGAGGATAAAATGCAAGCCCAATTAGAAGATCTAAAAAGTTTCTTACAGGATCAATTGGCAAACACCCACTCTACCAGAAACAGACCTGTTTCTGAACCTTTGAATGAGGAAATTTCCTTCCCTGAAATAGAGATGGAAAACACCTTCCCTATAGCCCAGTTAACAGACTGCTTCTCTCGTGCAGTGCAAATCTTGACTGAATTTAATCTCCAAAACCCTTCCCCTGCAATCCCAGTTTCTCATGTTCCCTCTCCTACAGAAAACCAAATTCCAACGCAAAGGAGATCTTGTCCTCCTAGAGAAACCTGTCCTTGTCAAACTGACCCACAGGTACAAAATTCAACTAGAGGCCTGTTTCCTCTAAGAGAAGTACCGTAAATAGGGCGGAATGGGGATGTGGTCACTTTAAGACATAGGATACCGTTTACTCCCCATGAAATAAATGAATTTACAGGAAATATCCCCACATATGAACAAGATCCTTTTCTAGTAGCAAAAAAGATGGGAGACATATTTTTTCAGTATAATTCGTCTTACAAGGACTTTGAGAACTTACTACAGGCTTTTTTAAGTGAACGTGAAAAAATAAAATAATTGCTCATGTCAACAAAACCCGGGGGTGTAATGCAGTACATTAGCCATCTCAGGATCCTGAATGGGACTATAACAATCCTGAGGATTATCTACAACTATACCATTGTAGAGAGGCCATCCTCACAGCAATGAAGGAATGTGCAGACAGTACAAATAAGTGGATGGAACTGGAAAAAATTAAGCAAAAGGAAGAAGGGCCACAAAATGATGGAATGTAGAACCTTTCTTAAGATGTTTGGAAGGAATACACAGTTTAATAATAGTTTTAGAAATAATAACTATAGAAATGATGATAATGGTTATAGAAACCAGAATTCTAGAAATTATAATAATGACTATGGAAATAACTATAATGAATACAGAAATAAGAACTTTAGAAACCAGAATTATAGAAATAGGAATTGGGAAAATAATGACAATGCTCCAATTGAAGAAAATTATAATGATAATGAACAACAACAATATATGAGAAATGGCGCTCGTCCAAAAAATACTCGAGGTACTAATGACCCTCAGAGTAGTGCCCTTCAGGGGGGTGCCCAAGGAATATCCCAAACACAATGATGGTGTCCGGGGCACAGGAATCAGAGGATACAACCTTTGATTTCCTGGACCCTGATGTCCTACTACCCATTGTCCCTATCCACTGCCCTCCCCATACTAATGAACCCCATGTTACCTTAAAGGTGGGTAACACCTATTATGATTGTCTATTAGACACCAGAGCTTCGTGGTCTGTATTAAAGAGAACACCTGATTTACAATGTTATTCTATTGGCTCAGAGAATGTAATGGGAGTATCAGGAATAACCCAAAGAGTTAAAAGACTTCCTCCTAGAATGGTGCCTGTAGGACCCCTAGAGGTACAACACTCCTTCCTTTTGATGCCTGACTCCCCTTTAAATTTGCTGGGGAGGGACCTTCTATGCAAACTCAGCGCCACAATAACCTGCTCCCCAGATGGCTCATTATCATGAGAAGTACCAGAGGAGGACTTCTGGTTAAGATGGCGGCTTAGAGAAAGCTAAAGTTCAGATCTCCGGAAAACCCTTCCCAACTGATCTCAAACTATAAGCTCCTAAGGCGCCGAAATTCAAGATGATCAACAGCATAGACCCTGGGAACCCTCCTCCTGGACCTGGACCCGGATCAAAAGGTACGGCCCCACTCAAAAGCCAGAACCCGAGATCACTCGGACCTAAGGGGTAGGAGCGCAGAGTCCAAGGCTCCGGGAAGCCGCAGCCCGGCCCGGCTCAGAGCAGGGTCCTCGGAACAACAACCCTCAGGGACTTCTATCCGAGTCCCAGTGAAAGTCACTGCCCTCAGAGCTCCCCCAGCAGAGAGCAGGGTCGAAACAACAGCAACCCTCAGGGCCTTCTATCCGAGTTCCAGTGAAAGTCACTGCCCTCAGAGCTCCCCCCAGCAGACAGCAGGGTCGAAACAACAGCAACCCTCAGGGCGGGCAAGACAGCCTCACGGGCTGGATCCTGCTATCCAAGTCTCAGTGAAAGTCCCTGCCCTCGGAGCTCCAGGAAGCCGCAGCCCATCCCCCCGCAGGCCGATGAAACAGCCTCACGGCCAGCTATTCTGAAGGCAACTTCCGGAAAGCAACCCAACCCAGAGAGCCGGGGGAGAGTGTGGCCCCCTGGTCCGACCCTTCCACTCCAGTTCCAGTGAGGCATACTCAATTTAACCCAGGGAAAGCTCATAGAACCTACAATCTGCCCAGGACTAAAGCCTCTGAACACTAGAAAGAGATAAGAAAAGCTAATCCTCCACATTCAGAGATGGCAAACTCCACAGAAGCACAGAAGCCCCCAAATACCAAGAAAAATAAGAAGAAAGGGGCGACTTTGGACACATTCTATGGAGCCAAAATACAAAATACAGAGCAGATAGAAGATGATATACAAGAAAATGCTCCAAAACCTTCCAAAGGAAATGGAAACTCTCCACAAACCTATGAAGAATTTGAATAAGAAATGACCAAAAAGATGGAAGCCTTCTGGAAGGAAAAGTTGGAAATAATGCAAAAGAAATTCACGCATCTACAAAACCAGTGTGATGAAACTGAAAAGGAAAACCAGGCTTTAAAGACCAGAATCAGGCAGCTGGAAGACAACGATCGTGTAAAAGAGCAAGAATTAATAAAGCAAAGCCAAAATACCAAGAAATTAGAAGAGAACATAAAATATCTCACCGACAAGATGACAGATCTGTAAAATAGAGGGAGAAGAGATAATTTAAGAATAATTGGACTCCCAGAAAAGCCAGAAATAGACACCAAACTGGACATGGTGATACAAGATATAATCAAAGAAAATTGCCCAGAGATTCTAGAACAAAGGGGCAATACAGCCACTGACAGAGCTCACAGAACACCTTCTACACTAAACCCCCAAAAGACAACTCCCAGGAATGTAATTGCCAAATTCCAAAGCTATCAAACAAAAGAAAAAATCCTACAGGAAGCCAGAAAAAGACAATTTAGATATAAAGGAATGCCAATCAGGGTCACAGAAGACCTAGCAAGTTCTACTCTGAATGATCGTAAGGCATGGAACATGATCTTCAGAAAGGAAAGAGAGCTGGGTCTCCAACCAAGAATCAGCTACCCAGCAAAACTGACTATATACTTCTAAGGGAAAGTATGGGCATTCAACAAAATAGAAGACTTCCAACTTTTTGCAAAGAAAAGACCAGAGCTCTGTGGAAAGTTTGATACCGAAAATCAAAGAGCAAGGAATACCTGAAAAGGTAAATATTAAGGAAAGGGGAAAAATGTTATCTTCTTCTTTTACTCAAACTCTCTTCTATAAGGACTAAATTTATATCAATCTATGTATACTAATATGTGGGGAAAATGTAATGTATAAATAGGGGGTAAAGAAAGACCAAATAGAATAATCGTTCTCACACAAAGATTCACATGGGAAGGGGAGGGGAAGAAAACTCCTATAAGAAGGAGAGGAAGAGAGGGTATTTTTTTTTACTTAAACCTCAATCTCAGGGAAATCAACTCTGAGAGGGAAAAACATCCAGATCCATTGGGATCTTGAATTCTATCTTACCCAACAAGGGTAGGGAGAAGGGAAAACCAAGGGGGGGAGGGGGAGAGGGAGAACAAAAAGGGAGGGAAAGAGAGGGGGGAGGGGGAGGGAACAAAAAGGGAGGGACTAAAAAGAGAAACATCAAGGGAGGGGACAAGGGGGACTGATTCAAAGTAAATCACTGGACTAAAAGTTAGAGCCGAAGAAGAAAAGGTTAGAATTAGGGAAGGCTATCAAAATGCCAGGGAGTCCACAAATGACAATCATAACTTTGAATGTGAATGGGATGAACTCACCCATAAAACATAGACGAATAGCAGAATGGATTAGAATCCAAAACCCTACCATATGTTGTCTTCAAGAAACACACATGAGGTGGGTTGACACCCACAAGGTCAGAATTAAAGTATGGAGTAAGACCTTCTGGGCCTCAACTGATAGAAAGAAGGCAGGAGTGGTAATCATGATATCTGATAAAGCCAATGCAAAAATAGACCTGATCAAAAGGGATAGGGAAGGTAATTATATTTTGTTAAAAGGGACTGTAGACAATGAGGAAATATCGTTAATCAACATGTATGCACCAAATAATATAGCACCCAAATTTCTAATGGAGAAACTAGGAGAATTGAAGGAAGAAATAGACAATAAAACCATACTAGTGGGAGACTTAAACCAACCATTATCAAATTTAGATAAATCAAATCAAAAAATAAATAAGAAAGAGGTAAAAGAAGTGAATGAAATCTTAGAAAAATTAGAATTAGTAGACATATGGAGAAAAATAAATAGGGATAAAAAGGAATACACCTTCTTCTCAGCACCACATGGCACATTCACAAAAATTGACCATACATTAGGTCACAGAAACATAGCACACAAATGCAGAAAAGCAGAAAATAATGAATGCAGCCTTCACAGATCACAAGGCAATAAAAATAATGATTAGTAATGGTACATGGAAAACCAAATCTAAAACCAATTGGAAATTAAAAAATATGATACTCCAAAACCTTTTAGCTAAAGAAGAAATCATAGAAACAATTAATAATTTCATCGAGGAAAATGACAATGGCGAAACATCCTTTCAAACCTTTTGGGATGCAGCCAAGCTGTAATCAGAGGTAAATTCATATCCCTGAATGCTTATATTAACAAACAAGGGAGAGCAGAGATCAATGAATTGGAAATGCAAATGAAAAAACTTGAAAGCGATCAAATTAAAACCCCCCAGCAGAAAACCAAACTAGAAATCCTAAAAATTAAGGGAGAAATTAATAAAATCGAAAGTGATAGAACTATTGATTTAATAAATAAGACAAGAAGCTGGTACTTTGAAAAAAACAAACAAAATAGACAAAGTACTGGTCAATCTAATTAAAAAAAGGAAGGAAGAAAAGCAAATTCACAGCATTAAAGATGAAAAGGGGGACAGCACCTCCGATGAAGATGAAATTAAGGCAATCATTAGAAATTACTTTGCCCAATTATATGGCAATAAATACACCAATTTAAGTGATATGGATGAATATATACAAAAATACAAACTGCCTATACTAACAGAAGAAGAAATAGAATTCTTAAATAATCCCATATCAGAAATTGAAATCCAACAAGCCATCAAAGAACTCCCTAAGAAAAAATCCCCAGGGCCTGATGGATTCACCAGTGAATTCTATCAAACATTCAGAGAACAGTTAATCCCAATACTATACAAACTATTTGACATAATAAACAAAGAGGGAGTTCTACCAAACTCCTTTTACGACACAAACATGGTACTGATTCCAAAACCAGGCAGGTCAAAAACAGAGAAAGAAAACTATAGGCCAATCTCCCTAATGAATATAGATGCAAAAATCATAAATAGGATACTAGCAAAAAGACTCCAGCAAGTGATCAGAAGGATCACTCACCATGATCAAGTAGGATTCATACCAGGGATGCAGGGCTGGTTCAACATTAGGAAAACCATCCACATAATTGACCACATCAACAAGCAAACTAGCAAGAACCACATGATTATCTCAATAGATGCAGAAAAAGCCTTTGATAAAAAACAACTCCCATTCCTATTAAAAACACTAGAAAGCATAGGAATAGAAGGGTCATTCCTAAAAATAATAAACAGTATATATCTAAAACCAACAGCTAATATCATCTGCAATGGGGATAAACTAGATGCATTCCCAATAAGATCAGGAGTGAAACAAGGATGCCCATTATCACCTCTACTATTTGACATTGTACTAGAAACACTAGCAGTAGCAATTAGAGAAGATAAAGGAATTGAAGGCATCAAAATAGGCAAAGAGGACACCACGTTATCACTCTTTGCGGATGACATGATGGTCTACTTAAAGAATCCTAGAGATTCAACCAAAAAGCTAATTGAAATAATCAACAACTTTAGCAAAGTTGCAGGACACAAAATAAACCCACATAAATCATCAGCTTTTCTATATATCTCCAACACAGCTCAGCAGCAAGAACTAGAAAGAGAAATCCCATTCAAAATCACCTTAGACAAAATAAACTACCTAGGAATCTACCTCCCAAGACAAACACAGGAACTATATGAACACAACTACAAAACACTCGCCACACAACTAAAACTAGACTTGAGCAAATGGAAAAACATTAACTGCTCATGGATAGGACGAGCCAATATAATAAAAATGACCATCCTACCCAAACTTATTTATCTATTTAGTGCCATACCCCTTGAACTACCAAAATACTTCTTCACTGATTTAGAAAAAACCATAACAAAATTCATTTGGAAGAACAAAAGATCAAGGATATCCAGGGAAATAATGAAAAAAAAAAACACATATGATGGGGGCCTTGCAGTCCCTGACCTAAAACTATATTACAAAGCAGCAGTCATCAAAACAATTTGGTACTGGCTAAGAAACAGAAAGGAAGATCAGTGGAATAGACTGGGGGAAAGCAACCTCAGCAAGACAGTATACGATAAACCCAAAGATCCCAGCTTTGGGGACAAAAATCCACTATTCGATAAAAACTGTTGGGAAAATTGGAAGACAGTGTGGGAGAGACTAGGAATAGATCAACACCTCACACCCTACACCAAGATAAATTCAAAATGGGTGAGTGACTTAAACATAAAGAAGGAAACCTTAAGTAAATTGGGTAAACACAGAATAGTATATATGTCAGACCTTTGGGAGGGGAAAGGCTTTAAAACCAAGCAAGATATAGAAAGAATCACAAAATGTAAAATAAATAATTTTGACTACATCAAACTAAAAAGCTTTTGTACAAACAAAACCAATGTAACTAAAATCAGAAGGGAAACAACAAATTGGGAAAAAATCTTCATAGAAACCTCTGACAAAGGTTTAATTACTCATATTTATAATGAGCTAAATCAATTGTACAAAAAATCAAGCCATTCTCCAATTGATAAATGGGCAAGGGAAATGGATAGGCAGTTCTCAGATAAAGAAATCAAAACTATTAACAAGCACATGAAGAAGTGTTCTAAATCTCTTATTATCAGAGAGATGCAAATCAAAACAACTCTGAGGTATCACCTCACACCTAGCAGATTGGCTAACATAACAGCAAAGGAAAGTAATGAATGCTGGAGGGGATGTGGCAAAGTAGGGACATTAATTCATTGCTGGTGGAGTTGTGAACTGATCCAACCATTCTGGAGGGCAATTTGGAACTATGCCCAAAGGGAGACAAAAGAATATCTACCCTTTGACCCAGCCATAGCACTGCTGGGTCTGTACCCCAAAGAGATAATGGACACAAAGACTTGTACAAAAATATTCATAGCTGCACTCTTTGTGGTGGCCAAAAACTGGAAAATGAGGGGATGCCCATCAATTGGGGAATGGCTGAACAAACTGTGGTATAGGTTGGTGATGGAATACTATTGTGCTAAAAGGAATAATAAAGTGGAGGAGTTCCATGGAGACTGGAACAACCTCCAGGAAGAGATGCAGAGCGAGAGGAGCAGAACCAGGAGAACATTGTACACAGAGACTAATACACTGTGGTATAATCGAACATAATGGACTTCTCCATTAGTGGTGGTGTAATATCCCTGAACAACTTGCAGGGATCCAGGAGAAAAAAACACCATTCATAAGCAAAGGATAAACTATGGGAGTGGAAACACCGAGGAAAAGCAACTGCCTGACTACAGTGGTTGAGGGGACATGACAGAGGAGAGACTCTAAACGAAACTCTAATGCAAATATTGACAACATAGAAATGGGTTCGAATCAAGAACACATGTGACACCCAGTGGAATCACGTGTTGGCTATGGGGAGTGGGGGGAGGAAAAGAAAATGATCTATGTCCTTAACGAATAATGCTTGGAAATGATCAAATAAAATATATTTAAAAAAAAAAGAAGTACCAGAGGAATCTTTAAATTTACTCCCTGTACTTCTCTCCGAAAACCTGGAGGCAAAAGAGCCTTCCACTTTTGAAATATCTAAAGATATACCGGAGGCTCTTTGGGCCACATCTTCTTATGAAGTAGGCTTACTTAAATCTGCTGTTCCTGTGCAGATAAAAACTAAATCTAGTCTACCTCCTTCTATCCCTCTGTATCCCCTCTCAAAGGAGGCAATTGAGGGTATTACACCCATTATTAACTCATTAATAGAACAGGGAATAATAATCCCTTGCAAATCTGAATACAACACGCCCATCCTGCCAATTAAAAAAACAAAAAAAGGGCCTGATGGCAAGCACATCTATAGATTCGTACAGGATCTAAGGGCAATGAATAATCACGCTATAAAGAGACACTCCGTAGTTTCTAACATACATACTATTATTTCATCTATTCCTAGCACAGCTACATACTTTACAGTAGTAGACTTGTGTTCAGCTTTCTTTTCCATACCAATACATGAGAACTCCAGGCATATTTTTGCTTTCACCTGGAAGGGCTCACAATATACCTGGTGTCGGCTGCCACAGGGTTATGTCGAAAGTCCGAGCTTATTTGAGCAAATTTTGAGCCAAGACACAGACAATATAACATTTAAAAATAGCAAATTATTCAAATATGTAGATGATCTAATCTTGGCTTCAACAGATGCAAAAATATGTCAAGAAGATAGCAAATACCTTCTTTTGGAATTGCACAAAAGAGGACATAAAATCTCTAAGGATAAAGTTCAGTGGTGTCTCCAAAAATAGAATATTTGGGATTCATCTTGACTGTGGGCGTTCGTTATATTTCTCCAAAACAAATTGAGAATATTCAAAAATTGAGTGCTCCTACCACTAAGAAACAGCTGAGAGCAATTTTAGGACCAACAGGGTTTTGCAGACAATGGATTCCTTGCTATGGGGAAATTACTAAACCCCTTTAGCATTAACAAAGGATTCGGTTCCTGAACCCCTCAAATTAGAGCCTAAACACTTGTCAGCTCTATCAGATCTAAAAAAGGCTATCATGTCTGCCCCTGCTCTAGGCATCCCAGATTACAAAAAGCCATTTACTTTATATGTGCATGAGCAAAGAGGAGTAGCCTCTGGCGTGTTAACTCAGACTTTGGGACCTTCTCAGCACCCAATTACTCATTATTCTGCCCAACTAGACCCAGTAGCAGCAGGAGCACCACCATGCCTTAGAGAAGTAGGTGCTACAGCCTTACTAGTAACAAAAACCATTGATTTAGTATTGGGATGTCCATTAACAATAATGTGCCCACATGAGATAGAAGCATTATTGAGAAAACATAGAACACAGGCATTCTCGGATCAGAGAATTACAAAGTATGAAATAACCTTATTAAATAGTGAAAATATTACCTTGAAACGCTGTTCAACTCTTAACCCTGCCACCTTGCTTCCAGATTTACCTACTTCAGGAGAACCATTACATAACTGTGAAACATTAGTGTCCATGGCAGAAAAGCCTCGAGATAATCTCTTGGACATTCCCTTAGACAATGCAGATCTGATTTTATTTACTGATGGTTCCTCTTTTATGAGGGATGGCATACGTTACACTGGAGCTGCCATAGTCTCAGAATCTGCCACTGAATGGTCAGCTTCACTACCTTCTAATATTAGCGCTCAAGGAGCAGAACTCATAGCTCTAAAACAAGCTTGTATAATTGCCAAGGATAAAAAGGCAACAATTTATACGGATTCTAGATATGCTTTTGGCATTTGTCACTCAGTCAGCATGCTATGGCTCCAGAGAGGATTTCTAACCTCAGCTGGAAAATCCATAGCTAATGCAGAAATTATCAATGAAGTTCTTTCTGCTCTCAAACTGCCTAAAGCCCTAGCTGTAGTTCATTGCTCTGCCCATACAGGTGGCTCTGACCCTGTCTTTAGAGGAAATGACCGAGCAGATGCTGCTGCAAAACTAGCAGCCATAGAAGAACCTGGATTAATTTTAACATTAACAACCACTGATAATTTAAATTTATCACTTTCCTATAATGAAAAGGAAGTGGAAAAATGGAAACAAAAATTTAAAGCAAAACAGATTAATGGAGTATGGGTGTCATCTGAAGGAAAACCCCTGCTCCCTAGAAGTTTCTATAACCAAATTTGCCAATCTATTCAGAAAAATAGTCATTTTGGCACCCAGGGCATCATAGACTCTGTCAAGAGAGTATGGATAGCCCCTGGTATAACTACTATAGCCTCTAAAGTATGTTCAGCCTGCTCCATTTGCCAGGCATATAACCAACATGCATATCATGGAAAAGCCTTTGGGGGACGTCCTCTGGCTTACACACCTTTTGAACATCTACAGATAGATTTCATAACGATGCCAAAGGCTGGACATTATAAATTTTGTCTAGTAATTGTAGATCAACTAACCAGATGGCCAAAAGCATTTCCTACGACCTGAGCCACAGCAGATTTTGTTGCAAAGATACTTTTAAAAGAAATTATTCCTCGTTTTGGCCTGCCAGCATGTATTGACTCCGATAGAGGGAGTCATTTTACCGATTCTGTCTTAAACCAAATATATTCTTGCTTGGGGATAACTCCAAAATTCCATGTTCCATATCACCCCCAGAGCTCAGGCCAAGTGGAGAGGATGAATAAAGAACTTAAGACTATGATTCGCAAATTATGCACTGAGACCCATTTAAAATGGCCTGAAATTCTCCCTCTGGCCCTATTTTATCTTAGAAGCAGGCCTAGAGGAGACTTACATATTTCACCATTTGAGATGCTTTTTGGACATCCGCCTATACAGGCTAAGCCTTTCTCCCCGGCTTATACATCGCTATTAGGGGGAGATATTACTATTGCTTCCTATATACAGGAGTTACAGCACAAACTACGTGAACTTCATGAATCCGGAGCTGCAGTACAAGCTGGACCATTAGACTTTTCTTTGCATGACCTGAACCCAGGAGATAAAGTTTATATTAAGAATTTCAAGCGAACTGGAATAACTCAACCTTCATGGGAAGGACCATTCCAAATATTATTAACTACTCCAACATCTATAAAGATTGAAGAAAGAGACTCTTGGATTCACTGCTCACATGTGAAGAAAGCACCTTCTGCTGAGACTTATTGACTATATCTTATCATATGAATTGGAGATAATAATCCATAGACAAATGGATGCTGTTTTTTCAAGAATATATTGAATTACTGATTTTTTTCTTATTTTTTCTTATTTCTTTTCTTTTTTTTTGATCAGAATATTTGAATTTTTTCTCATTTTTTGTACTGAAGGTACACATAATTAATATTAATATTATTTTTTTCCTGAAGTAATACAAGTTAATATATATACTCTTGCTATAATATCAATATATGCCTAAAAGCTTTAAACTATGGGAACCTGCCATTTATTGATAAAATATTATAGGACTGTGATTAATGTTTGTGTCTGATTCCAGGAAAAGGGATAAAAACAAGGAGCACAGACTAAACCTGAATAGTGCCAATAGAGCACACAAGAAATATTAAAGTGAGACTCGAGGTTGCGACGCTTAACTTATGTTTAAGTCGTAGGACTTCCTTGTATCTACACTCTTTACGAAGTACTCAAACAAGTACAAAGCTTGACTATCATGCTGGCTCCCTATATCCCTGAGAAAAAAAAATCAGACGAGGGAATGACATTTCCCCATCAAAATAGAATTCTAATTCTTTTCTTCTTATATTATGGCAACTTCCTGTAGTCTTGGCTACAAATGGCTAAGTGAAATATTACTGCATTCTGTCCTACATACTTGTGGGATAGAAATTAATTTAAACTAGACCTATACAAGGCCTATTTTGAATTTTTCTTATGTTTTTGATTATTTTTCTATTCTTTTGATAATTGACACATACACCCCCATAACTGAACATTGCATTCTGAACTAAACTTGATATTTTTTTAATACTTACTTCAGGGGGGATTGTATTTTAATCTAAGAATTTTTTTTAATTTTTGAATTTTTTTTTGTTTAAGATTGTATTTTTATAAAAATCCAAGAATTTTGAATTTTGTTTAAGATTGTACTTTTGTAAAACATTCAAGATTTTGATTCTGTTCGAGAAAAGATCTTCAAGAAAGAAGCTTGAAACTTTTATATCCATAGAATGAACTGTTGCAGAAAGATGCCTAAAACCTACACTTCATCAAGAAGATCAAGAATGAACTTTGGATATGATTGATTGGACTGAACTTTTGATTGAACATTTATTGTAATTGTACACATTTATGCCAAAAGGGACTTCCCATAATTTGGCTTTCTGTTAATGCGCCTAGCAAAACATTGGTTTTGCTTTCTTTTCTATTTCCTCTCTCACTATTCTAATTTCTCTTAGAAAATTGAATATTGTGTATATCTATAGTTAGAAGTGCATTTAGAACTACAAAATGATTATGTTAAATGTTCAATGGGGAGACTAGTTTCCCAATGATCATCAGGGGGGATTGTAAACCTTAAAATTTCTTAGACTTATAAATGTTGGAAATTTCACCATTGGGAAATTTCATACTTGGAAAATTTCATACTGATAGTGGGAACTCTATTGGAATGTGAACCCCATTGGCAAGGGAGGTTCCTCCTCCTCCCTTCTTAAGATTACTTTAGGACAGAAACCTTTTGCTAACAATGGAAAGGGCTGCAGCATAGATCAAAATTTAATTATTCCAATCTCCACCCTACTCAGGGTAACAGGATTTAGGAAGGGCTGCAGCAAAGGATCAAGATTTAATTATTTGAGAATATGACCTTCAACAGACATGTGCAAAGCCACAGACCTCTGGGCGGTCCTGGGTTAAGCTAGAGCCACCATTGGCACAGGGAAGACATGGACAGTGATTGGTGGATGTGAGAACTGAGGGGAGGGAACTTGGATGTTTTCCTTAAAGATAGCGAGGTCTGAGGACAGGGGGTGGTTGGTTGGAGAGGTTTTGCTCTGAGAGGTGGTGCTCTGAGAAGCTTGCTCTGAAGGAAGCTGGAGGTGGAGGCCCCTGAGACTGTTTCTCCATTTTGGTCACGTGAGTGATAGAGACTGATCTCTTTTCTTTGCCTCAGCTATCTAAGGGCTTGGGCCTTTTGGCCCAGCCTAAACAGAGGGGGGATTTAAGCCCTATTCCCTTCTCTCCCCTTTCTCTCTCCCTCTCTCTCTCTCTATCTCTAATACCTTTCTTCATCCTGTTTGTAATTAAACTCCATAAAAGGTTGACTGCTGACTTGAGTTTTCATTTAGGAATTACATAGCTGAATTTCTTGGCGACCTTAAATTAATATATATCAGTCTTTTAAAGTGATTTCCTTGTCACAATACCAAGTAAGAGTCAACAAATCATATAAAAGATTCCCCTACCTCCACCTAAAAAACTTCAGAAAATAATATAAAGGCTTGTATGGACTGATGAAAGCAAAGGGAGAAAGCAGGGAGCAAGTTGTAGAATATTTTAAAGGGAAACAACTTTGAAAGACTAACTCTTAACAAAATGGAACCACTTACACCAACTGTTTCCACAAAGCTCCAGATAGTGGTGAGGGATCCAAGGGGTAGACAGACTTGGAGACTAATGTAGAAATTTGTTTTAAATATTCATACCTTAATAGTTTGGTTTCCCCTGCTTTCTCAATGTGGAAGGGAGAGGGAAATGGGATGCATAATATTCAGAGCCATAAATTAAGAAAAATTGAATTGTTAAAAAAAGACAATTGGCCTGGGAGAGATGGTATCCAACCCTATTCTCAACAGCACTCATGGCATACAGAAGACCTTTAGATAATGCTATACTACAGAAGAATCTTCCATTACGGCTAAATAAACTTCCTTTTGCTGGGTATTTAAAAAGATTTCACTCCTACAGTTTCCTTTCAATAAGATTTTAGAATAAGTGTCTTAAAAGATGGATTCCAAACTGGAGACAGCTTGAGGAGTATAAAATGTGTAGAAATCCTGATTTATGTTGAGGCTAAATGGTGAATAGAGAATTCCTTGGGCAACATTGAAAGGAAAGTATTTGTAAAGTCCTCTACAACCCCCAGAATATTATGTGAGTACTAGCTGATATTGTTCATGGGGAAAAAGTGACTATCAAATGTATCGGTCAGATCCCTTGCTTTTATTGAAAGAAAATTGATAGTTATTTGGACAGTGAAGAACAGAGGTAATATCATATGATCAAATATAAGTTGTTTTATGTTCTGCTGGTGTTTGAATAGACCTCTGGGGAGAGCATCAATATAGCTGTGCTTAGTAAATCCTGTTTTAGTTACCTTGTCAACAGCTTTAGTCTTAATGCATTTCTTTTGTGTGTAAGAAAGATATACTTGTCCCATATAGAAAAGAAAAAAGCAAAGAGCTAAAACAAGGACTATGGGGGAAACGAAGCACTTTGTCCTGGCCAATAAGCCTTGTAAAACCCAACCCAGATAAGAAAAATGGTTGCAACTGGCTCACCTAGCAAAATTATGTTCTCTATTTGGAGAGATTAGATGGTCTTTTTCACAGCCACACCCAACTTGCCACTATGAATGGAGAGTGAATACATACCTGAGGCTCAGGATCTATTCATGTTCCTTTGGTAAAAAACCCCTGGCAAAATCCAGACATATCTGCTTATGTGTCACACGGGATTAATTTTCACTCTTATTTTTGCAAAATTCCATTAAATGTTTAGGAGCATTAAAAGAGGATCAAAATAAGAGGATAGATAAGTGAACCCCCTCTAAATTTTTTTCCGTGAACTGATAAAAGCTTTAGGACTCACAGTTATAAGTTTAACAGATTCCCCAGGTCCACTACTTTGCCAAAGCATTACTGAAGCCACATAGAAGATAAATGAAAAACATGAATCTCATGACAAAAGAATTACCACATTTCTTTCATTACTCCAGGTATCTAGGAGATGGAGGCCATAAGATTTATGGCTTACCAAAAAAAGATACAGAATGATAAAAATAAACAAGTCCCAGTTCTGTTCCAGAAAAGTCACTGAAGGCTATTTTCTAGCCAAATCCACATGAATTCCATTGCAAATTTATCAAATACTGGAGTTTATGTATGTCCAGTAGGAGGTGGGAAGTGCATTTAAAAAATGTAAACAATAACAGTCAGTATTGTATAATTAAGTATATAGCAAAAATAATTTAAAAGAAAGAATAAGAAAGACTGAGGAGATGCTGAGGCTTGATGGTGCATCGAATAATAATGACCGAGGGGCAAATTTTAAATTCTTTAATCCCAGACTAAAAGATTTACTCCCTTCTAGGAAAGAGACTATCAAAGCCCAAGGCAAATAAGCCAGGAGATGCTGGCTATCATGTAAGCAGGTTGGTAGGCATAACAACCATCATCTGGGACCTTCAAAAGAATAGCTTGTGCCCTCCCACAAGTAAGATGGCCCTTAGAAGGGAACCAGGCAAGCTGCTTCCAGGTTCATTGCAGTGAGGCTAGCAAAAATGGAATAAGCTCACAAGAAGACTCCAGGTACATTCATTTCTCAGTCACTTGTACAGGTATTGTTCCTTGAATAGACAATGGGAGAAAAGGATTTTGATGCCCAACTCCTCCCAGTAATAAAGTATTCTACTAAGGCACCTGAAAGATAAAATCACATCTGTCTCTCAAAAGACTATATTTGGGGGGACATCTGGGTGGCTCAGCAGATTGAGAGCCAGGCCTAGAGATGGAGGTGCTGGGTTCAAATCTACCCTCAGACACATCTTAGATGTGTGATCCTGGTCAAGTCACCTAACCCCCATTGCCCAGGCTTATTCCTCTTCTGCCTTAGAACTAATACAGAGCATTGAGGACTGAAGGAAAGGATTTTCCATGGAATACTTGTTAATAGGTTTGCCTCACTTCTGCTCACTGTCCTATCATCACTTGTCCCTTGTTTAGAGAGCTTGGATAGTGTTTAGGCAATGGAAATGCCAGTCTTATCTAAATAAGAATTTCTATTCTGTCATGGCCCCCAAGGTCAAACCTGCTGCCCTACATGTGTTTCTAGTTCTGGGGTAGTCCATAGAACATTGAGAACTCTGTACTAATTGAGACATATGGTCATATGTTCATGTTGTTCCATATCTTTCAGAGGTCCTTTCAGAGAATCCAAAGGTCTCCAGAAATACTTGGCACAAGAACATTGGACAGAGGGTGACAATGGGTAGAGCACCAGAGGCATAAACAAGGACATAGATGTTCCATTGGGTACTCAAGAAATCTGACTGTCTTCCACCCTGAGGATTCCAAGTTACAGGCAGGCAGCACCCATGATCATAGCTGTGCTGAAGGGTTGTGATGAGATTCCCGAGGTTCAGGCATACAGAAAGGGTTGTGTTTGGTCGAGGGGGACAGAATGTCATACTATGAGGGCAAGTAGGAAGTTTTCATCTCACAAGAAAACCTTCATAATCCCCCTTTAAATGCCACACTAGTTAATAGAGGCATATCCTCATTTTGGATACACTAAAGCTTCTGTGATACACCCCTCTGACTAGTTTGCTGGTGTTTTCCTTTAGGAGGAAGCCAAGAAACTCAGAATCAAGGAAAAAAAGCATGAAGATCCTTCAAGGTCAGAAAGTCAATAGGAAACACTCAGGTCTAAGAACAAGTCATGTATTTCACAGGACTACTTCCTGATGTCCTAGTCCAGGTTGTACTTTATCTTTAGCCTCCATTAGAATGTGAGGCTCCTTCAGGGCAGGTAATATCTGTAGCTTTCTTTGAACCCCACAAACATTGTGTAGATTTGACCCAATGGGGGCTTACAGGCTTGTGGCCTGATCTTTCAAATAACACTCATGAAAAATGGAAATAATCTATTTTGATTTCATGATAAGGTACCAAAGAACTGCCAGCTACAAAAGAGTTGTTGACAACAGTCATTCCTAGGCTAACCAGGATGTGTTGGGACCCGGACCACAGTGGGAAGCAATTTTGAAAGACCTACAAGAGGTTATAAAAAGTCAATGAGCAGAACTAAGAATTTTACATACAGAAAATATTTTTGGGAATACATCATAAATGTCACCTCCAGAGAAAGGATAAGCAAGATAATTCCATACATGCACTTATCTTTGTCAAATGGCTCCTTCTTTAGTGCAGGGAGGGAGATACTTGGGGTATTTTCATATATTTTTTTACTTTCCAAAGTTTACAAAGGCAGAGAGCTCATGACAAGAATTTAGTGGTTTGAATGGAAGACTTTCCCCTCTCTAATAAAGGGTACCCTGCCCTGGCTGAAGCTTCAACATCCCAGGCACAGGACAGAGAGGATTTCACTCTACTCATCTACATAGTCACAAAATTGACAACAGCAAACTGATGACCCCACTCTATTGAAGAAATAGATGGAGTGAAGATGGTCTTAAGTTTCATTTTTTCCCCTCAGCAAGCATGAAGGTAGCTTTCAGTATTAAATTTTTAATCAGAACAGCACACACAGGGACAGAATGTGCATAAGGAAGATGGTCTAATGGTCTTGGATGAATGTGTCTTATAGTTCAGGAGCTGGACAGAGGCAGCAGTCATGAAGATCGGTGGGACATCTCCCAAGACAAAGCCTCAAACTAATGAGCCCCATCATCATGGCTTGACCTTTCCCAGCTACAGGGCTCACCTCAAACTGAGTAATTAGCCTCTTCAAGAATCCTCCTCATCATGCATCTCTTCACATTCTTAGGCTTCTGTGTGGATGCAGTATGCCTTGATGCTAAAACATTTGGAGTTTAAATCTAAGGTGGCAGTACCAAGTTCTGTTCAGATTGTCACTCTGGGCACATACATTGAGCCTCCTTCCACCTGGAGAGGTAAACTCAGAATGAGGTTATGAGAAACCAGTACAATACTGAAAGGCACCATAGAGGCCCCTCTAGTCCAAGACCCTCATTTTACAGAGGGGGAAACAGACAAGAATGAATTGACTTGACCTGATCACATATTTAAATGAGAAAGGATTTCAAATTCAGATATTTTGACTCCAAAGCCAGCACTTTTCCTACTTGAGCACAACTTTGCCTCACCTTTAAGTAAGGTTTGCCCTCAAAATGTCTTTTAATCACAAAAAGAATATGGCAGGTTATTAGTCCTGAAGCCACATCAGACAGAATTTGTGCTGGAGCAGGGCATCATGAATACCAGATGTAGGGAAGAGTGTGGCAATTGGGACAGATAACATTTTCTCAGCTCAGTTGTAACGAATCTGTACCACATCTAAGGTTATGGGAAAGGAGATCCCTGGACACTAGGCAGGTAAGCAAGTGATACAGAAGATGCCTCAGGAACAGACAAAAGTATGCTTCAAATATCGCAGGTGTTCTTAATCTGGGGTTCATAAACTAACATTTTGATCAATGTATTTCCATGTAATTGGTTCCCTTTTAAATCCTATGGATTTTATTTTGCACATTTAATTTTAAAGTTGTACATTATTCTGAGAGTTAATAAGCAATAGTCCATCTTTCCAGAGGAGTCTGTGACAAAAGGTGGGGAGGAATGTTAAGAACACTGATATAAAAAAATTTTTTTTAGTTTTTTGCAGATGGAGCCATATTTTTCCTGGCCATGACTACTGCAATAGTGTTTTGTTGGACTACACATTATTTATTAAAAAGGGTTTGGGTTATTCTTTTTATATGTGGTAGTGGTAAAAGAGTTTGATCTTCATTGAAGATGTCCATTAATTGAGAATGGCTGAACAAGTTGTGGTATATTGTTAAAATGGATACAATTGTGCCCTAAAGGATGAATAGGATGAGCACGGAAAAGTCTAGAAAAATATGTGAACTGATATAATGTAAAGTGATGACTGGAAGGACACTATACAGGAACAGAAATATTGAATAGTGATCAACTCTGAAGGATTAAATTATCAGCAATGTTTCCAAGACATTCCCAAGGGACTCATGATGAAAAATACTATCAACACCTAAGGAAAGATCTTTTAGAATCTGATTGTAGATCAGAGTATGCCATCTTCCACTTTATTTCCCAAGACTTGATTGGAAGGCTGATGTGCATCCTCTGTCATGGAATAAGTAATAGGGAAATCTCATATGAAAGCATTGGTATATTCTATATCAGACTATTTATTGCCTGGGGGAGGGGGGAAGAGAGGAAAGAATCTGAATATTAAATTGAAAATAATTATCAAAAATTGTTTCTACATGTAATTGAAAAAAATAAATAAAAACAGTCTTCCATATTAAAAAAAAAGTGGCCATTTTTCTACACACAGAACTAGAGTACCATGCTACTTGAACTTGTATGACTAGCAGCACTCTAATGGTGCTAAAATTCCCTGCAACTACAACGTTTTATTTTACTCACAGAACAAACAACATCATAGCCACCTGGGCAAATTTCATCTGGATTCGGGTATTTAAGACAAGAAATCCAAGTTTACTTTTCTCCCATTCATTGTAGTCTGAAGACTCTCCCACATTCAGTACATTTACTAAATTTCCTTTCCGGGGTGTTTTCTGATGGATGAGAAGAGCAAACTTTCACTATGCTCAGTGTCTATCTGTGCTCATCAAGAATGAGGGGAGAGGGCAGAGGGGCCTAGCACTGCAGGAATGCAAGGAAAAATGAATCTTATGTACTTGGCACACAATGTGGGATGTTAGGGTGTCTAGCCTGTGCCCCCATCGTTACCCTCATAATTGCATTCTTAAGTCTTGATACTAGGAGTTTGCATATGTTGACTGTGAGATAGATGCATGGTAACTAAAGGCCTTCCCACAGTAGCTGCATATATAGGGCTTCTCTCCAGTGATTTCTAATGCAAACAAAGAAATGGGTGTAACTAAAGACCTTTGTAAAACTAAAAACACTGTGTCCCCAGGAGACCAGAAGATTTGGCCCTGGAGATTAAGTGTGTCATTGGTGTAAACATTAAAGAAATGATCTTAAACCAAAATTCTCCAAAGGCAAGAAGATCTACTGAAATATTCCACACATTCTCTCCCACCACACTCCGGTTGCCTTCAGAATCACAGGCTAATGTTCCCTCAGAGACTTGGTTGAAAAAAAAAAAAAAAAAATATATATATATATATATATATATATATATATATATATAAGACAGACAGCTTCTCCCTCTATCTGAGAAGAGAATGTAACTTTCCTCCCCCCAGACTCCCAGTCTTCTTTCTTGAACACTCTGAAGCAGGCCCTGGATTTAGTAAACTGCCATTTATTCTATAGGAACACATGGAAGATTGGGCAAGTGAGTTGAGGGATAAGGTAACTGGGAAGGTGAGAAATAGGAATCCCTAAAGATAACAATTGAACCTCTTCTTCCCAAGCCTTGCAGGGTCAGGCTTTGCCTGCCTGATTCCCTGAGGTCAATTGTGAGAGTTGTCCTGACTCCTAGCTGTGCTAGCTATCATTAAGTTCAAGGACTGTCTAGAGGAATTTAGAGGAATTCCTCTTACAGTGAATAGCTTTCTGGCTATGTCCTATTCACTCTGGGTTGTCTTCACTGGGGTCCAGCTTCACAGGAGGATGCTCCAGGCTCAGAAGTTTGCTCAGATCAACCTCTCTGGTGGGCTTCCCAAAGAGAAGTGAGTTCAACTGTCTGGATCTTCTCAGTTCCTCTCTTCTTCCTTTGGAATTCTCTCTTCTTACTGCCCTTCCCCCACTCAAAATGGTCTTCCAGCATGATGGATCTGCTTGTCTTCTTCCTCTGGCAGATTAAGTCTACATTTTCTCTCTTACAAACATAGCAGGATTATGACTCCATTGGACCTTTAGAGTGCCAGGCAATAATGCCAGACTTAATTTGGCATAACAAATATTCACTGTCAACTATAAGGGACATTACTGAAGAATAAATATTCTATTTTTTTCCATCTAGGCACCACCTCCCATCAGTAAAGGAAAGCCAAATTGAAACATGTCAGAGGGTATGTCAATATCTCACTAGCTCTGTCAACTATTTTGGTTTTGCTACCCCTACTACTAGTCTGATTCCTCACTATCCATACTCTTTCCTATTTCCTCCTTTGCCTTGGCTTCTCAGTTCTGATGCCCATAGTTTTGTTTATAACCATTACAATGAGAGGTAGAATTATTTTAACTTGTGCAGAAAGCATTATATGATATTGAATCTCCTGGACTCATTGCCACACACATGCAGTTAAGTAAGGTTATCTAAGTGTCTGACAATTTCTTATAATAGACACTTTGTGAATGCTTCCCACTTCAATGGTACTTCAGTTAGTATTAAAATATATTCATTGAAAACAAAAGAATATATTTTGAAGAAAGAAGTAAGAAAAGTGAATGAAATCTTAGAAAAATTAGAGTTAGTAGACATGTGGAGAAAAATAAATAGGGACAAAAAGGAATATACATTCTTTTCAGCAGCACATGGAACATTCACAAAAAGAGGGCCAACAGGGGAAGCAGCCATAGGAATTTACCCTGACAGAGACTCAACAAGTCAGCTGTTCAGGAGACAACCTCAAAATGTTAAGAAAATCACAAAAACATTGTTGGGAGTATGGACCACCTTATGACAGTACTCAGGTTGAGAGGCAGGAACCACTCATGGTCATGGCTCTAGGATCAATGTATCTCTTTGCCTAACACAGTGTCTGAAACAGAGTAGCCACTTCAATGTGGATTGAAATCTTATGTGTCCCTTGGTTGGCCAGAATGGGAGCTGAGCTATAGAGGAAACTAATATGTGAGTGCAAAAGGCTATCTGGCCATGACACAAAAAACAAACCTTTAAAGGGTTTCTGTGGTCCCAAGTTTTCCAATGAGAAATGGGGGTTTGTCTTGGCATGCTTGCTGTGCTAGCACCAGGCCTACTAGAGACATACGAGGTCTCTAAAATTCTCCTCCAGGAAAATAGTCAGAAAAGACTCAAAGGCCAGAAGAGTGGAAGGAAAGGGCTTTACACAGCACCAAATGAGTCCTCAGGGTAAAAAAGACCAACTCTTTCCATCTAAAGCGTATGTCACCCCCAAATATTAGAATTTTTTCAGAAAACCTGGACATCTTGGGCTGAGGCAGAAGAGTGAGGCCAGGTTCTTCCTGTGCTCTTCTAGCTGAATCAAGTTCCTGGGGGGTGGTCAATGGCAAACCTTGGCCCAACAGAGCCATCCTGTTTGACACTTTTAAAGGGAACACTTTGGTCTCTCTGAATTTACACTTGGGAAAGGGAATCCTTTCTTCCCTTTGCCTCTTCTGAGTTAACATAACTGAAGTAGCCCTGCTTACATTGTGAAGAAGGGATCAACTCTCCTTTGTCTACTTTTGAATGGAATCAACAAAAGATTGAAGATCCTCCCTAGTCCTGGGTGACAAGCTAGCAAGGTATTGGAGAACTCACAATCACTTACTTAGAGCTGCACCCTACTAAGTCAGTCCCAAACTTGTGCATCCTCTGAGCAGAGTTCACACCTTCAGAAACCCAGACAGCCAGGAAGGTGTGAACCCTCTTGAAGAGTAGCCACCCCTCTAGAAGGGGAGAACTGGTTCCCACAAGGACTGCCCCTGGGCAGTGCTAGACAGTTTGAAAACTGTGATTGGCCCCTATGAAGAGGGGTGGGGACAAAAAAGCACCAAAAAACCCCCAAGGATCCTGGGAGTTGAGTCAGTCTTGTGGAGACAGTCTCCTGATTGGGGGGGGGGGGAAGAGAGAGAGAGAGAGAGAGAGAGAGAGAGAGAGAGAGAGAGAGAGAGAGAGAGAGCCTTAGATGCAGCTTATCTGGAGACTGAGGGTTGGATAGTGGGCTTGGAGTTTGGTTTTGATTTGGACTTTCTACTGGACTACTTTGTGCAGTGAGTGTAAGGCTGACTCCTTTCCTTGTTTCTGGAGACACCTAGCTTCCATCTTGGAGGAGGCCACATGATTTCTCATTACTGGCCTTCCTGGGTGAGAGAATTAATCTCTGCCTGGATTAAGATAGGATAAATAACTTTTCTATCCCCTTCACATTTTCCTTTATTGTTTCCTCCATTTTGTAAAAAAAAAATTTTACCTAGTTATACTACATATTGCAACAACATAATTTAATAAAATTATTGGCCAAAAGCTAATTTTCACTTTTGCTGCAGACATGCTGGCAGGACAGTTGCAGTCAATACCATCCCTGCTACCAGTGTCCAGGGAACCCATGCAGCCTTCAGAAGAAGCTTCCAAGGAAGAATCAACCCCTTCCAAGGCAGTTGTGAGAATCATCTACCCGCCTTCTGAGGTTAGGAGTATTATCCAGAAGACTGCCAGCTTTGTGGCCAGAAACAGTCCTGAATTCGAAGCTAGGATCAGACAGAATGAAATGAACAATCCCAAATTCAACTTCCTCAATCCTGATGACCCATACCATGTCTATTACTGGCACAAAGTTAGTGAATTCAGGGAAGGGAAGGCACAGGAGCCCTTGGCTTCCATCCCCAAAGTCATGCAGCAACAGCAACAGGCCTCTCAGCAACAGCTGCCCCAGAAAGTCCAAGTCCAGGTGATCCAGGAGACCATCATTCCCAGGAAGCCCCCTCCAGAGTTTGAGTTCATTGCCAACCCCCCCTCCATCTCAGCCTTTGACCTGGATGTGGTGAAGCTGACTGCTCAGTTTGTGGCCCGCAGTGGGCGCCAGTTCTTGATCCAGCTGATGCAGAAGGAGCAGAAGAACTACCAGTTTGATTTCCTGTGCCCCCAGCACAGTCTCTTCAATTACTTCACTAAGCTGGTGGAACAGTATACCAAGATCCTGATTCCATCAAAAGGCTTATTTACAAAACTCAAGAAAGAGGCAGAAAACCCCAGAGAAGTTTTGGATCAGGTATGTTACCATGTGGAGTGGGCCAAATTTCAGGAGCAGGAGAGGAAGAGAAAGAGAAGGAGCGGGTGGCCTACGCACAGACTGGCACAATTTTGTGGTGGTAGAAACGGTGGACTTCCAGTCCCTTGAACAAGGGTATTTCCCACTGCCTACCACCCCGGAGGAGCTGGGTGCCCGAATCCTGATCCAGGAGCTTTATGAGAAGTTTGGGGAGAGTGAGGAAATGGACATGGAGGTGAAATCAGATGATGAGGATGAGAAGCAAGAGAAGACCAAGGAACCTTCATCCCAGCTGGACCAGGACACCCAAGTGCAGGACATGGATCAGGGTTCTGAAGATGAAGAGAAGAGCCAGAAAGTTCCCCCTCCTCCAGAAACACCCATGCCTCCACCACTGCCATCCACCCCCCATCAGGCCATCCTCTGCAAAGACTATGACCCCAAAGCTTCCAAGCCTCTGCCCCGAGCTCCAACTCCAGATGAGTATCTTGTATCCCCCATCACCAGGGAGAAGATTCCAGCCAGCAAGATGCAGGAACACATGCGTATCAACCTGCTGGACCTGAGCAGGCTAGAGCAATGGGATCACTCAATCAGGGAGAAGCAGAATGATGAGATCTATGCCCCAGGGCTGGATATCCAGAGCTACCTGAAGCAGCTGGCAGAGAGGTGAATTGATATCTTTGGGGTGGGGGAGACGGCTATTGGCAAAAAGATCGGTGAAGAGGAGATCCAGAAGCCTGAAGAGAAGGTGACCTGGGATGGCCACACTGGCAGCATGGCCAGAATCCAGCAGGTAGCCCAGGTCAACATCACTCTCCAGGAGCAGATGGAAGCCATCCACAAGGCCAAGAGGCTGGTGCAAGAAAACAACAGCATGGAAAATATTGACCCCAGCAAGCCCAATGAGATCCCACAGCTGTCCCCTCTGTCCCTTAGCCCCCAACATCCCTACCTCAGCCCTGCCCATCACATCCATGCCCTGTCGGCCCTTGATGCCTCCTCCAGTCTGAACCACAGTTGTCTCTGCCCTGCCGGTCACTCCACGCCCTCCATGTCCTCCATGGTACCCCTGCCTCCTGACTCCGTGATAGCCCCTATGCCTCCCATCATCCATGCTCCCAGCATCAATGTGATGCCCATGCCACCCTCTGATCCACCCATCATGGCACCCTGTCCACCTCCAATGATTGTGCCAACAGCATTTGTACCAGCCCCTCCTGTAGGAGCCACAGCAGTGCTATAAAAGGGAGGAGACTCAAGTCCTTGGAGCCTCCTATAGACAATAGAGTCTGAGCATTTGTAAGCACTGGGGGCTTAGGAAACAGATACAGAGTAGCAAGAACGGTAAGAGGAGAGGAGGGTAAGGAAGAGAGAGAGAGGCAGTGAAGACCAAAGGGACTGGTCAGAGAGAGCTGGTAAGAGAGAGCAAGAGAGGAGTTAGTAAGGGAGGAGTCCCTGCTTGTCCCCTGGTATTTATTGAAGGTATTAGGAATGTATATGTAACATGACATGGGTATATACATTGGTCAAATTGACAATGATGATATCAAAGAAGTGGGGATTAAATCAATCCTGCAAATTGCAAATGTGAGGAGAATAATGCACATTACCTGGCAAAATGCTTTGCTATTGAGCCATGAACAGGAAGTACCAGTAACAATGAAGTTGCCCATTTTATAAAAATCAAGGCAAAACCAAAAGGCAGAAAGAACTGATGGAAAATGGTAAGGGAGCAAGTCAAATAAACGATAACCAAACACCCTTTGGTATTCAATACAGTTTTATCATGATGAGCAGTAGCCAGACTACAGTTATTTATTCATCCCTCAAAGGAAGACCGCCCTCCCCCCCCCAAATGAGAGGTTGGAAATCAAGTCAGAAAAGGACTGGGTCAAAAACAGCAATGGCATCCTGCCACAGTCAGGGTCCAGCATCACTTGAGACTCCAGGGTTCCCAATAGGTGGCAAACAATCATTCAAAATAAATAACAAACAGAAGACAGCTTAACATTTTGGCCATGTGACTGCTTTGCATCTTGACAGATACTCTGCCATTCCCAGGCCTGGGATTTATTTTTATACCCATTTTCTTGGCATGCAGACACATTACCTAACACACATGTTCAAAGAGATAAAGTAACTTTTAACAAATCACTTGATTAACATTCTATATACTTATATTGTGATTACAGTGAGCATACAAGATAAGTGATTTCATCACAGGTGGCTTAATTTTCTCATTACCCTGTGAAAAGTTTTGAGCTTACAATCAAGGAAAATTACTTATTGCTTTTAATAAAATGGAATAATTAATCAACTGTTCTTAAGACAATTCAACAATCATATCATTGAGGTTGAGGGGTACTGGGAACAATTAGACTGGTTATTTCTCAGGGTTTTTACTAGGGAGTTCCTGAGTTACTGATTTGTGTAATCGAGTCACTAAGGCATATTGGAGCTTGATGTACTTGTAGTGTTCCTGTATGTATTGTATGGGCCTTTATGATTGTTTATGTGCTGGCTTCATGAGAATAGGCTTCTGTGAGGAGGAAAGTTTTAGACTTGGCCTGTAACTGGTTTTGCTGGGAATAATGCACCTAAATAAAAGTTAACCCATAATAGTCTTCCTGGGATTGGGTTTAAGGGTCTGATCTTTTGTTGATGTTTTAGAGAATTAGGGTACAGGTGTTTTACTCTTGCATTATTTCTTTTGAGACTAGGGGGAATAATAATCATGGCAATTCATAGGTAAGGGGCATTGAAGGAAGAGGTCATGCAAGGGGGATAGAGTGGGAAGTCACATCTCACCAAAGACCACTCTGTGGTCTCCCCAGCTACCACACATGACTCTGTCATGGCATCATGTTCTGAGGGCTCCCATCAGCAACCCAGGATTCACCCAGGGCCAAAAGGTCAATGAAGGCCAAATGTTCAAAACTAGAATAGAGAAAGGAAATAATAAACTGGTAGGGTAAAAAAAGCAGTTACAAACTCCACAGAAATAGCCTAGTAGATTTCAAGATTATCTGAATACTCTACGGGCCCTTTTCTAGAAGGAGGATATAAACCAAAGAGACAGGAATGACAAAGAACATTGATTTGAATTTCTATATAACAGCTATTTATATAAGCACTGTTCAGGGCTTAGTAAATGCCTTATACCAATGTCCAGAATCCTTGAATTATAATACAGGATTGAGGAAAATAAGATTTAAAATATGGTCTCATAATTTGTGTGTTGACTAGGAGGCTGAGTAATAGTTATCTTCCCATAGCCAGAGAATTAATTCCCTCTGGTCATGAGCCAAGAATTATGGGCTCCTTCCCAACAAAGTATGCTTTGTTGTAACACTACACACTTCAAAACACAAACATAAATATAATAACACAGGAATTAAGAAGGATTCATGTCTTGAGAATGAAGATGTCCTCCCAAGAAAAAAGGACCAGATATTATGACAATGGTATCCTTAAAGACAAAAATAGAGGATAAGGGCTAGATCTAGGATTTCCTCAGCATACACTATCAGATCCAAGAAGGGGAAACTCCTTCCATTAAATCTCTAACAACAATTTCTCTGAAACTCATAGTATGAGAGTTGCCTAGAAGAAGATAAGGAATTTAAAGAATTTGTCCAGGATAACATTCATAACGTATCATAACTGACACATGAAATGAAGTTCTCTTTGAACCTGACCATCTATTATGCCCTGTTGCTTCCTGGAGAAAAGGACAACCTACAAATTGAAAGGAGTTGAATTGCTTTTGTTTTCAAAGAGGGCGGTGTGAATTTTAAAACTATTCCACCCTAATCACACCATTCTTTAGAAGATCTGATACAGTTATTTACTGATCAGTAACAATGGAGATACTTGGAATAACAGAATCAGGTCTTGGAAACTCTACATTTCTCCTCCCTTCTTAGTTTAACAAGATTTGGAAGGTCTGCATCAAACTCACGATTTAATTATCTGAGGAAATGGCCTTCAACAGACATGTGCAGAAAAGCGGACAGACCCCTGGGCTGTCCTAAGTCAAGCTAAGCCATCATTGTTACAGATGAGATGCAGGAAAGTGATGTCAAACTGTCTATATAAGGCACAGCACTTCCTCTCTCCTCTTTCCCTGGAGAAACGACTCTGGCTGGCAGTGTTCTAAGCATTCCCATATCTTGGCTTGGTGGCAGCTATTGTCTGGGTTTGGTGGCAAGTTTTGCCCTGGAGTTGATTTCAGGTTAGGGCATTCTGGCTTAGCCCTTTTCCTTTGAAGTTCAAGCCTGACTCCTTCCTCCTTTATACTTCAAAAGCTTATCTCTCCTAATCTCCCCACTTGGTACCAGCAGGGGGAGGGGGGGGTAAGAAAACCTACTCCTTTCCTTCTTCCTTCTCCTTAATATCCTCCACTATGCATTAAATCAACATAAAATTTCCAGCTGACTTGGGTGTTCATTAGGATTTTATAAATAAAATTCTTGGTGACCAAAAAAGGGAAACCTCATTGTTGAGGGTAAAAGGCTATCTGGCCATGACACAAAAAACAAACATTTAAAGCATTTCTGTGGTCCTAAGTTTTCCCTTAAGATATAGTGGTTTGTCTTGGAATACTTGCTGTGCTAGCACCAGGCCTACTAGAGAAATATGAGGTCTCTAAAATTCTCCTCCAGGAAAAGAAGTCAGAAAATGCTCAAGGGAGAAAAGAGTGGAAGGAAAGTGCTTTACACAGCACCAAATGAGTCCTTAGGCTGAAAAAGACAAACTCTTTTCATCTAAAGCATATCTCATGTAGTCCCCCAAAGTCACCCCTCAATATTGAATTTTTTGTATAAAACTTGGACATCTTTGGGTGAAGCTGAAGAGTGAGGCCAGGTTGTTCCTGTCCTCTTCTAGCTGAATCAAGTTCCTGATGGGTCTTCAATTGCAAACCTTGGCCCAACAAAGCAATCCTGTTTGATACTGTAAAAGGGAATTCTTTGGTCTCTGAGTTCACACTTGTGAAAGGGGATCCTTTCTTCTCTTTGTCTATTCTCAGTTAACAGTAACTGAAGTACCCCTGTTTACACTGTAAAGACAGGATCAACTCTCCTTTGTCTACTTGACCCTCCTTAGTCCTAGGTGACAAGCTAGCGAGGTATTGGAGAAGTCCCAAGTCACTTACTTAGAGCTGCACCCTATTAAGTCAGTCCCAAACTTGTGAATCCTCTGATCAGAGTTCACACCTTCAGAAACCCAGTCAGCCAGGAAGGTGTGAACCCTTTTGATGAGTTGCCACCCCTCCAGAAGGTGAGAACTGGTTCCCACAGACAGTTTGAAAACTATGATTGGCCCCTGTGAAGAGGGGCAGGGACAAGAAATCACCATAAAAAGCCAAGGATCCTGGGACTTGAGTCAGTCTTGTGGAGATAATATCCTGACTAGAGAGAAAGAGAGAGCCTTAGAGGGAGCTTATCTGGAGCCTGAGGCTTGGAGCTCTGTTTCAACTTGGACTTTGACTCCTGGACTACTTTGTTGGGTGAATGAAAGGCTGACTCCTTTCCCAGTTTCTGGAGACAGCTAGCTTCCATTTTGGAGGAGGCCACATAATTCTCTCACCTTGGAAGGCCAATAGTGAGTAATCTCTGCCTGGATTAAGACAGGATAAATAACTTTTCCATCTCCTTCACATTTTTCTATTTCAATGTTTCCTCTATTTTTTAAAGAAATTTCTGACTTTAGAGAATATTGGCAACAACGTAATTTCATAAAATTATTGACTAATTGCTAATTTTCATCTTAATAGCGACATTATATTCTTTAAGAATATATTACTAAACCACTGCTGCCAAGGAGTCAGGAAGTTCATAATGGCCACCATTAAGTCTCAGTCACTGCAGGAAGCACCTGAAATGGAAGATGCAGATAATTCTGAAAGGAGCAAGAATGGAGAAGTGTCTGAGGAGGACCAATCTCAAAGTAAGCACAGTCGACACAAAACAAAGAAGCACAAACATAGAAACAAACACAAGAAACATAAACATTCTTCAGAAGATAGCAAGCACAAAAAACATAAACATAAGCATAAACATAAACGAAAAGAGTTTATTGATGCCTCTGACAAAGATGGGGCATCTCCACCAAAAAGAACTAAAATTGATGACTTAGCTTTGCTGGAAGATTTGGAGAAACAGAGAGCTTTAATTAAAGCTGAACTTGATAATGAGTTGATGGAAGGAAAAGTCCAGTCTGGAATGGGGCTAATATTACAGGGTTATGATTCAGGATCCGAAGAAGAGGGAGAAATACATGAGAAGGTGAGAAATGGGAATAGATCAACTGCTAGGTCATCAAATACTAAGGCAAAACTTGAACTCGTAGACAATAAAAAGCATTCAAAGAAATGAAGCAAAAGCAGATCAAAAGAACAGAATAGACATAGATCTGATAAAACAAAAAGCAAGGGAAGCATTGAAGGAGTTAAAGAAAAAACAACCAGAAGTAAGTCTAAGGAAAGAAAGAAGTCCAAGAGTCCATCTAAAAGAAGCAAATCCCAAGATCAAGCAAGAAAACCCAAATCCCCAGGACTTAAAAGGCAATCTCAGGAGAAAATTGAAAAGGCCAAATCCCCTACTAAGGATAAGATTAAATTAGAAGATAAAAGTAAATCAAAAGAAAGAAAGAAATCTCCAATTATAAATGAAAGCAAAAGTTGTGACCATGGGAAAAAATCCAAATCTCCAATAGAACTAAGAAGCAAATCCAAAGACAGAAGGTCAAGATCCAAAGATAGAAAATCCCAAAGATCTGAGATTGACAAAGAAAAGAAGCCAATTAAATCTCCCTCTAAAGGTGCTTCCTCTGGAAAAGAAAATAGGTCCCCAAGTAGAAGACCAGGTCGTAGTCCTAAAGGAAAAAGTTCAACTCCAAAACAGCGTGATAAATCCAGAAGGAGTAGGTCCCCTCTACTTAATGATCAGAGATCCAAGCTAAGTAAATCATCTCAAACTCTGCCTCCTGGTAGAAGAGCTAAGAGTCGATCAGTGGAAAGAAAACAAAGAGAACCAGAAAGGAGAAGACTTTCTTCTACAAGAACACGTCCTAGGGATGATATTCTTAGCACACACGAGAGATCAAAAGATGTCAGTCCTATTAGCAGATGGTCCCCAACCAGAAGAAGATCAAGTAGGTCTCCTATCCGCAGGAGATCTTGTTCACCACTCAGGCAAAGCCGGTCTCCAAGGAGAAGAAGCAGGTCCCCAAGAAGAGATAGAAGTAGGCGGAGTAGATCTCGACTTCGATGGCGATCTCGATCGAGGGGTGGTTGTAGGCGCAGAAGCAAAGTAAAGGAAGATAAATTTACAGGAAGCCTTTCTGAAGGGATGAAAGATGAACAGGAATCATCTGATGATAACCTAGAAGACCTTGATGTTGAAGAAGAAGATGAAGAAGCCCTAATAGAGAAGAGAAGACTCCAAAGGCAGGCAATTGTTCAGAAATATAAATACCTTGCTCAGGATAGCAATATATCTATGCCATCTGAGCCAAGCAGCCCTCAGAGTAGCACTCGAACACGTTCACCGTCTCCTGATGACATTTTAGAATGGGTTGCTGCTGATGTTAAAGAATATGAAAGGGAAACTGTTGATACGTTTGAGGCCTCTGTAAAAGCCAAGCACAATCTTATGACAGTTGAACAAAATGGTTCAACTCAGAAGAAACTATTGGCTCCTGACATGTTCACAGAATCAGATGATATGTTTGCTGCATATTTTGATAGTGCTCATCTTCAGGCTGCTGGCATTGGAAAAGATTCCAAAGAAAATCCCAACCTCAGGGATAATTGGACTGATGCAGAAGGCTATTACCGTGTACACATAGGTGAAGTCCTAGAGAAAAGTTACACTGTGTATGGCTACACTGGACAGGGTGTCTTCAGTAATGTAGTGAGAGCCAGAGACATGGCAAGAGCAAACCAGGAAGTGGCAGTGAAAATCATCAGGAACAATGAGCTCATGCAAAAAACAGGGTTAAAAGAACTGGAATTTTTGAAAAAGCTTAATGATGCTGATCCTGATGACAAATTTCATTGTTTATGGCTCTTCAGACACTTTTACCATAAACAACATCTCTGCCTCGTGTTTGAGCCTCTAAGTATGAATTTACGAGAGGTACTGAAAAAGTATGGAAAGGATGTCAGTCTCCATATTAAGGCTGTAAGATCCTATGGTCAGCAGTTGTTCTTGGCATTGAAACTTCTTAAAAGGTGCAACATCCTACATGCTGATATTAAGCCAGACAATATCTTGGTTAATGAATCAAAAACTATTCTAAAGCATTGTGACTTTGGATCAGCTTCACATGTTGCAGATAATGACATTACACCCTATCTCGTCAGTAGATTTTATCGTGCTCCTGAAATTATTATAGGAAAAAGCTATGACTATGGTATAGATATGTGGTCTGTAGGCTGCACATTATATGAACTTTATACTGGAAAAATATTATTTCCTGGTAAAACCAATAATCATATGTTGAAACTTGCTATGGACCTCAAAGGGAAAATGCCAAATAAGATAAGAAAAGGTATGTTCAAAGAGCAGCACTTTGATCAAAATCTCAACTTCATGTACATAGAAGTAGATAAAGTAACAGAAAGGGAGAAAGTTACTGTCATGAGCACCATTAATCCTACCAAGGACCTGTTGGCTGATTTGATTGGGTGCCAGAGGCTTCCTGAAGACCAACGCAAAAAAGTACACCAGCTAAAAGACTTGTTGGACCAGATCTTAATGTTGGACCCAGCTAAACGAATTAGCACCCACCAGGCTCTACAGCATGCCTTCATCCAGGAAAAAATGTAAATGAGATGAAGAAGCTGAAAGGGCTTGAGTAATAAAAATACAAAAACTGAAGAAATTTCACAGCAGTTTATTAATGTATATAAACTTATAAATATTTTCCCTGCAAATTGAGGAAGCGTGATATATTTGAATTAACACCAAGGCTGATATTTCTTTTAAAAATGTTAAAATAAATCTGTTTGTGTCTTATGTGAAAATTTTCACTGTAGAACTGTTTTAATTGCTGAGACTGCACACGACTACAGTGCTAATGTAAATTGTTGCAGTTCACATCAAAAGGAAAAAATATGTTATAAAGTGAACAGTAATACTGGGTGGATGATTGGTTTTTTAGCAGACTTGGCTTCATTTTTGTCTTAAAAGAAAAAAAAGGCCAGCATAAATGCTGTTTATATTCATGTGTTTCTAGGTGTATATGTACAGGTCACAGCAGCATGCCCTTGGTGTAGTCAATGCCCAAAGGGGTCTGTTCCTTCTTGAGCCTGCCTGCAGGGATGGTCTCTTCCTTTAAAGCAGGTTGTGTACAACTTTCAGTACACTGAAGGTAAGCTAAACCATCAACATCACTGGTGTTTTTAAGATGTTATTTTACTGAAACAACTGGCAAATAAGGGACAATACCTTTGTGGCAGAATTCCCTGCATGTCCAATAACTGATCTTGTTTTGTTTTTTGGCATTGCAACTGTGGCATAGTTACAATTTCTGTTCTGTTCATCACATTTAAAATTTGGAGAGTGTGCTTGATGGGTAAAGTGCCTTCACTCTAATGTTTCTTATTACTTTATTTTTTTAAATCAACTTGCTATAGACTTTGTATACATTTTGCTAAATACAGTTCCCAATGACATAGAACCACTACTTACAGTTTTCATTTACTAATTAGAAATGTTGGGGTCTAATTCTGAGAAGTCCTCATTTAAAAGTTAGATAGACAACATAATGAAATTTTAAACTATTTGTATGTCATTTTGAAAGTGTACTGCTTTATGGTAAAAGTGTTTCATTTGTTCAAAAAAAAATATATATATATAAAGAATAGAGAAACAAGGGACTTCTGGGTAAGCATGACTGCAGAGTAGATGTGGCTGGCTTCCTCTCCTCAGATCCAACAACACAGACAACCTCAAAATGCGCCCCCCAAAAATAAAAACAACCATCCTCATGAGAACAGAGAGACCCCAAACTAAGGCTCAGCACTGAAGGTAGGTGGGACTTTGGCATTTCCACAATATAAGGGAACGAAAAGTTGACCCACCCTCCCCCCCACCTATGGGAGCCAGAGTTTAAGTCAGCACTGTTCAGAATCAACAAGTGAGGGAGGGCCACCCCAGGACTGAACAATGGGCAGCCCCAGGTCTGGGGACCTGACTAAGACCACCAAGAACCCCCCTCCTGTGAGTAGTAAAACCTGAAAACCCGGCAGGTGGGCAAGGGGAACATAGATCTCGGGTGCCCAGAACTAGCTCACTATAATCAACGAGTGTGTGAAGGGATCCCCTGAAGTGAGCAAGGGGCATCCACAGGTCTTGGGAGTTAACTAAAAACACTAAAGACCTACACCTGAGAGTAGTAACACCCATAAAACATAGACGAATAGCAGAATGGATTAGAATCCAAAACCCTACTATATGTTGTCTTCAAGAAACACATGAGGCAGGTAGATACTCACAAGTTCAGAATTAATGGATGGAGTAAGACCTTTTGGACCTCAACTGATAGAAAGAAGGCAGGAGTTACAATCATGATATCTGACAAAGCCAAAGCACAAATAGACCTGATTAAAAGGGATAGGTAAGGTAAATATATATATTGTTAAAAGGGACTATAGACAATGAGGAAATATCACTAATCAACATATATGCACCAAATGGTATAGTACCCAAATTTCTAGTGGAGAAACTAGGAGAATAGAAGGAGGAAATAGACAGTAAAACCATATTAGTGGGCGATCTGAACCAACCACAATCAAATTTAGATAAATTAAATAAAAAAAATTAATAAGAGGTAAAAGAAGTGAATGATATCTTAGAAAAAATAGAGTTAATAGACATTTGGTGAAAAATAAATAGGGACAAAAAGGAATATACCTTCTTTTCAGCACCACATGGCATATTCACAAAGATTGACCATACACTAGGTCACAGAAACATTGCATACAGATGCATAAAAACAGAAACAATAAATTCAGCCTTTTCTGATCACAAGGCAATAAAAATAATGATCAGTAAGAGTACATGGAGAGCCAAATCAAAAATTAATTCAAAATTAAATAATAGTCAAAATTGGTAAGAGAACAAATCAGAGAAACAATTAATAATTTTATTGAAGAAAATGACAATGGTGAGACATCATTTCAAACCTTATGGGATGCAGCCAAAGCAGTACTCAGAGGAAAACTCATATCCCTGAATGCATATATTAACAAATTAGGGAGGGCAGAGATCCATGAATTGAAAATGCAAATAAAAATCTTGAAAGCAAACAAATTAAAAACCCCCAGAGTAAAACCAAATTAGAGATGGTAAAAACTAAGGGAGAAATTAATAAAAATCAAAAATGATAGAACTATTGAACTAATAAATAAGACTAGAAGGTGGTACTTTTAGAAAACAAACAAAATAGACAAAGGACTGGTCATTCTAATTAAAAAAATGAAAGAAGAAAAGCAAATCAACAGCATCAAAGATGAAAAGGGGTGTGGAAAGGAAACTAGACTGACAGTTGTTGGGGGAAGGGGCATTTGGGAGTGATCTCCCTCCTTTGCCTCACCAAGTAATATTCCCTCTCTCCCCTCAGCTCCTCCATACCCTCATACAAACCTCCCATTATCCCCCATTTTTCCAGTCCCCCCATTTCGTCCTTTCAATATAAATATTACAGGGGAAACTCACCTCCAATGAAGAGGAAATTAAAGCAATCATTAAAAACTGCTTTGCCCAATTATGTGGCAAAAAGTATACCAATCTAACTATACCTAACTTTGAGTTGAGGTCCCTTGCATCAACTTTGTCCTCATCTTCATTCTGTGTAAAGTGGGAAATTAGTGTGTTATTCTCAAGGTGACTAATATATCCAAAATGAGTATGCCAAGAACCACAGTAAAATGAGTCTCTCCTAGGATTGCCTCAACCCCTTCACAATACAAAGGCATCTTAAATACCTTTGGCCTCAGTCAGACAAACAACTTAAGTCTATAATCAGAAGCAAGCAATATCTCGACTATACAAAGTGTTTTAGGAGTCCTTTAATTTTATATTTTAAAATGTTAAGTTTGTGCTTTATCCCAGTTTGTGTAAACCTTAATCCCATGGACCATCTCTCTACCTGCCTTCTGAGTGAATGTGCAGATTGGAAACTGTAACCTAACCCTGACCAGAGTGTTCCAACAGATTCTGTGTGCTTAAGTGAATTAGAACCTCTACTTGAATCTGGGGATTTGGAGAGAAGGTTCTGATTGAGAATGTAGCAGGACAAAAATGGGAGGGACTTTTCTCCAGGTCTCTCTTTCAATAAATAACTGCATTGTGGGAGGAAAAATTATAGATTCTTTCTCCTAATGGACTCAATTCTTAGTTTGAAGAAAATACTTCATTTTAACAAAACAAATAAGAACTGGCAGATATCTAGCTCTATATTATGAAAATTCTACTACCCCATTTCATATCATTCCTGCAATCTGTCACCCAGTCTTATCACATAAGCCAGGTGCCTAAACCCTCTCATCAACTTTCAAGATCTCTTTCTCATTCTTGTTCCTACCCGACTCAAACCTATGATACAGGGCTTCTATGCCATTTCATTTTATTTGGGAAATTCCAGTTTTATCATTTTTATTAATTTGCATATGTTCTCCTCACAGGATTTCATATGAGTAGTGCATATATCACCCCCATTTTTACAGTTGAGAGTTTCGATAGGTAACAATTTGAGCACCAGCCAAACCATTTCTTCTATTCCAACAAGAATTTTTATGCTGGCCTACTTCTCTATGTGAAATATAATCTCATTTCTCACTTCTGTTAATCTTTTCCATATATCATTCACTAGTATCCAAGATTTGTACTAATTATAATTAATATTTATCCATTTTTATTGCATCATTGAATTTTTTTTCCCCAGATTCATCAAAAATATTTATTAGGAATTTCCGAGGGAGAAGAAACTGTGCTAGGCATTGGGGATACAATGACAAAATAAAAAAAGAGGTTCCTGCCCTCAGGGAGTCACTAATTGTTTAAAAAAAATTATGGGACTTTGCTTAATAATCCTGTCTGATTCCAGGACAAGATGCACACAAAAGACCATTGCACAGAGCCAAAGAAAAGCCAATCCAGGATGGATTGATGCACTTCCAGGCCAATACAAAGGTCTTGAACCTAGTGTGAAGACTCGAGGTTACTGTGTTTAACATTGTTATGACATAGGCTTTCCTTGTGTCCACATTCACTCTGAAGATACTTACAGACGAATATCACAAACCTTGGCTCCTACCTGGCTCCTACAATCTGGTCCCTTTTCTGTCTTTCATAGTGTGGTACCTTTCTGTAGTCCTGGCTACTGACTGGGTAAATGCATCATGGCTTATATCATTTTAATTGGGTCCTGATTGAAGGACCTGTTATAGATTTACTTTTCCTTTACTTAGAATTTTTACACATAAGACTTTGATAGTCTATATTTTCACCCAGAAATTTTCTTTTTTTATTTGAATTTTTCTGATGTCTTTTTAATTTCTCTTACCAATTGATTCATATACCTCATCTCAGCTATGCATCCCTAAGTGATCCTGTATTTTTCAATCACCCACAACATGGGGAGAGGTAAAAAAAAATATTATTATTTAAATTACAATGTTTAAATTCCTTTTAAGAAGAATTTTAGGTAAAGAATGATGAATCCAGAAACTGAACTGTTGGAGAAGACACCATGAAGATGCCTCCAAATCACAAGCTGCACAAAAAATCCAAATTGAACTTTGGGTGTAGTTGATTGAAGATTTATTTGTATGTACACTTTCATGCCAAAGGGGACTGCCCCCTAACTGGCTTTTTGTCAATGCATCCAGCAATTATTGGTTTTGTTTTGTTTTTATCCTCTTATCCTCAAATTATTGTAGTATTTAAATTGATTATGTTTTCATGATCCTTTCAGGAAAACTTTTCCCCAAATGATCACACAGAGAATTGTAAAAATTGAGACTTGAACTCTGAATTCCAATCCCCAGGAGTCCTTGCTAGCTCCCAGAATGCCCTCTAATCTCACTGAGATTTCCACCTGGGAGAGGTTAAAATTTCTATTTAACCTGACTGTAAAAGGTACTGGGTCTTTCCTCTTCGGAGCAGAAGGGTCTTTTCATGATGTAGGTGAGGTTGAATTGGGCCTCTTGGCCCACCTTGACATGAGCTTTTCGTACTTGTATTTTCTTAAATTCCTTATCTTAAATAAAACTCTAAAAATATAATACTCCTTGTGGAGAGAAACTAATTTCTACCTGCCTCAGTTTCCCCAAACTTTAATCTTAACACGAGGCTAATATAGGACTATGGGAACAATATGTGACAGAAAGAAAAAAGATACAGTATGCGATTTTGCATTTCTTGTATACACTATGAAGATCCACAGTGTCATTTAAAGTCTAGGAGATAGTGGACCCAAGGGAACCATTTGAATGATAGGCTCTCAGTCCTCTACTAGACCTCCATAAGTAGCCTTAAAGATATCTTATTGAAACATGGACTCTAGGGAAGATACCCAGATACTATCAGGAATTTTAAAAAGAACAAACCACGTACCTTCTGGTTTAGAATCAATATTAAAGATTGATTCCAAGGCAGAAGAGAATAAGGGGAAGAAATTGAAGTCAATGTCATGCCCAGGGTCATATACTTAGGAAGTATCTGAGGCCAGATTTGAACCCAGTAACCACTGTCTGCAGACCTAGTGCTCTATCCACAGAGTAATATAGGCCCATAACAGCAATTTTCACTGAAAGATACCTCAGCTATCACCAGGCAGCTCCACAGTTATACCCATGTCTGTTGGCCCCCAAACCACTAAAGATGATTGCTGTTCCTGATATGATCCAAGACAAACTCATTTTAACTTTCTATGCCAGGAGCTGTGCATAGAATGGTTTAAGTCATTAATAGGAGTCTCAGAGAATATTATTAGGATATCAGCAGGAAACAGCAGTCCATCCCCAGTCAGTGTAAGAACATTAGGCTGTATTTCATCTAACCCACTGACAAGTCATCTCTGCTTTAGCCCCTCACTGCAACCCTCCCCCATCTGGAGATCACACTGGTTCTACAAATAAATGAAGAAAGACTTTCCAAGTCTAATGATTGAGCGTTAGTCTATTTAGCCCCATGCCCCAACTACCATTTCTTGAAATTCTCATGTATAGCTTATGCTTCTAAGACTTGAAATTGGTAAAAAAGACTTATGTGGTGACAAGAGATGTTCCCAGTCCTATGGGCAGTGGGGAAAGCACCTGTACCTTCAGAAATTGCCAAGAGCAGACTTTGGGACAAGATATTCTCTCCTTGGTTAAGATTTCATTCTGAACCCCAGTGAAGAACTCCCTAAATTGTGTATATTTTAGCATGTAATTTAATCTGTATGGCTTCCCCAACTACTGTTGTACTACTTGCTTGATAAATCTTTCTCATTCTCCAGTTTTCTGTTTAATGGCAAAGAATCTAAGATAGCAGAGTCACCTAATTGGGCCACTTCCCAGTCTGGGACAGGACTACTTCCTGCTTGAAGCAACCAGATATTGTTGCTTTTTTCTAATCCCAATCTCTCAAAAGGTATTGAATCTCAAATGTCTGAAAATATGTCATATGTAAAAAATAATCTGAATCCAGTATTCCTCTCAGAGACAGGGCAACAAAAGAGTGAGCCCCAGCCCGAGGCTTCTTCTCCTGGATCTCCACATAAATGAACATTGAAGTCTTCCTTGGAGTTTTAAAATGAGGCATTCATACTCTACCTAAATAACATCCCCCACAACATGGGCCATCCTGTGTCCCTACAGCTTGGGTTTTTTATGTCAAACAATAAACGATGAGAGATAAAATCATAGATGAACTGAAACAATAAGAAGGCTAAGACCACCAGTCAATCCATTTCTGTCACTAGTAGCCACTCTTGCTTCCTATCTCCATGATAAGAATACTTCCTGGAAGAGTTATTCTAGCCTTCTATGAAAAGATAGAGACTAAGCAAGTGCTTGGTAGTTTATCAAAATTAATTGTTGTGATTCCAATTCTCACACAAAAAATAATCTTGATGAAAAATAACTTCAGCAAAGAGATAAAGCAACATAACATATTATGGTAAAGTCTTATCTCTGAACTTAGAGAGGAAAAACAGTTCAAAGCCAATCCAATCTCCTAGCGTTTTCCTGGTCTGTCAAAGGGATTTAACATTTGAAACACTTTGGGATTTGGATTCATGTCATCTGATAGTATGTACTACTCTCTGACCACAAAGCAGGACACATCTCAGTTCCAAGGGATGATTTCTTCTATGTTGTATGAAAGAGATCAAGGAAAATTTTAATCTAGATTAGTTCACACCATTCTAAAAAAAATCCTGAAATTTCATGTGAGATTCAGAATATAGAACAGATCTAACTTGTCTAAATTATAATTGTGTGCTACGTTTTCTTTCCTGGTAGAGGCAATAAAGTGCTATACTTATACTAAATACTTATACTAAATGTACTAAATAATATACTAAATAAGTAACAAATACTAAAAAAATAGACTAAGGAACCAACTCTGAATCATATACGCTGCTGAAGATGCTTTGGATAGTATTGAGGACTAAAGAATAGACAAATGCTAATAAAACAGAATGAAGGAGTGAAACCCAAACCAAAGTAATTATGTCTAGACATGGACTTGGATGGGGCAGCTGCCTTGCTCAGTGAATTGAGAACCAGGATGGAAGGTCCTGAGTTCAAATCTGTCCACAAATACTCCCTAGCTATGTGACCCTGGGCACTTAATGGGCACTTAATCCCCATTGCCTAGCCCTTACCATTCTTCTGCCTTGGAACCAAAAACCAGGACTGATTCCAAGACAGAAGGGAATGGTTTTTTGTTGTTTATTTTTTTAATATGGACTTGGGAAATTTCTAATAACTAGGATTTCCATAGAACTTTAAGGTTTGCAAAGCACCTTTAGAGATCCCATTTAATTATCACCAAAGGCCAGCTCAGAAATGAGTCACAAGATAGTCAGTGGGGTTCTCTCAATTCCCAGTTAACCACTTGCTCCCCTCATTGCCTCAAAGGTGACAACTTTTTCTGGAAAGGGCTCTATGCTAATCTGTGGGACTCTCTATCCCCTTATAGGCAAGAAAAGCCAGCCTTGAGTTTATTCCTCTTAGACTCAGTGCTGGGGTGGTTTTACTAAACATGTGAACGTGGGGTACTTAGTCTGTGTCTCCAAGGACAAAAGTCAAGAGATGTATAAATATTGGAAAGGTTTCCTGATTCAGATGGTTGTTGATAGTTTAGTTATCCATGAGGATTGGGCAGTGGGCTAGAAGGATTACTCTGCATCACTTTTCCAACTTGGGCCATTATTCCTCAGCAGCACTACAGAGAATCATTGTCTTTTGGTTACTGGTAGGATTGGGGAAGAGAAGAGCTGGTCTCTTCCTTCTGATTTGGCTCTAAACATTAAAGTATTCTTTCCCCTTTCAAACCTACTGACTTTTGAAGGCTTGCAGTAATTCTCATCAGCCTCCAATACATGAGAGAGGACTCCATCTTAAGCTGAAATCTGTTACAGTCATCCCAGAATGATCAAGGGGGTCAAGAGGGTAATCAGGCATAGGAATGTACCCTTACAGTGACTCACCAAGTCAGCCGTTCAGGAGACAACTTAGAAATGTTCAAAAAAAATGAAAAAAAAAACATTGTTGGGCGTATGGACAACCTCATGACAGGACTCAGATTGAGAGGCAGGAACCACATGCGTCAGGGTGTCATGGCTCTAGGATCAATGTATCTCATTGCCTAACACAGTGTCTGACACATAGTAGTCACTTAAATGTTGATTGAAATCCTATGTGTCCCTTGGTTTGCCAGAATGGGAGCTGAGCCATAGAGGAAAATAATATGGGAGTGCAAAAGGCTATCTGGCCATGACACAATAGAAACAAACCTTTAAAGGGTTTCTGTGTTCCCAAGTTTTCCCGGAAGAAATGGGGGCTTGTCTTGGCATGCTTGCTGTGCTAGCACCAGGCCTACTAGAGACATACGAGGTCTCTAAAATTTTGCTCTAGGAAAAGAAGTCAGAAAATACTCAAAGGCCAGAAGAGTGGAAGGAAAGTGCTTTACACAGCACCAAATGAATCCTTAGGCTGAAAAAGACATACTCTTTCCATCTAAAGCATAGCTCATGCAGTCCCCCAAAGTCACCCACAAATATCGATTTTTTTTTAAACTTGGACATTTTGGGATGAGGCAGAAGAGTGAGGCCAGGTTGTTCCTTTCCTCTTCTAGCTGAATCAAGTTCCTGGGGGGATGGGGGGTGGTCAATTACAAACCTTGGCCCAAAGAAGCAATCCAATTTGATACTATAAAAGGGAATTCTTTGTTCTCTCTGAGTTTACACTTGTGAAAGGGAATCCTTTCTTCCCTTAGTCTCTTCTGAGTTAACATAACTGAAGTAGCCCTGCTTACATTGTGAAGAAGGGATCAACTCTCCTTTGTCTACTATGGAATTGAATCAACAAAAGATTGAAGACCCTCCTTAGTCCTAGGTGAGAAGCTAGCAAGGTATTGGAGAACTCACAAGTCACTTACTTAGAGCTGCATCCTATTAACTCAGTCCCAAACTTGTGAATCCTCTGAGCAGAGTTCACACCTTCAGAAACCCAGTCAGCCAGGAAGGTGTGAACCCTCTTGAAGAGTAGCCACCCCTCCAGAAGGGGAGAACTGGTTCCCACAAGGACTGCCCCTGGGCAGTGCTAGACAGTTTGAAAACTGTGATTGGCTCCTGTGAAGAGGGGTGGGGACAAAAAGCACCATAAAAAGCCAAGGACCCTGGAACTTGAGTTACTCTTCTGAACATAATATCCTGACTGGAGAGAGAACGAGCCTTAGAGGGAGCTTAGCTGGAGACTGAGGCTTGGAGCTTCGTTTTGATTTGGACTTAGTCTCCTGGACTACTTTTTGAGGTGAGTGAAAGGCTGACTTCTTTCCTAGTTTCTGGAGACACCTAGCTTCCATCTTGGAGTAGGTCACATGACTAATTCTCTCAAGCTGAAAGGCCAGTAGTGAGTAATCTCTGCCTGGATTTAGACAGGAAAAATAACTTTTCTATCTCCTTCACATTTTTCTACATTATTGTTTGCTCTCTATTTTGTAAATAAATTTCTGACTTGAGATAGAACATTGGCAACAACATAATTTCATAAAATTATTGGCTAACTGATAATTTTCACCTTTATACACATATTATACACTTAAGAATATATTGCTGAAGAATAGGGAAACAAGATGGCCATACCAATCCCTAGTGTGGGACTTCTGTAGGAGGAGTCTCTGAGGAGGAAAGAGAGTCTCATGGTGCTTGAAGGAAAAGAGCAGGCACAAGAATAAGGAAGATGAGGATCCAAAAAATAAAGACTTCAAAGAAGACAAAAGAGGAGGAGGTGAGAAACACTGGAAACTCAAATTTCTGTACTATGTCCCTGAAGATGAAGAGCTCAAGAAGAGCAAGGTGTCTTAGGCTAAACCATCTGAGTGAATGAGAAAGGTAAAGACCAGCTGGAAGCAACAAAGCCATCATCATTGAAGAAGTGGATTTGGCAAAGAAGCTGGAAAAGCTAGAGAAGAGGACACAGAGAACCATTGCAGAGCTTATAAAGAAAGACTTTGAAGCCAAGAAGATGACCTGGAACCTGCAAAGCAGGGAGAGAGTGACTCAGATTAAGCAGCTTCTCCTCAACCTTTGGCAACACAAGTCAGCAGTGTGAACTGATATTTCTAGGCTAGGCACAAAGACCCCTTCTGCTATCTTGATCCCCAGAGTGATCTTTGCTGTGGTACTTCTTTGAATGCCCATCTCAGTGCATTTTAGAACAATACATTTTAGAGCTGTGGCTTAAGAGTATGTCATCTAATCTTTAAAATAAACCATAACATGATACAGCAATGTAAGCTTCTCTAATGGATGTCATTGCTGTGTTGACATTTTCTACCAACTCATTTGATGGCATATTCCAGTTATTGTACTTTTTTTTTAAACATTTCAGTTCATTTTTAATTTTTAACATTCTTCAAAACATTTGAGTTCCACATTCTCTTCTTCCCACTCACTTCACATCCACTGAGGTGGCAATTATTGTATTATTCCTATGAAATCATACCAAACATTTCTATATTAGCCATATGTTTTTTAAAAAGTAAAAAATATAAAAGGAAAAAATTACACTTGCCTTTGTACTGAGACTTCAACAATGGTGTATTCCAAGTAAATATTAGTTTCAGTTTGGCGGATAGCAACAAGCTTCTGTGATAAAATATTAGCCAAGTTCATCAAATAACTGTCAGATTTGGCAACCTCATTCTGGACAAGCAGGTGGTCATGGTAAGTTAGGGAGTAATATTGCTGTGTATAATATTTATGTGTATATGTTTTGGAATTTTTCTATTTTTTTAAATAAAGACAGACCCCTTCCACCAGCCACCTCTCAAAAAAGAATATACGGCTGGGTAAAGGCTGGGCCAGCTTCTAGGGAAATCCAATAGAGCTCTCCCAGAATTTCCATTTAGGGCATCCTGGAGATGAACAATGCCCCAAAGTAATTTCACTTAATGTTGTGTAGAAGAAAATAGACAAGAGTGACAAGACAGTTGGCTGTCAGTTGTCAGGTCCCTGCTCTTTTGTAACTAAATTTTCTCCTTTTCAGTTGTAAGAGACTGAAACCCCTGCCTAGATTTTCATTCCTTTCAAAAAACTCCCCTCCTTGGTACCATGAGCTGCCTCTCCATATCCATGACCAAAAGCTACACCAATAAGGCATTATCTTATTTTTTCTCCATTTCACAGAGGAGGAAACTTTCACATACTTCTTTAGAAGAACATATTCTAGTTTTTCATCCTTCTTCCTTTATTCTTTATTAAGACTTCAAATTCATATTATTAGATACAATCAGATAATAGATTTAGAACTAAAAGGTATCTTGTGCGTCAAGACAACCCTCTCACATTTTATTTACCATAAACTAACGAGCAGGAAAGACTATGTGACTTGTACATAACACTGCTAATGAGAGCATCTGGTGACATTTGAATTCAGGTTTTCTATTCCCCATTTCTAACTATCTGCTGCTCTTGGAATACCACCTAAATTCATTTCAGTACCTAAAGGGTGCCATGGAGACCACAAGCTTACCAATATCATATTATCTGACAGTTTGATAACTAAGGTTTTAAAGTATCTTTATTGGCACCCTCGCTTCTCCTACTCCCTTGAGGTGACAACACTGAGGTTGTAGTGTGCCTGGGTTTACCTCACATCTGCTTTTTTATCTTCTAGGAATATGCTGAAGCAGTGGATTGAGACCTAAACTCACAGCATAGGGTACAGCAGAAGGAAAGTGGACGTTCTTAAAGAGCTTCTGAATGATACCAAAATTTACTCTGAAACAAGACAAGAGGAAATGAGTGTTATAAAACAAAAGATGAGCAAGAAGAAAGATGTTTAGTGCTGCTCCCTGGGTGCATTGTTGTGGTGGTGTAGCCTGCCGGCTAGAGAGAGCAGAGGTCCAGGAAGGAGGAGGCAGCCAAGGCAGAGGTCAAGGCAGCACGACCAGCAGAGCGGAGGTGGTGGCCGAAGCAGCAGCTGAAGTGCAGAGGTGTGGGTGCGGGAAGATGGCGGACGTGCTGAGCATCCTGTGCCAATATAACATCCAGAAAAAGGAGATCGTGGTGAAGGGGGACGAGGTGATCTTCGGCGAGTTCTCCTGGCCCAAGAATGTCAAGACCAACTATGTGATTTGGGGGACAGGGAAGGAAGGGAAACCCATAGAATACTACACTTTAGATTCCATTTTGTTCCTGCTTAATAATGTACATCTTTCTCATCCTGTATATGTCCGGCGTGCAGCTACTAAAAACATTCCTGTGGTTAAAAGACCTGATAGAAAAGATTTGCTTGGATATCTAAATGGCGAAACCTCAACATGTGCAAGTATTGACAGAAGTGCACCCCTTGAAAGAGGCCTTCCAAGATCCACACAAGTAAAAAGAGCAGCAGATGAAATATTAGTACAGGCAAAGAAATCACAAATTGAGGATGCAGAGTGTGTACGTCTTGATAAGGAGCGATTGGCTGCTCGCTTGGAGGGTCACAAAGAAGGGATTGTACAGATGGAGCAGATTAGATCCCTATCTGAAGCTATGTCTGTGGAAAAAATTGCTGCAATCAAAGCCAAAATTATGACCAAGAAAAGGTCTACTATCAAGACTGATCTAGATGATGATATAACTGCACTTAAACAAAGAAGTTTTGTTGATGCTGAAGTGGATGTGACCAGAGATATTGTGAGTCGAGAGAGAGTATGGAGGACAAGAACTACTATTCTGCAAAGCACAGGAACGAATTTTGCCAAGAATATTTTTGCATTTCTTCAGTCTGTAAAAGCCAAGGAGGAAGGGCGTGCCTCGGAGCAGAGGTCTGCACCCAATACAGCACCTGTGGATCCCACATTACAGAATAAACCACCTATTCCAGCTGCCTATAACAGATATGATCAGGAAAGATTCAAAGGAAAAGAAGAAATGGAGGGCTTCAAAATTGATACAATGGGCACCTACCATGGAATGACTCTGAAGTCTGTAACGGAGGGTGCATCAGCTCATAAGACTCAAACTCCAGCTGCACAGCCAGTGCCAAGACCAGTTTCTCAAGCAAGACCTCCTCCAAACCAGAAAAAAGGATCTCGAATACCCATTATCATTATTCCAGCAGCTACCACATCTTTAATAACTATGCTTAATGCAAAAGATCTTCTCCAAGACCTAAAATTTGTTCCATCAGATGAGAAGAAAAAACAAGGCTGCCAGAGAGAAAATGAAATACTCATCCAGAGATGGAAAGATCAGATGCAGCCAGGGGGCACTGCTATACGTGTGATAGTCCCCTATCGAGTAGTAGATCAGCCCCTCAAACTTATGCCTCAAGACTGGGATCGTGTTGTGGCAGTTTTTGTACAGGGCCGTGCATGGCAGTTCAAAGGTTGGCCATGGCTATTACCTGATGGATCACCAGTTGACATATTTGCTAAAATTAAAGCCTTTCATCTAAAGTATGATGAAGTACACCTAGATCCAAATGTACAGAAATGGGATGTAACAGTATTAGAATTAAGCTACCACAAACGTCACTTGGACAGACCAGTGTTTTTGCATTTTTGGGAAACATTGGACAGGTACATGGTGAAGCATAAATCCCATTTGAGATTCTGAATTACTTGGCTACCATTTCTCCTCCTAAAAATTAGGATAACAAAGCATGAAACTGCTCCAAAGTGGGGACTGAAGCTCTTGATTTATGAATTTGTCAAGAACTTTACAAATGAAGGTCACAAATGAATCTTTTTTCTAAGACCTTATTTGATGCTTCATGCTTTGACAGGATGATATCTGTCATCGTTATAAGCAAAAGGTTTTTGCTTACAAGTATTTTTAAAATAATAATGGCCTTTTAGTCTGTAATGGAAATTGTATATTTTGATAGAACTTTTCTCCATTGGTTTAAATTAGCATCACTTAAGTTTTGTTCCTCCTTAGAAGATACAGATTACACGTGTGTGTATATATAGATGTAATGAGACTCTTAGCCACTTTGCTTCCAATTTTCTGATTTTTTCCATTGCTCCATTGTTTTACTTTTGGAAAATACTAAGTTGTGAATGATATTAAATTTTAGTCTTAGAATTTGAAAAACTAAGCAAAATGAATTGACTATTTTGAGTGAATCAAAATGTTATCCTGTATGTGTACTATATATTCTGTCAGTCTTTGTTTAAAGAGGGATAATGAAAAATCAAGAACCACCCTTTGGCTGTGGCTGAACTGTTCAATCTAATAAATCTTTATTATGGAAACATTTAATGAATGTTTGTTCTTCCCACTGATTTCATGAAAACTTAGACTGTTTATAGAAGCATATACTAGAATACCTTTCCAAATGGAAGTCCAAACCTACAGATGAAATAGGCTGTAATATATTTTATTTTGAGAGCCAGAGTGTAATTTTCAGAAGTGGAATATTCATTCATTGTATCAGTCATAGAAATATAAAATACTTAGCCTTCATTATTTTCATTCTTTTTGGTAGCAAAGAGATTTTAAGCCATTCTTTCTTCATATCTTGGTCTTGGATTTCCTATCCCATGCTATCCACTAGTATTGATAAAAATTTCCAGGGCACCAAAGAACATTTATTTCCTTTAAAATTATGAACACAAGTAAAAGAACATCTATATATCTATGTGTTCCCTTTCTATTATACAAAATAGGTATAAATCCTCTTTTTTAACTTTCTGGAAAGGGTATACCCATTTCCTATTTCTCCACTTTAATAAAGATTTAGACTGTGGTAAAAGAAAGAAGAGGAGACGGGGAGGAGACGGGGAGGAGACGGGGAGGAGACGGGGAGGAGACGGGGAGGAGACGGGGAGGAGACGGGGAGGAGACGGGGAGGAGGAGGAAGAATGTAGCAGTCTAGCCCATATGTATATTTAAGAGGCAAGGATTGTGTGTGGACACATGGCCATTCTGCGCATGGCAATGAACTCTGTTCCCAGTATGGCTAAGATTAGGGAGCGAAATCTTGTTTCCCTTTGTCTTACTCACCTGGGATAAAAACCCACCTTTACCTTGTCGTAATTTGCAATTATCCAATGGCAATACACTATGTAACTCATCAATATGTATTGAGTACATTTGCGTATCAAAGAGATTAAAAATGGAGCACCCAGCCCTCTCCATCCTTCTCTTGGAGATCTCACAGGGTAGCTTAACACTGTCTTTCCACCTTTCTCTCTCTTCTCTATCTCTCACCTGAAATCTGGCCTTCGGCCAAGTGTCTCTTTCCTTTCCAATGCTAATACTTAGCACTCTCTAATTCTACTCTGTTTATTCTCCCACCTAAGCTATATCATCCTCTGACCAGTGTAGTGTTAAATTGGGATCTTTGGATGGGAATTAGCCTGAGACGTCCACTGATAGGGGCATGCCTGCAGCTCCATGATAATTAATAAGAACTGATCTCTGACTCATTTCTGACATCTTGAACTTGGCTCCCTCATGCCCTTCACGGAATCCCAAAACTTCTATCCTTCTTCTATCTTTCTACCTTGTGGCTTCTCATGGGCCGAGAAGTCACAAAGCAGAAGGAAGAAGAAAAATAAGGAAGAAGGAAGAAAAAGAAGAAGAAGGAAGAAGGAAGAAAAAGAAGAAGAAAGGAGGAGGAAGAAGAAGAAGAAAGGAGGAGGAAGAAGAAGAATAAGAAGAAAGGAGGAGGAGGGGAAGGGGAAGGGGGGAAGAAGCATCAGCATCAGCAGCAGAAGGAGGAGAAGGAGGAGAAGGAGGAGAAGAAGGAGAAGAAGGAGAAGGAGGAGAAGGAGGAGAAGGAGGAGAAGGAGGAGAAGGAGGAGAAGGGGGAGAAGGGGGAGAAGGAGGAGAAGGGGGAGAAGGGGGAGAAGGGGGAGAAGGGGGAGAAGGGGGAGAGGAAGAAGAAGGGGGAGAGGAAGAAGGAGAAGGAGAAGGAGGAGAAGAGGAAGAGGAAGAGGATGATCCAGGTCCAGGTCCAGGTCCAGGTCCAGGTGGATCATGTCCCATTAGCTGCTAAGGTGGTTGACCTTCCCTATGTTACTGAATCCATGAAAATCATAGATAAAAAACATTTTACAAAACAGCAGTTATCTGCCAGATGCTTGTGTGCAGTGAGGATGGGGATCTTTACCCAGCTCCAGAAGAACCAGTTGCTACTACTGATCCAAAAGCAAGTAAGAAACAAGATAAAGGCAGGGAGAGAGAATTCATCTGGAAGCATGGTATCACTCTGCCACTAAAGAATGTCAGAAAGAGAAGATTCCGTAAGACAGCCAAGAAGACATATATGGAATCATCAGATGTGGAAAAAGAAGTAATAAGGCTTCTAAGTACAGATGCAGAAGCTTTCAGTACTCGGTGGGAGATAATTGTAGAAGATGAAACAAAGAAAGCAGACAACCCAGTTTGCCTGGCAGGCCTAGATATTTCCTCTCCAGGAATGAGTGGCCACAAGCAGGGCCATGGCTCCTCAGAACATGAGCTTCGAGAGATATTTAAGGACATTAGCAGCAGTAGTGAAGAGGAAGATGAGAGGGATTCTCATGATGATGAAGATATAAACATCATTGACACTGAGGAAGACCTAGAGACGCAGCTACAAGACAAGCTTGATGAATCCAGTGAACAGTGCCAAGAAGACGAGCAAACAAATCAGATGGTTATGGGAATTCAGAAGCAGATTGATATAATGAAAGGGAAACTCCAGGAGACCCAAGGGAGAGTAAAACGACAGGAAGACCTCATTATCAAAGTAGAAAATATAGCCCTCAAGATTCGTCTTCAAGCTATGCTAGATGAGTTCAAACAGCAGAAAGAACAAGAGAAGCAACAGCTCAGTTCCTTGGTGGAACAACTAGAATCACTCCTGGAAAAATAAGAAGTCCCTGCCTATAAATTCACTCCTCCTCTCCTAATGGCAAAAGGCTCCTATTCCATCCTTTGGCTTGAAGATTATTCATATAGAAATTTAACTTTCTACATTTTACCCTTTTTCTGTTGCCTAGTTTGAATTTCTCTCTCTGTAGCACCTTTTATTTACTAGTAACTTATATACTATTAAGTAAGACATAGGTGAGAACAGTTTGATTGTATAAGAGTTTGGGGATTAGTAGACTAAATTGGAGCTAATTCCTACTTGTGTTCCAAGACTTTCTTTAAAAATATTGGGAAACTTATATTGTTTTGCGATAAGAACCAACTCACTTGTAAGGAGATTCAAAGACAGATGCTGAAAGTTTGTTTTGTATACATTTTAAGTTCTCAACTGTTAAAGATCACTTCTCACACACAGACCACCAAAACAGATGTAGAGGTAGATAACTCTCACATAAATAAAAGCAACTAACATACAGATATTCACATTTATAACACAAGTGCCTTTCTCCTGAGCATTTGTCTGTTTTTCCTTGAATGATGTTGTTCGGTGGATTAACAAACAATTTTTATATATCAGAGAGAGGGACACACCATATTTGGCAATTTTTAGGACTACATTTTTCATTTTCCCATCACAATTATATGAAAATATTCTCCCCTTTTAGTGTTAGATATATATATATATATATATATATATATATATATATATATATATATATATATATATATATATATTTAATTCTGACCTACCTTGAATTTAAACATAATAGAGTTCCAAGTTAATCTTTCATGCTGTGATGCAGTTTTTCTAACTGTAATAAAGAATCATTTCTTTCCCTAATAAAAAAAAAATAAAGCATCTTTATCAACTCTGTCTCACATAAGTATGAGGTCATATGTGCAAATATATACATACACATTTATATATATGTATATGTATATACATATATATCTCCAATAAACAAGTGAGAATACCCTCCAGCTTTCAAAATGCTTATACTCTTTGTACTTTTTACCCTTAGAATTGTAGAAATGGAAATTTTGTATCCTTTGGACTTCATCTCCCAGAATTCTCGCCTCATCCCAAGGTTCCTTTTTCCCTTTCTGTTCATGTGGGTCCTTTACATTATGGTTTTTATGCTGTGGGTAATGCCTCCCTCTCTCTTTTCCACATGGGAGGCTGGTGAGCTCTGTTTCTCTAGACTTTTATTTTCCTTTTGCTTCAAGTTAAATATTAATAAATCTTAATACCTGGATGATACTTAATACTTAATTTTAAAATTAATAGAATGGTGCTGGACAGGTGGAAGCTAATATTTCTTAATTGATGATCAAGTGACTAAGCCCCTGGAAGTTTTGGAGTCATCCTACAGGAATAAAAAGATCCATGCCAAACAGAGGGAAACCATTTTCTTTCTCATCTCCTCAGATAACATTCCATAGGATTTATAGGGGTGAACTTTGAAGTCACTCTCAGTAAGCCATTATTTCATAGTGTTGAACCATTCTTGCATCCCTGGTATCAATCCAATTTGGTCATGATGAATTCTTTTGGGACCAGTCACTGCAGTCTGACAGGATGTTGTGTAAAATTTTGGAAAAAATAGTATTTATCTATATTTCTCCTGGATTTGAGTATTAGGACCATATTTACCCCATAAAATAATTGATCTTTCATGTTCCCTTTAATTTTACTCTTTCTCCTTTTGTAAATAAACTACCATAAAAAGTAATTCTGACTTGGGTAATTAATTTTGGCAACCACATTTCTCATGTATTTCGTTCAACCTTTAATTTTTAACCCTTACAACACACACCTCCTTTCCTGGAGGAATAAATGCAGCACTTCATGGCCAAGAGCAAGGATGGACATTGAGTCAGCTGTACTCAAACCATCACTCACTGCCTTTCCAGTTTGGACCAGATCCCCCATGCTAATTACAGCAGCCACAACCCCAGCAATCACTAGCTCTGCTGCCCTCAGTGTCCCAGCCTCCCACTTTCCAGGTATAGCAGATGGCCCCATTATGTCAACCTCTACCAGAGTCTCAGGGCCAGATTCAACTCTCTCCATTCAAGGAGGAAGAGTATGTTCTTCCTGGTTAAAAGGAAATGATTCAACTACAATCCCTCAGTCTATCCCAGATAACTACTATGGCCAAATTGTCAGTATTTTTCTCTGATGCAGATGTGCCTGCTCTTCTACAAGATCTGTCTGCCCATGCAGAAGATCTGCCTCTCCCATTGGGACCTCTAGCTTTCTCCCCAGGAAAATCTGGCTTTCTCCCATGAATATCTGGCAGTCCCTCTGCCACCCAGGGACATCTTGTTGTTCCCTTTCAACAACTGCCATGCCATCCCACCCCCAATATCTGACTGCCTTCCTGGGATATCTAGTTGCTTCTATGGGATATTTAGTTCATCTTTTGAGAGACAGTAAAAATGAACTCCTGAGTAACTTGAGACATAGAATTTTTCTACTTTGATGTGATAGTTAATAAAATCCTTCAGCTTGTTTGTCTGCAATAATAATCATAGCTAACATTTAACTGAGGTCCCTTGCATCAACTTGGTCCTCATCTTCATCCTTCATATTTGTTGATTGATGATCAAGTGATTAAGTGCCTGGAAGATTTGGAAGTCATCCTACAGGCATAAAAAAGATCCATGCCAAGCAAAGGAAAACCATTTTCTGTCTCATCTCAGATAACATTCCATGTATTTATGAAGTCAGAAATTAGTGTGTTATTCTCAAGCTGACAGTAATTAATATATCCAAAATGAATATGCCAAGGGCCACAGTAAAATGAGTCTCTCCTAGGATTGCCTCAACCCCTTCACAACACAAAGGCCTCATAAATACCTTGGGCCTCAGTGAAACAGAAACACCTAAAGTCTATTATCAGAAGCAAGCAATATCTAGATTATACAAAGTGTTTTAGGATGCGTCCTTTTAGTTTATATTTTAAAATGTTAAGTTTGTGCTTTCTCCCAGTTTCTGTAAACCTCACCCCATAAACCATCTCTCTACCTACCTTCTGAGTGAATGTGCAGACTGGAACCTGTAACCTAACCCTGATCAGAGTGTTCCAACAGAATCTATGTGCTTAATTAAATTAGAACCTCTACTTGAATGTGGGGAGTTGGAAAGGAGGTTCTGATTGAGAATGTAGCAGGACAAAAATGGGAGGGACTTTTCTCTAGGTTTCTCTCTAGGAAAACCAGGATGTGTTGGGACCCGGACCACAGTGGGAAGCAATTTTGAAAGACCTACCTGAGGTTATAAAAAAGTCAATAAGAAGAACTAAGAATTTTACATACAGAAAATATTTTTGGGAATATGTCATAAATCTCACCTCCAGAGAAAGGATAAGCAAGATAATTCCATATATGCATTTATCTTTGTCAAATGACACCTTCTTTAGTGCAGGGAGGGAGATACTTGGGAAATTTTCATATATTTTTTTTTTACTTTCCAAAGTTTACAAAGGCAGAGAGCTCATGACAAGAATTTAGTGGTTTGAATGGAAGACTTTCCCCTCTCTAATAAAGGGTACCCTGCCCTGGCTGAAGCTTCAACTTCCAAGGTACAGGGCAAAGAGGATTTCACTCTACTCTACTACATAGTCACAAAATTGACAACAGCAAACTGATGATCCCACTCTATTGAAGAAATAGATGGAGTGAAGATGGTCTTAAGTTTCATTTTCTCCCCTCAGCAAGCATTGAAGGTAGATTTTAGTATTAGATTCTTAGTCAGAAGAGCACACACAGGGACAGAATGTGCATAAGGAAGATGGTCTAATGGTCTTGGATGAACGTGTCTTATAGTTCTGGAGCTGGACAGAGGCAGCAGTCATGAAGATCGGTGGGACATCTCCCAAGACAAAGCCTCAAAGGAATGAGCCCCATCATCATGGCTTGACCTTTCCCAGCTACAGGGCTCACCTCAGACTGAGTATTTAGCCTCTTCAAGAATCCTCATTATGCATCTCTTCACATTCTTAGGCTTCTGTGTGGATGCAGTATGCCTTGATGCTAAAACATTTGGAGTTTAAATCTAAAGTGGCAGCACCAAGTTCTGTTCAGATTGTCACTCCGGGCACATCCACTGAGCCTCCTTCCACCTGGAGAAGTAAACTCAGAATGAGGTTATGAAAAACCAGTACAATACTGAAAGGCACCATAGAGGCCCCTCTAGTCCAAGACCCTCATTTTACAGAGGGGGAAACAGACAAGAATGAATTGACTTGACCTGATCACATATTTAAATGAGAAAGGATTTCAAATTCAGATACTTTGACTCCAAAGCCAGTACTTTTCCTACTTGAGCACTACTTTGCCTCACCTTTAAGTAAGTTTTGCCCTCAAAATGTCTTTTAATCACAAAAAGAATATGGCAGGTTATTAGTCCTGAAGCCTGTGAATCTTGAAATTTCTCAGACTCTAACTTAGATCATTTGGTTAAGACCATTCCCCATTTTAAACAGTGAAGCTACTTAGATCTAAAATGTGATAACTACTTAGATCAGAAATGGGAAGAGCTCTACTCCACCCATGCTTAAGACTGCTTTAGAGGAGAAAACTCCTTGCTGAAACAATGAAAAAGTACTTAAACCCATACTTAAGCCATGCCTATTTTTAGAATTAATACAATAGGGTGCTAAGTACCTATAAAGGTCAGGCAACTTTTGAATTTACAAGGAGCAAAGAGGTGAAAAACTTTTTCAGAAGTTTTTTCTGGTTCAAACTTATTAAAAGGATTAGTGGACTCAGCTGTGAATTCAGAATGGGCTGTCCTTTGGAAAACGTCTACTGTGATTGGTAGATGGAAGAACTTAGGGGAGGTGACATACGAGAAAACCCCCTATATAAGAAAAAGGGATCTCTTGAGATAAGACAGGCTCTTGAGAGACAATCTTTATGGAGGTCTTTCAAGGGAGGCTGACTCTGGCTGAAACTCCCTCTGGGGAGACTCTGTCCCCCTGAATCCTCACTTGAACAGATCTTATGGTGAGTGATTAAGGACTGACTGATCTCTCTCTCAAGACTCAAGTCTAGGCCATGTTGGCTTAAGGCCCTTCGTACTTATTCCTTTCTTACTCTCTCTCTTTAATTCCTCATTGTATTATTAATTAAAGTCTCTATAAAACCCAGTTGACTTGGGTATATTCATAATTGGGAATATTTTGATTTTAAACAAGACACTGTAGTGAAAACATTTTCTGCAGTCACAATTTACTCACCCACTCTTATATCTACTACAATTTAGTTCTTCCACTATTTTAATTATTACAGTTTATGGCTCCCACTCTTTTAAATATAACAAGCCACATCAGACAGAATTTGTACTGGAGCAAGGCATCATGAATACCAGATATAAGGAAGAGTGTGGCAATTGGGACAGATAACATTTTCTCAGCTTAGTTGTAATGAATCTGTACCACATCTAAGGTTCTGGGAAAGGAGATCCCTGGACACTAGGCAGGTAAGCAAGTGTTACAGAAGATGCCTCAGGAACAGACAAAAGTATGCTTCAAATATAGCAGGTGTTCTTAATCTGGGATTCATAAACTGACATTATCATTGTATTTCTATGTAATTGGTTCCCTTTGCAATCCTATGGATTTTTTTTTTTGCACATTTAATTTTAAAGTTGTACATTATTCTGAGAGTTAATAGGAAATAGTCCATCTTTCCAAAAGAGTCTGTGGCAAAAGAGGGGGCCTGTTAAGAACACTGATATGAAAAAAAATTTTTTAGTTTTTTGCAGATGGAGCCATATTTTTCCTGGCCATGTCTACTGCAGTAGTGTTTTGTTGGACTACACACCATTTCTTAAAAAAAAAAGTTTGGGTTTTTCTTCTTATATGGGAAAGTGGTAAAAGAGGTTGATTTTCATTGAAGATGTCCATTAATTGAGAATGGTTGAAGAAGTTATGGTATAATGTTATGATGAATACAATTGTGCAATAGGAGATGAATAGGATGAGCACAGAAACATCTAGAAAAATATCTGAACTGATATAATGTAAAGTGATAACTTAAAGAACACAATACAGGAACAGAAATATAGAATAATGATCAACTCTGAAGGATTAAATTATCAGCAAAGTTTCCAAGACATTCACAAGGGATTCATGATGAAAAATACTATCTACTATCTACAGGTAAGGAAAGAACTTTTAGAATCTGATTGTAGATCAGAGTATGCCATCTTCCTCTTTATTTCCCAAGACTTGATTAGGGGTGATATTCCATGACAGAAGATGCACAAGTAATAGGGAAATCTCATATGAAAGCATTGGTATAACACATATCAGACTATTTATTGCCTGGGGGTGGGGAGAGGGAAAGAATCTGAATATTAAATTGAATATAATTGTCAAAAATTGTTTCTACATGTAATTGGAAAAAATTGAATGAAAACAGTCTTCCATATTTAAAAAAAGTGGCCATTCTTTCTACACTCAGAACTAGAGTACCATGCTACTTGAACCTATATGACTAGCCACAGTCTAATGGTGGTAAAATTCCCTGCAACTACAACGTTTTCTTTTACTCACAGAACAAACAACATCATAGCCACCTGGGCAAATTTCATCTGGATTCGGGTATTTAAGAAAAGAAATCCAAGTTAACTTTTCTCCCATTCATGGTAGTCTGAAGACTCTCCCACATTTAGTACATTTACTAAATTTCCTTTCAAGTGTTTTCTGATGGGTGAGAAGAGCAAACTTCTCTTAGAAAGCTTTCCCACATTCACTACCCTCATGGTTTTCCTCCTTTGGAATCCTGATGGAAATCCATGGCTGACCTGTCAGAAGGTTTTGCCACCTTCACTATACACATCAATGATTCTCTTCAGTATGAGTTCTGATGGAAGGACCACGAGGTATTTGAACGTTTTGTTCACATTCAGAGTGTTCATAGGGCTTGGCTCCACTTTCAGTACTGATGCTGAGTAAGAAATGAGCAGTACTTGAAGGATTTCCCACAGTCAGTAAATTCACTAGGTTTCTCTCCAGTATGAATTTTCTGATGTTCAATAATGTGCTCTGTTTAAAAGCTCTCACATTGTGTCAGCCCAAGAAAAATCACCAGAGAAAACAGTTTCCACAGGGAAGAATAGAAACAAATTCATATGTGGGAACCCCAGTAAATGAACTTTCCAAAGAGTCCAAGTCTCATGTTTGCATACTTTTTCATTAATGGGAAATTAGGGGTGTATGGAGCTAGTAAGAAATTAGTGTCTTCAATATATTTTTGGTTATCAGTAGTGACATTAGATCAGTATTCCTGATACACCAAATGGAGGTTGATTGAATCATTATTTACATTTTCACTCTCCCTTCTCCTTTCCCCTTCCCAGTTTCTTCTCACAGAAGTCCTTAATTAGTAATCTTTTGCATAGGGAGAGGGTATTGTATTAGTTTCTTATGAATTGGGAGTTCACTTGTAAATATTAGGGAGTAATTGAAACACAATGTCCCCATCCTTTGAGTAAGCAATAAAACCAAATTTGTGGGCATCTTATCTTGACCTGATTATTTGAGTGGTAAGGGGGCTACATCTTGTTATATTGAGACACCCCAAAATTCCCATACAAGACAAGTAATCAAGGGGAGCTATAATACAACAGGAAATGCTCAGTTCCACTTTTTGATATTAAGTTTTCAGAACATTTTCCTCCGTTACAAGATTCATGCCTCCCTCCCCTCTTCCCTTTCTCTTCCAGGTGTTGTCTTCACTGGGTTGTCTTCACTGGGTCCAGCTTCACAGGAGGATGCTCCAGGCTCAGAAGTTTGCTCAGATCAACCTCTCTGGTGGGCTTCCCAAAGAGAAGTGAGTTCAACTGTCTGGATCTTCTCAGTTCCTCTTTTTTTCCTTTGGAATTCTCTCTCCTTCCTGCCCTTCCCCCACTCAAAATGGTCTTCCAGCATGATGGATCTGCTTGTCTTCTTCCTCTGGCAGATTAAGTCTACATTTTCTCTCTTACAAACATAGCAGGATTATGACTCCATTGGACCTTTAGAGTGCGAGGCAATAATGCCAGACTTAATTTGGCATAACAAATATTCACTGTCAACTATAAGGGACATTACTGAAGAATAAATATTCTATTTTTTTCCATCTAGGCACCACCTCCCATCAGTAAAGGAAAGCCAAATTGAAACATGTCAGAAGGTATGTCAACATCTCACTAGCTCTGTCAACTATTTTGGTTTTGCTACCCCTACTACTAGTCTGATTCCTCACTATCCATACTCTTTCCTATTTCCTCCTTTGCCTTGGCTTCTCAGTTCTGATGCCCATAGTTTTATTTATAACCATTACAATGAGAAGTAAAATTATTTTAACTTTTGTGCAGAAAGCATTATATGATATTGAATCTCCTGGACTCATTGCCACACACATGCAGTTAAGTAAGGTTATCTAAGTGTCTGACAATTTCTTATAATAGACACTTTGTGAATGCTACCCACTTCAATGGTACTTCAGTTAGCATTAAAATAAAATATATTCATTGAAAACAAAAGAATATATTTTGGTGCACTGTGGTGTGGGTTTGGGAGGTAGATAAGACTCAGTCAAAGGCATAGCATTATCTAATTTTAAAATCAGTCCTAGATTTAATGAAGACATTGATTGTGCAGGACTCTAATAGGTAGAGTATATAATACACATTCAATGGATATCTAATAATCTAAAGGTGAGTAGATCTATATTCTGGATATTTAAAATACTTAATTTCCAATTCATTACCACCATTTAAGGAGATGCCTATCAACTGGGGAATGGCTATAGAAATTGTGGCATATGACTAGAATACTACTGTGCTTCAAGAAATGAATACTTAATGTTTTTTCCTAAAGAATTGGAAGGAATATCACATAAGAGTGAAATTCATTCTACTGAATGAACAGAACATTATCTACAGCTACAGATTCAATATTTGGATAATAACTTGTGAATATCCAGGTCAAATTATGACTTTCATGTTTCCATTTTTCAGTTCATTATCTATATATGCTTCTCTGCTTGCTGGTTGACTTCCCTGGTATGGAACCCAATTAAGGGTTTCAGATACCTAGAAGTATATTGTATTAGATAATAGAATTTGGATGAGTCAAGATACAATGAATTTCAAAAGACTTTATCTTAACATGGATCGAGATATCCTTATGATCCAAAAAGGAGTGATTTTATTTTTATTTTTACAGAGACTATTAGACATTTTAACTTATTTCATTTACAACTATTAAGTAAAATTTTTTATTTCCTACTTACATGTTTTACAATTATCAAATAATTGTTTCTGAAAGGCACAGTAAATAATCATTGTCTAATCAAGAGTTCGAAGTTTGTGATCCTAAATTTTATTTGAATAAAAAGGAACTAATCTGTAGCCACAAATTCCAGTTAACTCTTTACTTTTTAAATGGAAGGGCAGTCTCTGGCTACAACACCTACCTTTCCAGATATGTGAAGTAAACCAATTAAGTAGAATGCTCTAGTATATTATATTGCAAAGTCACCACAAAACTATCATTTAAATAGCACTTAAAATGTATACACTAGATAGTAAGGATAATTTATGAGACATAGCTCCAGTAAAACTCATATCCCTAACATTTGACCAGTACCCCCTGGAGATCACTTATGGAAAATAAATTTATCCTCACTCATTCAGCAACATATGAGAGCAACAGTGCCTGGAGTATGATGAACCTCAAAAGGAACTAAGAGTTTGATGATAGAAAAGGAAAGTGGAGGAGGATTCTATCCATTCAATAATGAGCACCTTAGACTTTCCTTGCTAGAAGGTAGACATTTTCAATAATAGTCACTAATATTCTTATCATGTCATGACCAATCCAAACAAAGGAATAAGTCCCTCTCTGATTGTTTATTTTGTAGACACATACATTTCATATTAGGACCATCCTCGACAATCCACAAACTGGAGCTCTGAAAGTCTTGCTTTTAAATGACATTTTGTTGATAGCTTTAATTCCCAAGATAATGGAAGGTCTCTTGAAAGACATTTGCAATCATTCCAAGATGACAAGACCATGCACACAGGAAATATCCAGCTAATGAAGAGTTTCTATTCATCAGATTTTGATCTGCGTCTGTATGGATACCCTATAGAGCTTGTTCAACAACATGAACATTTGGGACAGACATCAGAGACTGACAATAAGCTAAGGGCATAGATGTACCAGAGGAAGAAAGAACCTTATATCATTTTGGGGAAATTGCAAAGCACTTTTTCTGATCCCCAGATTCTCATTACAACCAAAGTCTATCCCCTGAATATAAACATTTCACTTTTGTAGATGTATTGATGTGATAACCGAAACACCATTACCTCTGAACAAATAAAGATGAGCATCACACAAAACGCAATGAATAGGACATGGTGCTTTTAAGCAGGTTGCAATACTTGACCAATGAGGAACTTTGAAGAATAGGGGTTAATGAATATCAAAGAATTATAAAACAGAAGATGAATTAGTCAGACATGGTGCAGGGACAATGGTATATGACCAGTACGACCCTATTGGTACTCTATAGATGAGGCGGGGAAGGGATAGAAGTGTACAAAAGGCTTGTGGAAAAGTCTTTCCAACTTTTCTAGATGCATTGGTTCAATTTCTTCTTCTTCATATCCAGTTGTTCTAGTGTTTGCATCTCAACAGGAGTAAAAGTTATGTTTCAAAACAAAAGTCAATAACAAATGAGGATTACAATGCTTGTAGCTCACAAGAAAGCCCCAAAAGGAAGTAGAGATAGAAAGATATACCAACTTCAATGTGAGAAAGAAGAGAGAACCACCAATATGCTCAATAGGAAATTTCTTGAAATACACAAGAAGGGAGGAAGTAGAAAAATGATTTATATGACACAGTCAGAAATTAGAAATTGGAAACATAGGACATTTCAGGGTCTAAATGAAACCCACAAGTTATCTATGTTACCACTTATTTTAGGCTTTCAAAGGTGATTGGATACTTGTATAAGGAATGAAGAAGAGGAGGGAGGTCAGGCCACACATATAGCTTAATGTGAGAGGAAACATGGGATCATGGCAAGAGTGCAAACCTAGAGGGGACCTCCTACCTCTTGCCAAGAATCAGAGTAACTGTTGTTTGCTTAGCCTTGTTAAATCTGCCATATCTGTAAAATGTGATGAATATCACAAGTGTATTGGGAGGATCAAATAAGGTAATATATGAAAAGAATATTGCAGACCTTACAATACTATATAGATGTTAGCTATTGTAAGATTTAAATTGATGTCCAAAACTCCAAGCATTATAATTTGTAAAGTTTATTAATAATCACTTGAAGTAAAGGGAATAAGAACCTAAGTATCTAACAAAATTAAGACCACATGGACTTCCGGTCAAGATGGCGGCTTAGAGAAAGCTAAAGTTCAGATCTCCTGAAACCCTTCCTTACCAATCTCAAACCAAATGCTCCTAGGGCACCGAAATTCAAAACGATCAATAGCATAGACCCCGGGAGTCCTCCTCCTGGACCTGGATCAAAAGGTACGCCCCCCACCCTAAAAGCCAGAACCCGAGACCACTCGGACCTAAGGGGTAGACAGAAGGAAGGTCCTAGGAGCCATCCCCCCCAAACCAGAGCGCTGAGTCCGAGTCCAAGGCAGCAGAGGCAACCTCAGAGCCCCACGGCCTTCAGGCCACTTCCTGAAAACAACCTAACCCAGAGGAGGGGGCACCCAGACAGCAGGGAAACAGAGAGGGCCGGGGGAGCTCGTAACCCCCTGGGAGGAGCCTTCGGAGCTCCAGGAAGCCACGGCCATTCCCTCCTCCCCCTCAGAGAGCAGGGTCTTCTGAAACAACAGAAACCCTCAGGACTGGCAAAAGGGCCTCGGGAGCCAGCCATTCTGAAGGCCACATCCTGAAAACAACCTGACCCAGTCGAGGGGCCACCCAGACAGCAGGGAAACAGAGAGACGGGGAGAGCTTGTAACCCCCTGGCTGGATCCCTCCATCCAAGTCTCAAGTCCCTGCCTCAGGGCACACTCAATTCAACCCAGGGAAAGCTAATCTCATTAGGAGCCCTCAGAGCTCCGGGAAGCCGCAGCCCCTCCCCCCACAGAGTGCAAGCAGTGGCCAGCTAAGGCACAGGAACAAGGGCAAAGCTATGCTTAGAGCATGGAAGTAAGGCAACAGAGAAGCATCAGGAGGGTGCCGAGGAGAGGCAGGCAGTAACAGGGACACACCAGCAACTCCTGGCTTCCTGGGAAGACAGAACAACAACTGCATAGAACAGACAATCTGCATAGGGCTAAAACCTCTGAACAACAGACAGAGACAAGAAAAGCTATTCCCCCCCCCCCCATTCAGATAGAGATGGCAAACTCCACAGAAACAAAAGTCCCAAAATTTAAAAAAAAAAAAAAACAAGAAGAAGAGGGCGACTTTGGACACATTTTATGGAGCAAAAATACAAAACACAGAGGAGATAGAAGAGGAAACACAAGCAAATGCTCCAAAACCTTCCAAAGGAAATGGAAACTCTCCACAAACCCATGAAGAATTTGAATCTGAAATGATCAAAAAGATAGAAGCCTTCTGGGAGGAAAAGTGGGAAATAATGCAAAAGAAATTTACGCATCTACAAAACCAGTTTGACCAAAGTGAAAAGGAAAACCAGGCTTTAAAGCAAGAACTAATAAAGCAAAGCCAAAAGACCAAGAAATTAGAAGAGAACATAAAATATCTCACTGACAAAGTGACATACTTGGAAAATAGAGGGAGAAGAGATAATTTGAGAATAATTGGACTTCCAGAAAAGCCAGAAATAAACAGCAAACTCGACATCGTAATACAAGAGATAATCAAAGAAAACTGCCCAGAGATTCTAGAAAAAGGGGGCAATACAGCCACTGACAGAGCTCACAGAACACCCTCTACACTAAACCCCCAAAAGACAACTCCCAGGAATGTAATTGCCAAATTCCAAAACTCTCAAACAAAAGAGAAAATCCTGCAAGAAGCCAGAAAAAGACAATTTAGATATAAAGGAATGCCAATCAGGGTCACACAAGACCTTGCAAGTTCCACTCAATGATCGTAAGGCATGGAACATGATCTTCAGAAAGGCAAGAGAGCTGGGTCTTCAACCAAGAATCAGCTATCCAGCAAAACTGACTATATACATCCAAGGGAAAGTATGGGCATTCAACAAAATAGAAGATTTCCAACTTTTTGCAATGAAAAGACCAGAGCTCTGTGGAAAGTTCGATATCAAAAATCAGAGAGCATGGAATACCTGAAAAGGTAAATATGAAGGAAAGGGAAAAGGAGGAAAATGTTATCTTCTTTTACTCAAACCATCTTCTATAAGGACTACATTTATATCAATCTATGTATACTAACAGGTGGGGAAAATATAATGTGTAAATAGGGGGAAAAGAAAGACCAAATTGAATAATAATTCTCACACAAAGATTCACATGGGAAGGGGAGGGGAAGAAAACTCCTATAAGAAGGAGAAGAACAGAATTTTTACTTAAACCTTATTCTCAGGGAAATCAACTCTGAGAGGGAAAAACATCCAGATCCATTGGGATCTTGAATTCTATCTTACCCAACAAGGTTAGGGAGAAGGGAAAACCAAGGGGGGAGGGGGAGAGGGAGAACAAAAGGGGAGGGAAAGAGAGGGGGGAGGGAGAGGGAACAAAAGGGGAGGGACTAAAAAGGGAAACCTATCAAGGGAGGGGATAAGGGGGACTGATTTAAAGTAAATCACTGGATTAAAAGGTAGAGCTGAAGAAGAAAGATTAGAATTAGGGAAGGTTATCCAAATGCCAGGGAGTACACAAATGACAGTCAAAACCTTGAACATGAATGGGATGAACTCACCCATAAAATGTAGACAAATAGCAGAATGGATTAGAATCTAAAACCCTACCATATCTTGTCTTCAAGAAACACACATGAGGCGGGTTGACACCCACAAGGTCAGAATTAAAGGATGGAGTAAGACCTTCTGGGCCTCAACTGACAGAAAGAAGGCAGGAGTGGTAATCATGATATCTGATAAAGCCAAAGCAAAAATAGACCTGATTAAAAGGGATAGGGAAGGTAATTATATTTTGTTAAAAGGAACTTTAGATAATGAGGAAATGTCACTAATCAACATGTATGCATCAAATAATATAGCACCCAAATTTCTAATGGAGAAACTAGGAGAATTGAAGGAAGAAATAGACAGTAAAGCCATATTAGTGGGAGACTTAAACCAACCATTATCAAATTTAGATAAATCAAACCAAAAAATAAAGAAAGAGGTGAAAGAAGTGAATGAAATCTTAGAAAAATTAGAATAAACATATGGAGAAAAATAAATAGGGATAAAAAGGAATACACCTTCTTCTCAGCACCACATGGCACATTCACAAAAATTGACCATATATTAGGTCACAGAAACATAGCACACAAATGCAGAAAAGCAGAAATAATAAATGCAGCCTTCTCAGATCACAAGGCAATAAAAATAATGATCAGTAAAGGTACATGGAAAACCAAATCAAAAACTAATTGGAAATTAAACAATCTGATACTCCAAAATCGTTTAGAGAAGAAATCATAGAAACAATTAATAATTTTATTGAGGAAAATGACAATGGCGAGACATCCTTCCAAACCTTTTGGGATACAGCCAAAGCAGTAATCAGAGATAAATTCATATCCCTGAGTGCATTTATCAACAAACTAGGGAGAGCAGAGTTCAATCAATTGGAAATGCAAATAAAAAAACTCAAAAGCAATCAAATTAAAAAACCCCAGCAGAAAACTAAACTAGAAATCCTAAAAATTAAGGGAGAAATTAATAAAATAGAAAGTGATAGAACTATTGATTTAATAAATAAGACAAGAAGCTGGTACTTTGAAAAAACAAAATAGACAAAGTACTGGTCAATCTAATTTAAAAAAGGAAGGAAGAAAAGCAAATTAACAGCATCAAAGATGAAAAGGGGGACAGCACCTCCAATGAAGAGGAAATTAAGGCAATCATTAGAAATTACTTTGCCCAATTATATGGCAATAAATACACCAATTTAGGTGATATGGATGAATATATACAAAAATACAAACTGCCTAGACTAACAGAAGAGGAAATAGAATTCTTAAATAATCCCATATCAGAAAAAGATATCCAACAAGCCATCAAAGAACTTCCTAAGAAAAAATCCCCAGGGCCTGATGGATTCACCAGTGAATTCTATCAAACATTCAGAGAACAGTTAATCCCAATACTATAGAAACTATTTGACATAATAAGCAAAGAGGGAGTTCTACCAAACTCCTTTTATGACACAAACATGGTACTGATTCCAAAACCAGGCAGGTCAAAAACAGAGAAAGAAAACTATAGACCAATCTCCCTAATGAATATAGATGCAAAAATCATAAATAGGATACTAGCAAAAAGACTCCAGCAAGTGATCAGAAGGGTCATCCACCATGATCAAGTATGATTTATACCAGGGATGCAGGGCTGGTTCAATATTAAGAAAACAATCCACATAATTGACCACATCAACAAACAAACCAACAAGAATCACATGATTATTTCAATAGATGCAGAAAAAGCCTTTGATAAAATACAACACCCATTCCTATTAAAAGCACTAGAAAGCATAGGAATAGAAGAGTCGTTCCTAAAAATAATAAACAGTATATATCTAAAACCATCAGCTAATATCATCTGCAATGGGGATAAACTAGATGCATTCCCAATGAGATCAGGAGTGAAACAAGGATGCCCATTATCACCTCTACTATTTGACATTGCACTAGAAACACTAGCAGTAGCAATTAGAGAAGATAAAGGAATTGAAGGCATCAAAATAGGCAAGGAGGAGACCAAGTTATCACTCTTTGCAGATGACATGATGGTCTACTTAAAGAATCCTAGAGATTCAACCAAAATGCTAATTGAAATAATCAACAACTTTAGCAAAGTTGCAGGATACAAAATAAACCCACTTAAGTCATCAGCTTTTCTATATATCTCCAACACAGCTCAGCAGCAAGAACTAGAAAGAGAAATCCCATTCAAAATCACCTTAGACAAAATAAAATACCTAGGAATCTATCTCCCGAGACAAACACAGGATCTATATAAACAACTACAAAACACTCTCCACACAACTAAAACTAGACTTGAACAATTGGAAAAACATTAACTGCTCATGGATAGGACAAGCCAATATAATAAAAATGACCATCCTACCCAAACTTATTTATCTATTTAGTGCCATACCCATTGAACTCCCAAAATATTTCTTTACTGATTTAGAAAAATCCATAACAATATTCATTTGGAATAACAAAAGATCAAGGATATCCAGGGAAATAATGAAAAAAAACACATATGATGGGGGCCTTGCAATCCCAGACCTTAAACTATATTACAAAGCAGCAGTCATCAAAACAATTTGGTACTGGCTAAGAGACAGAAAGGAGGATCAGTGGAATAGACTGGGGGAAAGCGACCTCAGCAAGACAGTATACGATAATCCCAAAGATCCCAGCTTTTGGGACAAAAATCCACTATTCGATAAAAACTGCTGGGAAAATTGGAAGACAGTGTGGGAGAGATTAGGAATAGATCAACACCTCACACCCTACACCAAGATAAATTCAAAATGGGTGAATGACTTAAACATAAAGAAGGAAACCATAAGTAAATTGGGTAAACACAGAATAGTATACATGTCAGACCTTTTGGAGGGGAAAGACTTTTAAACCAAGCAAGACATAGAAAGAATCACAAAATGTAAAATAAATAATTTTGACTACATCAAATAAAAAGCTTTTGTACAAACAAAACCAATGTAACTAAAATCAGAAGGAAAACAACAAATTGGGGAAAAAATCTTCATAGAAACCTCTGACAAAGGTTTAATTACTCAAATTTATAAAGAGCTAAATCAATTGTACAAAAAATCAAGCCATTCCCCAATTGATAAATGGGCAAGGGACCTGGATCGGTAGTTCTCAGATAAAGAAATCAAAACTATTAATAAGCACATGAAGAAGTGTTCTAAATCTCTTATAATCAGAGAGATGCAAATCAAAACAACTCTGAGGTATCACCTCACACCAAGCAGACTGGCTAGCATGATAGCAAAGGAAAGTAATGAATGCTGGAGGGGATGTGGCAAAGTAGGGACATTAATTCATTGCTGGTGGAGTTGTGAAGTGATCCAACCATTCTGGAGGGCAATTTGGAACTATGCCCAAAGGGTGACAAAAGAATGTCTACCCTTTGATCCAGCCATAGCACTGCTGGGTCTGTACCCCAAAGAGACAATGGACAAAAAGACTTGTACAAAAATATTCATAGCTGTGCTCTTTGTGGTGGCCAAAAACTGGAAAGCGAGGGGATGCCCATCAATTGGGGAATGGCTGAGCAAATTGTGGTATATGTTGGTGATGGAATACTATTGTGCTAAAAGGAATAATAAAGTGGAGGAATTCCATGGAGACTTGAACGACCTCCAGGAAGTGATGCAGAGCGAGAGGAGCAGAACCAGGAGAACATTGTACACAGAGACTAATACACTGTGGTATAATCGAATGTAATAGACTTCTCCATTGGTGGTGGTGTAATAGCCCGGAACAATCCGCAGGGATCTAGGAGAAAAAAACACCATTCATAAGCAAAGGATAAACTATGGGAGTGGAAACACCGAGGAAAAGCAACTGCCTGACTACAGTGGTTGATGGGACATGACAGAGGAGAGACTCTAAACGAAACTCTAATGCAAATATTGACAACATAGAAATGGGTTCGAATCAAGAACTCATGTGACACCCAGTGGAATCACGTGTTGGCTATGGGGAGTGGGGGGAAGGAAAAGAAAATGATCTTTGTCTTTAATGAATAATGCTTGGAAATGATCAAATAAAATATTATTTAAAAAAAATTAAGACCACGTGAGAGTTCTCCTGCCAGTTCACCTCACACCACCTCCACCAAATGCATTCAGAAGAGAGAGTGAGAGATGGAGCTACACAAAACTTATATCCTTCTCACATCAGCACCTAATGTGAGAAGGAAAGTAGGATGCTGGGAAATGAAGTCCTGTGGAGTAGTTTCTAATTACACACTTTCTAAAAGTGGAAATGGATTGTCTTCAGTGGTGTTTAGTTCTTCATTGAAAGGTCTCAAGTGAAAGTTGGAATACCAATTGATATTTAGTATTACAGTGGACCAAGACTAGCCTTCCCAGACCATAAATCTGTGAGGAACATCAAGAAAAGAACCTTGCTGGGAGGTGGAGTCCAGATGTCAGCATAGAGGCAGCAAAAGTTCAGAGCTTTGAAAATACTTCCTCTCACTGATTAAAATCTAAATTCTTCTAGGGGACTGAAAAGCCAATCTAACAATAGGACAGAGCTAGGGAACCCTCCTCCTGGACTCAATTTAAAAGATATGACCCCCCCAAAACCTGAATTCTAGAACGTGAATTCTAGAAGGTTTAAGGGGAAGGAAAAAGGTAGGTCTCAGGACTCCTCCCCCGTTTGCACTATTGAGGCTCCAGCACTGACTGGAATCCCTGTGCCAGCAAGGGTGCTAGTCTGGAGGGAGTACTTTGCTTGCACATCTGTGCCTGGCTCAGGGCTTTGAACAGAGGCAACAGAGAAGAACCTGGAGGAGAAGCTCAGAGAAGGCAGTCCAATCACAGACACTCCATATTGCCCACCCCCTTTCCTGAGGTTTTAGCCTCAGGGCACATGCAGCTCTGAAAGATTAACTCCACCCTGACTTAATATTATCAATAGGGCACATAAGAAGCCTTCAAAGGGCAGGGAAGCTCAAGCTCCAACACCTCTCCCCCGTTGACTAAACTACAAGGGTGAAGGCTCCAATTACTATAGAACACCTTAATAACAAGGTAGGAAGCCCAGTTCCTTTTCAGCTTCTGATGACAGCTGGGAAAGATCTGGCATCAGGGCTCACCCTGTCCAATCAGCAGAGCAGAGAAGCAGAACTTGTAAGACAGAATAGCCCAAACCCACAGATCCAGCACATAACGAGAGGAGCAAGACTACAGGCAACTACAGGGGGGTGGGGGTGGGGGAGAAAGGGGAAATACGAGCAAACAACAGAAAAATAAAAAGAAAATTACAGTTGACAGCTTCTATCCTGGCAATGAACAAAGAGCAAATGAAACAGAGGAGGATAAAGGAATACCAAGCAAAAACACAAACTCCAGCAAATTGGACAGGCTTTGGAGGAACTCAAAATACAATTCAAAAAACAATTGAGAGGCTGAAGACAACTGGGGAAAGAACTTAAAGCAAGATAAGTCATCTAGAAACAGAGGCTCTTGAACTAAAATGAGAAAATACTGTCTTCAAAGCCAAAATTAACCAGCTTGAAAATGAGGCAAAGGAGATGAAAGATGACCTCCAAAGAAATCAGACCAGAAGAAGGATGACCAAAAAGCCAGTGATGATGTAGCATACCAGGTATATTCACAGATTGAAAGTATTATTTGTGTATTGATATTGTATCTTATGGGCTCATATACCAGACACATGGTCATGTTACTTTTTGATTATTGTATTTCCAAATCTTCAGTCCAAAGGACAAAAGAATTCCTGAGCAGGACATTATTTGCTACAGGTTCCTAAGCTCCTACCTTGTTAGACCATGTGACCTTACCAAATTACAGGTTTCATTAACCACCTCCTCTTTCATTACATGATTGTCAATTGAGCCAATATTAAAACCTATGCCACATCACATGTTCATTAGCTACCTCCAACTCCACATTCCTAAATTCTCCAATAAAAGTTTGGGGACACATGAAGTTGCCCTCTCTTTCAATACCATGAGAGGATCATGCACAATGGAGCCCATATTATTCCTGTGAATTTCAAAATATTCCACAGTAATCAGACCATTCTTTAGAAGATCTGATTTAGCTCTTTCTTGATCAATAACAATAGAGATAATTTAAATAACAAAATCAGGTCTAGGAAACTACATTTCTCCTCCCTTCGTAGTTTAACAAGATTAGGAAGTTCTGCATCAAACTCAAGATTTAATTATCTGAGAAAATGGCCTTCAAAAGACATGTGCAAAAAAAAAAAAAAAGGATAGACGTCTGGGCTCTCCTAAGTCAAGCTTGAGCCACCATTGGCACATGTGAGATGCAGGAAGTGAGGTAGAGAACAGCCTAGAGAGTTCTCCTGACTTCCTGTGGATTGGGCTAGAGTTCAGTTTGATCCTGGAACTTGAGATTGGAGGAGCCCCGCAGACAGCTTTCCTTCAGACCAGTAATGTGAGTGATAAGGACTGACCCCTTTCTTTGCCTTCACTTTCCAAGGCTTATTGCCCACTTTGGCTCAAACTGAGCCAGAGTGGTTCTGAGTTAAACTCCTTTCCTTCTCTCCCTCCCTCTCTCTCTCCCTCTAATATTTTCTTCCTCGTGTTGTAATTAAATCACCATACATAAAAATTTGGCAGCTGACTTGGATATTTTATTATTTGGGATTTCCCTCGGCAACCATTTAAATTTAGATTTTTTTTCAGTCTCAATCATCATATTCACCCTTTACACTTCTTGTCCCTGAGTCTTTATTCCATTATCACTCCCAATCTCTCTCTCCTCTATTCATTTCCCTTCAGTTTCCAATCTTTATCAGGTGTCCACCCATGAAAAGACACAGCTGGTAATCATAACTCTGAATGTAAATGGAATGAACTCACCCATAAAACACAAGCAAATACCAGAGTGGATTAGTAACCAAAATTCTACCATATGTTATCTAAAAGAAACACACATGAGGGAGGTAGACACATAGGGTAAAAGTAAACAGTTGGAGCCAAATCTATTGGGCATCAACTGAGAAAAGGAAAGCAGGAGTCACAATCATGATACCTGACAAAGTCAAAGTTAAAATAGATCTGATTAAAAGAGATAGGGAAGATAATTATATCCTGATAAAAAGTAGTATAGACAATTAGGAAATATCAGTTTTTTGGGGGGGTATTTTGAAGGGGAGACACTCATAGGTTATTTTTTAACCATCACTTGAATCTCCAAAATGCAAAATTGACAATAAACTGGAGAACTGAAGAGCAATCTTCATCACAAAAAGGATAAGAAAGAAGACACCCTGGACAATTGGGCTTGTCTCAAATGATTGTACTATATAATGTTTGTGTCTGCCACACATCTAAAATACTCTACTTTGATTTCTAATTTGTTCTTGTCTTGTCCTGGTACAAATAAAAAGATATGCTAGTGGATCACATGAAAATTAATCAAGGTACATCTCTCAGAACTATATGGTTCTGAACTCTGCCCTACTCCTAAATCAAAGAATGGTGATGATGCACAGGCTGTCACCTTTACACAGATGCCATTAATACCCATAGGGAAGAGACCAACCACTTTTGTGTAGCTTTCAATTCAGGTTCCCATTTGGGGGAAAGTTTGGAAGACAATTATTGCCTCCTTATTCAGCAGTGAGATATGACCTCTGCAGTCTGCCAGGATTTTGCAGTAACTACTAGGACTCGAGCATTATCTTCTATGTGTTTGAGGAATTCCACTTTAGGGAGCCAAGATAATGAAGTAAGAAAAATAATACTTGGAGTGTGCCAAAAGTAATCTCCAGACAACTACAAAAAAAAATGCTGGAAATTTTAATTATAGCAGAGGAAGCTCAAGATAAGGAGGAGATGAAACAGTTTTTCCATGCAAGAGTAGAGTAGGCAGCATCTGGGTTAAATAGCTGTAGGCCTCTCCACAGCAGGCCAGCCACATCACCACAGCCAAAGCACATTGCAGCCCCCAGTAAAAGAAGCATGACACAGTACTATCCCTTCTACCCCAGAAACTGAGCCAGACTTTTATGATTAAGCCAAAATCAAGAAATAGACTAAAAATGAGGAAAAAGTAGAACAGAATAAAACAAACCTCTTAGAAAGCTACTTTAGGGAAAGTGACACTCAAAATACAAACTCAGAAGAGGACAAGAATGCCAAAATAGAAACATGTGAAGTCTCAAAGTATGAAAGTTTCAGGTCCCAAGAGAACTTCTTAAAAAACTTTAAAAGGTATTAAAAAAAAAAAACAAATGAGAAACAGAAGGAAAAAATTAGGGAAAGAAATTAAAGAGACAATAGCTTGGTAAAAGATACAAAAATTCACTGTAGAAAAGCTAGAACTGGGCAAATGGAAAAGGTGCAAAAGCTCAATGAGGAAAATAATGCCTTAAAATTATATTTGGGCAACTAGAAGCTAATGACTCCATAAGATAACAAACACTAAAACAGAATGAAAAAATTGAATCAACTCAAATCTCACTGGAAAAACAACTGATATGGAACATAGATGAGGGAGACAATCTAAGAATTTTTGGAGAAACTGAAAGTCATGATAATAAAAAAAGTGTCTGAACACCATGTTATAAAAAATGTTCAAGGAGAACTGTCCTGATATTCTTGAATAAGAGAAATTGAAAGGATCCACCATTCCCATCTTGCAGTTCCAAAATAAAAACTCCCAGGATTATGGTTTCCAACCTCCAAAATTCTCAGACCAGCAGAAAAATACTGATGGCACACACAAAAAGAAATATTAAAAAAAAAAAAAGAAATATTTAAAATATCATGGAACCCCTCAGGATCATTCAAGGCCTAGTACCTTCTAAATTAAAGGACTGGAGGACTTGAAAACTATTCTGAAAGGCAAATATTTTAGGATTGCAACAAATAATCACTTATTCAGAGAATCTGAGTAAAATCCTTGAAAGGAAAAATGGATATTTCATGAAATATGAATTTTTAAAACATTCAAGTTTAAAAAAAACCCATAATTGAACAGAAAATTTGATGATAAAGTTTTCCACTCAAGTATAACAGAAAAATTCAAAGGATTCAATAAGACTAAATTGTTTCATTCCTATTTGGAAAGGTGACATCTCTTACATATCAAAAATATCTGAAGAATTTTCATTATTAGGAGAGGAGGATTTAAGACAAACCATGGAATTGAATGAGATGAGATGAGATCTTATGTACAAAGAAAAGTTAACTAAGGGTGGGAAAGAGGAATACCCTGGGTGATAAAGGAGAGCAAGATGCCAATAAATTCTCACATGAAGAGGTAAGAATACAATAGAGGAGAAGATGAGAGCAATTCATAGTAGGCAATGCTTGAATCTTACACTCCTTGGATTTGGCTCAAAGAGGGAATAGCATCCACACTCAGTTGGGTATAGAAGTTTCTTACCTATTGGGACATAGGAGGGGAGGAGAATAAGAGATAAAGGAAGGGTAAATTAGGGGAGGTAGTAATCAGACAATATATTTGTCCCCTATCCAGATGTAAAATGCCTGTTGCTAATCATGCCCCTTTCCCTCCTCACCCCCCTGATTTTTCTTTTCATCCTAAGGAATGTAAAAAGATGACAAATGAAAAGCTTTCCTAGTTTTTTGATTATCTTGAGAATGGAAGAAAAATGCAATCCCCATCATTAATTTAAGCTAAGGCAAACTAGGACATTCCCAATTCAATGTTCTGTCTATCAATTCATAGATAATCTAGTGTTATTTTATATTAAAAGTAAGAAATATGCCTATTGTCTAACGTATTGGGAAAGTGATGAAATTTTCTTATTATATACACATATATGCATATATACATATACATATATACATACATACACACATAGATAAACTGATATTGTGAGAACTGGGAATGGAGAAATAAAATATAGAAGATATCAGAATAGTCCTTGCTTGTATTCTACAAAGAATGATACTTTCACTACTTACTCCTTAGGCACTTACTCTCTGTGGCCTTTAGAATGATACTCTATACTTGCTTATCATAAAGTTTTAGAGGGATCTTTGGGAGGCAGAGTGAAATGGTTAGTACCCTAGTTGGGGAGGAGAGGAGAAAAGCAAAGTACCTTGTATTGATTATATTGTGGGTGGTTTAAGGGACCTCTTGCCTTCAAAGAATTCTCAATAAACCAGAAGTCTTGGGAGAATTTGGGTAAGAAAAAAAGATTGACACAAATATTAAACAAATGAAATAGTGACTGTTCAGTTTTAGACTTTTATCCAGATGTTTTCTACTAAGATCATAAACAACAAACCTTTCTAGCTCTGTATAAGAATGCCAACAAATTGGAGCTAAATGATGTTCAGACATTCAACTATGTCTGAAATCTAGCCTCGTCCTAATTTCTTCTGAAGCTTTGGGGAAATCTTTCCTGGGACATCCAGTTATTCCACACTTAGTTCCCCAGGTTATCTAATTGCTAACATACAGTAGCATGATTTCATTGAGTACACATGGGGCCACAACTTATGTTCCCAGCATCCCCCTTGCTACAGGCAAATACAGGACTAGGCCAACAATATGTAACAGAAAGAAAAAAGATCCAGAATGGTATTTTGCATTTCTAGTATACACAATGAAGATCCACAGTGTCATGTAAAGTCTAGGAGAGAGTGTACCCAAGGGAACCATTTGAATGTTGGGCTTTCAGTCGTCTATTAGACCTCCATAAGTAACATTAAAATGTCTTATTGAAACATGCACACTAGGGAAGCCACCGAGAGGATATCAAGAATTAAAAGAAAACACCTTCTGTTTTAGAATTGATATTATAGATTGATTCCAAGACAGAAGAGAGTAAAGGGCAGGTAATTGAAGTCAAAATATCATGCCCAGGGTCATATACCTAGGAAGTATCTGAGGCCAGATTTGAACCCATTACCTACTGTCTGCAGACCTAGTGCTCTATCCACTGAGTAATCTAGCCTCCTACCAGCAATTTTCAATGAAAGATATCTTAACTATCACTAGGCAGCTCCACAGTTATACCCATGTCTGTTGTCCCCCAAACCATTAAAGATGATTGCTGTTCCTGATATGATCCAAGACAAATTCATGGTAACTTTCTATATCAGGAGCTGTGCATAGAATGCTTTAAGTCATTTACAGGCGTCAAAAGAATAGGGTTAGGATATCAGCAAGAAACAGCAGTCCATCCCCAGTCAGTGCAAGAACATTAGGCTGTATTTCATCTAACCCACTGACAAGTCATCTCTGCTTTAGCCCTTCACTGCATCCCTCCCACAGCTGGAGATCACACTGGTTCTAGAAAAAATTCAAGAGAGACTTTAAAAATCTAAAGATTGAGTGTTGGTCTATGTAGCCTCATGCCCCAACTACCATTTCTTTAAATACACGTTTGACTTCATATATAGCTTATGTGTAAGACTTGAAATTGGTGAAAAGACTTATGTGGTGACAAGAGATCTTCCCAGTCCTTTGGGCAGAAATTTCAAAGAGCAGACATTGAGTCAAGATATTCTCCTTGGTTAAGATTTCATTGTGAACCCCAGTAGAAAACTCCAAGTTGTGTGTATTCTAGCATCTAATTTCATCTGTATGGCTTCCCCAATTACTGTTGTACTACTTGCTTGATAAATGTTTGCCCATGCTCCAGTTTTCTGTTTAGTGGCAAAGAAACTAAGATGGCAGAGTCACCTAATTGTGCCCTTTCCAAGTCCGGGACAGGACTACTTCCTGCCTGAAGCAACCAGGTATTGTGGCTTTTCTAACCCCACTCTCTCAAAAGGTATTGGATCTCAAAAGTCTGAAAATATGTCATGTGTAAAAAATAATCTGAATCCAGTATTCCTCTCAGCGACAGGGCAACAAAAGAGTGAGCACCAGCCCGAGGCTTCTTCTCCTGGATCTCTACATAAATGAACATTGAAGTCTTCCTTGGAGTTATAAAATGAGGCATTCATACTATACCTAAATAAAATCCCCCACAGCATGGGCCATCCTGTGTCCCTATAGCTTGGGTTTTTTATATCAAACAATAAACGATGAGACATAAAATCATAGATGATTTGAAACAATAAGAAGGCTAAGACCACCAGTCAATCCATTTGTGTCACTTAGTAGCCTCTCTTGCTTCCTATCTCCATGAGAAGAATACTTCCTGGAAGAGAGAGTTATTCCAGCCTGCTATAAAAAGATAGAGACTAGGCACATGCTTGTGTGGTTTCTCAAAATTAATGGTTGTGATGCCAATTTTCACTAAAAAATCTTGGTTATAAATACGTTCAGGAATGATACTAAAGCAGCATAATATATTATGGTAAAATCTTATCTCAAACTTAGAGAGGAAAAACAGTACAAAGCCAATCCAGTCTCCTAAGCATTTTCCTGGTCTGTCAAAGGGAGTTAATGTTATTTGGAACACTTTGGGATTCGGATTCATGTCTTCCAGTTGTATGTCCTACTCTCTGACCACAAAGCAGGACACATCTCAGTTCAAAGGCATGATTTCTTCTATGTTATAGCAAAGAGATCAAGGAAAATTTTATCTAGAATTGTTCTCACCATTCTAAAAGAAAATCTGAAATTTCATGTGAAATTCATAATATAAAAGTGATCTAACTTGTCTAAAATATAATTGTGTGCTACTTTTAATAATTTTTATAATTGTATTTTCTTTCCTGATAGAGGCAATAAAGTGCTTTACTTATACTAAATGATTGCATAGACTAAGAAACCATCTCTAAATCAGATATGCTGTTGAAGATGCTTTGAATAGTATTGAGGACTAAAGAAAAGACAAATGCTGATAAAATAGAATGAAGGAGTAAATCCAAAACCAAAATAATTATGTCTAGACATGGACTTGGAGGGTGCAGCTGCCTTGCTCAGTGGATTGAGAGCCACACCCAGAGATGGGAGGTCCTGGGTTCAAATCTGTCCTCAGATACTCCCTAGCTATGTGACTCTGGGCAAGTCACTTAACCCCCATTGCCTAGCCATTACCACTCTTCTGCCTTGGAACCAAACACCAGGATTGATTCCAAGACTGAAGGTAAAGGTTTTATTTTTTAATATGGACTTGGGAAAATTCTAATAACTAGCATTTCCATACAGCTTTAAAGTTTGCATCGCACCTTTAGACATCCCATTTGAACCTCAACAAAGTCCAGCTCCAGAATTGAGTCACAAGATAATCAGTGTGGTTCTCTCCATTCCCAGTTAACTACTTGCTGTCCTCATTGCCTCATAGGTGACAACTTTTTCTGGAAAGGGTTCTATGCTAATCTGTGGGATTCTCTAGCCCCTTGTGGGCAAGAAAAGCCAGCCTTGAATTTATTCCTGTTAGACTCAGTGCTGAGGAGGCTTTACTAAACATGTGAACGTGGGGTATTTAGTCTGTCTCCAAGGACAAAAGTCATGAAATGTATAATTATTGGAAAGGTTTCCTGATTCAGATGGTTGTTGATAGTTTAGTTACCCATGAGGATTGGGCAGTGGGCTAAAGAGATTACTCTGCATCCCTTTTCCAACTTGGGCCATTAATACTTGTAGCAGTCCACAATGCACTAGGGAAATAACTGATCTGTAAAGATTGTCTTAGGAGAGAACATACTCAGTCCTGCAAGAAAGCCATTGACCTTTGATCTCAGCATTCCAGAGGTTTAGGCGGGAAACCAGGTTTCTTTGTTCTCACCAGGCTGAGAAAACTCTGCCCAGATCTTGTCAGGATTTACATCTGTACCAATGACAATCCACTATGTCTCCAATTAATATGCATTAGGTATTTTTGCATATGAATATTAATAAAAGATGAGCCACACAGGACCAGCCCACTCACTTTCCTTTCTTCCTTCCTTCCTTTCACTCCTTCCACTTATCTCTCTTGGAGCTCAGCCTCCAGCCAGGCTCTGCTTTTCTTATGTAGTTTCTTTTGTCTCTCTGAGGCACCTTTCCTGCTCTAACCCCCAAACACGAGCTGTAACAGTCCATACTTAAAGCAAGGCTTTATGGGACTGGCTTTCCTCTTTAGGGATCTCTGAACACAGTTCTGATTCCCATGGGTTGTTTTATAGTCACCTCATGGTCTCCTGTCCTTGGGAAATGAGGGGCTGGCTGAGCTATCTGTGCCGCTCAATTATCACTTATGATTCAGTGTCTGACTCTTTCTTCCATCCCTCCCAACTTCAGATCCTTTCCCCCAAGCGATAAACTCCTATCTTTCCTTTCTTGGGGGGACTGCTGGCTGTCTTCCTCAATACTCAGCAGCACTACAGAGAATCATTGTCTCTTGCTTACTGGTAGGATTGGGGAAGAGAAGAGCTGGTATCTTCCTTCTGATTTGCCTCTGAACATACAAAGTATTCTTTCCCCTTCCAAACCTACTGACTTTTGAAGGCTTGCAGTGATTCTCATCAGCCTCCAATACATGAGAGAGGACTAGATCTTAAGCTGAACTCTGTTACAGTCATCCCAGAATGATCAAGGGGGCCAACAGGGGAAGCAGCCATAGGAGTTTACCCTGACAGAGACTCACCAAGTCAGCTGTTCAGGAGACAACCTTGAAATGTTAAATGTTTGTCTTGGCATGCTTGCTGTGCTAGCACCAGGCCTACTAGAGACATACGAGGTCTCTACAATTCTCCTCCAGGAAAATAGTCAGAAAAGACTCAAAGGCCAGAAGAGTGGAAGGAAAGGGCTTTACCCAGCACCACACGAGTCCTTAGGCTGAAAAAGACCAACTCTTTCCATCTAAAGCGAAGCCCATGCAGTCCTCCAAATTCTGTCACTCCCAAATATTGAATTTTTTTTTCAGAAAACCTGGACATCTTGGGCTGAGGCAGAAGAGTGAGGCCAGGTTCTTCCTGTGCTCTTCTAGCTGAATCAAGTTCCTGGGGGGTGGTCAATGGCAAACCTTGGCCCAACAGAGCCATCCTGTTTGCCACTTTTAAAGGGAACACTTTGGTCTCTCTGAGTTTACACTTGTGAAAGGGAATCCTTTCTTTCCTATGTCTATTCTCAGTTAATACTAACAAAAGTAGCCCTGCTTACATTGTGAAGAAGGGATCAACTTTCCTTTGTCTACTTTTGAATTGAATCAACAAAAGATTGAAGACCCTCCCTAGTCCTGGGTGAGAAGCTAGCAAGGTATTAGAGAAATCCCAAGTCACTTACTTAGAGCTGCACCCTATTAAGTCAGTGCCAAACTTGTGAATCCTCTGAGCAGAGTTCACACCTTCAGAAACCCAGGCAGCCAGGAAGGTGTGAACTTTCTTGATGAGTAGCCACCCCTCCAGAAGGTGAGAACTGGTTCCCACAAGCACTGCCCTCTGGTCAGGGCTAGACAGTTTGAAAACTGTGATTGGCCCCTGTGAAGAGGGGCGGGGACAAAAAAGCACCATAAAAAGCCAAGGATCCTGGGACTTGAGTCACTCTTGTGGAGATACTCTCCTGACTAGAGAGGGAGAGGGCCTTAGAGGGAGCTTGCCTGGAGCCTGGAGCCTGGAGCCTGGAGCCTGGAGCCTGGAGCCTGGAGCCTGGAGCCTGGAGCCTGGAGCCTGGAGCCTGGAGCCTGGAGCCTGGAGCCTGGAGCCTGGAGCCTGGAGCCTGGAGCCTGAAGCCTGGAGCTCTGTTTCAATTTGGACTTTGACTCCTGGACTACTTTGTTGGGTGATTGAAAGGCTGACTCCTTTCCTAGTTTCTGGAGACACCTAGCTTCCATCTTGGAGGAGGCCACATGATTAATTCTCTCATCCAGGAAGGCCAATAGTGAGCAATTTCTGCCTGGATTAAGACAGGATAAATAACTTTTCTATCTTCTTCACATTTTTCTACTTTAATGTTTCCTCTATTTTGTAAAGAAATTTTTGACTTGAGATAGAATATCGGCAACAACATAATTTCATAAAATTATTGATTAACTGCTAATTTTCACCTTTATAGAGACATTATATACTTTAAGAATATATTGCTAAAGAAGGACCCTGAAGAAGCCAAAGAAGCATTTCTAGGTGAGGCAGAAGCTCGGGGGTGCCAGCGGTAGCACAGTTGTCAGCGAGGTCCCTTTGAAGCCCCCCAGAGAGTTTGCCACCATGTCGCTGTCCCATCTCTACCGAGAGGGTAAAGGAGCCATTGATGAGGAAGAAGATGAGATGGAGAACTTTGAGATCACTGATTGGGACCTCCAGAATGAATTCAACCCAAACCGGCAATATCATTGGCAGACCAAGGAGGAGGCCACATATGGAGTATGGGCTGAGCATGAACGGGAAGATGAGCAGCCCGGTTATGGAGGCAAACGCTCCCGAGACTTTTTGGCTCCTGTAAATTTCATTAGTGCTGGCCTGAAGAAAGCAGACGAGGAGGATTCCAATGAGGACAAGAAGCCTATTAAGCAGCTGGATTTTCCTAAAGATTTTGGCCCAAAGAAGTTACAAACAGGTGGCAATTTTAAACCCAGCCAGAAAGGCTGGGTGGGAGGAGCCAAATCTTTCACAGGCTTGGGCAGCTGGGAAAGGCACACCAAAGGAATTGGGCAGAAGCTTTTGCAGAAGATGGGTTATGTTCCAGGGAAGGGGCTTGGGAAGAAGGCACAAGGTATCATTCATCCAATTGAAGCTAAGGGGAGAAAAGGCCAGGGTGCTGGGGGAGCCTCTGGCTCAGAAGGGACCGCTCAGTCAGTGCAAGATTTCCCTGGGCTTGACTCCCAAGAAGAGGAGGTTCAGAAGGAGCTCAGCCAGAGGTGGAAAGACCTGAGTGGGGGCAGGAAGAAACCAAAATACTCCTCTCAGACAGTTGAAGAATTGAAGGCAAAGGGTAGAATTGGAAAGAAACTCTCTGCTCCCCAGAAGGAGCTTTCCCAGGTTAAGGTTATCGACATGACAGGCCGGGAACAAAAGGTCTATTACGGTTACAGCCAAATTAGCCACAAGCACAACATACCAGAGGATGGACTTCAGCAGCAGCAGCTGCCACTGTCTGGCAAACATGCCAAGCCACAGGCCTTTGCCCTGCCTGAGCTGGAGCACAACCTCCAGTTGCTCATTGATATCACTGAGCAGGAGATCATTCAGAATGACCGGCAGCTGCAGGAGGAGTCAGACAAGGTCCACAATCTGTCCCACGAGCTGGGGAAATTGTCTGAGGTTCTGTCCCATGAAGAGACAGTGATCACCAACCTCAGGAAGGTCCTGGAGATGGTGGAGGAGTGTGAGAGAAGGACGCAGCCAGACTGCAGCGATCCTCTCACACTGGATGAGTGTGCCAGAATATTTGAGACTCTCCAAGAGAAGTACTATGAGGAATACCGCATGTCTGACCGCGTGGACCTGGCCGTGGCTATTGTCTACCCACTCGTGAAAGATTACTTCAAGGCCTGGGATCCCCTCAAGGACTGCACTTATGGCACTGGCATCATTGCCAAGTGGAAAAGCCTTTTGACCAATGATCAGATCCTGTCTCATGGGGGCCAAGATCTTGCAGCAGATGCTTTCCACAGGATGATCTGGGAAATATGGATGCCTTTTGTTCGAAATACTGTACCTCAGTGGCAGCCGAGGAACTGTGACCCAATGGTGGACTTTTTGGATAGCTGGGTCCATATTATTCCTGTGTGGATCCTGGATCACATATTGGACCAGCTCATCTTCCCCAAACTGCAAAAGGAGGTTGAAAGCTGGAACCCTCTGACGGACATGGTTCCCATCCACTCATGGATACATCCCTGGCTTCCCCTTATGCAGTCACGCTTAGAGCCTTTGTACTCTCTGATCCGGAACAAGTTATCCAGGGCTCTGCAGAAATGGCATCCCAGGGATTCCTCAGCCAAGCTTATCCTGCAGCCCTGGAAGGATGTGTTTACCCCTGGCTCCTGGGAGGCCTTCATGGTCAAAAATATTGTGCCCAAATTAGGAATGTGTCTTAATGAATTCATCATTAACCCTCACCAGCAGCACATGGATGCTTTCTATTGGGTGATTGACTGGGAAGGAATGATCTCAGTTTCCAGCCTAGTAGGACTCCTCAAGAAGCATTTCTTTCCTCAGTGGCTTCACGTTCTCTGCTCCTGGCTCAGTAATAGTCCAAATTATGAAGAGATCACCAAATGGTATTTGGGCTGGAAGTCCATGTTTACAGACCAGGTTTTGGCACATCCATCTATCAAGGACAAATTTAATGAAGCACTTGATATCATGAACAGGGCTGTTTCTTCCAATGTCGGGGCATATATGCAGCCAGGAGCTCGGGAGAACATTGCCTATCTTACTCACACAGAGAGGAGGAAAGGCTTCCAGTATGAGGCCATGCAGCACTGCCGAGAAGCAGAGAACATGGCTCAGAGGGGCATAGGCATGGCAGCCAGATCTGTGCCTATGAACTTCAAAGACCTCATTCAAACAAAGGCTGAAGAACATAACATTGTTTTCCTGCCTGTTGTTGGGAAAAGGCATGAAGGGAAACAACTCTACACTTTTGGGCGGATTGTAGTCTACATTGACCAGGGTGTTCTGTTTGTGCAAGGGGCAAAGACTTGGGTGCCAACATCCCTCCAAAGTCTGATCGATATGGCAAAGTAGGGAGTGACTTCTGAGTTGTAAAAAGGATGTATTAAAGACTTTTTTAAAAAATGAAAAAAAAAGAATATATTGCTAAAGAATAGAGAAACAAGATGGCCACACCAATCCCTATTGTGGGATTTCTGGAGCAGGATGCTGTAAGGAGGAAGGAGAAGCTCGAGGTGCTTAGAGAAAAGAGCAGGCACAAGAATAAGGAAGATGAAGAACGAAAAAATAAATACTTCAAAGAAGACAAAAGAGGAGGAGGTGAGAGGCATCTAGAACTCAAATTTCAGAACTATGTCCCTGAAGATGAAGAGCTCAAGGAGTGGAAGGTGCCTCAGGCTAAACCAGCTTCAGTTAAAAAGAAACGGAATATTAACGATATTTTATAGATGAATTTCTTTACCCCAGATTCTGAGGGAAATTCAAAAAAGCTTTGAGCTATATTTCCAAGCTCAAGATCCAAGCTTCTACTGGGGTAAATTAAGGCCCTGCCCACCCTGGCGGTCTGTCTCTCACCCATCTGGCCTCCGACCCAGACAGCTCATCACCCAGATCCTTGGAGCAGATCACTCAGGACTCATTTTGACCAGCTGCTAACAGTATTGGTCACGTGGGCTGAGGGGAGAGAGGAGAGGGAAAGGAGAACTGGCAATTTTCCCTTAGGCTAAGCCTCCAAGTGGACGGGGGTATTGACTCCACGTGGGGGGCCTGGACTCCACGTGGACTGGGGCAGGAGGAGGTATCAGAGCAGGGGAGAGAGAAAAGGGAGAGGAGAAGAAACAGATTTTTCAAACAGAAACTTAATAGCAATGGGCTGTTTAAAAGGATACCTTTTGACTCTTCTGGTAATTTCATTGATTTCACCTGCATGCCAGAAGAAAGATTCAGCCCAAAGATTCAACTTTGGGGAGTCAAATGGGTGGCTCAGCAAACTGATATCCAGACATAAAGACATGCAGTCCTGGGTTAAAATCTGGCCTCAGATACTTCCCAGCTATGGGGCCCTGAGCAGACCCCTTAACCCCCATTGCCTAGCCCTTACTACTCTGCCTTTGGACAATAGACATTTAAATGGATAAACACACCTAAGGAACTTTAAAGACTAAAGGCTATATTCTAAGGCATTTCAGACTCCAATGGTTTATAAAAATCTCTGTATTCTATTGCATTTTTTTTTTAAGGTTTAACTTTGTGATTTTAAGTTCATATATTACTGGATTCAATATTATTCTCCTTGAACTGATGGTTGATTGAATTTATTTTGAATGTACTTAGTTTTAAAAATTCTGTTGTTTTCCCCCTATAACTATTGAACAAATATTATTGTGAATAAACCCATATATGAAAAAACAGCTTTTTTCTATTTTGCCGAGGATAGATGGACTTCATCAGAACTGGTTATAATTGTATAACAACCTTTGGAAAATTTAATGTGCTAAATATCTCAAATGATTTTAAGGGTTTTTTAAAATATGATTTTTCTAATTTTTTTTAACAGTCTCTGGTTATTTTTGCCTACCGCTACTGCGAGGTAAGGCCAATAGTAGCTGAAGTGAAATACATTTTATAACCCCCAACCTTCCCACATTTCTAAATATGTGAATGGAAGTTGGGCAGTTAATCTCAGGGCATTTGTATCCCTATAAGCCTCCAAGAAAAAGGAGCACCCCTTTATTTATACTCTTCAGCTCACTATTTTACTTCTACCAGAATGATATATAGATTTCTTGATTATGTTCTTAACCCAAGATGAGTTTTACTTTGTTTAAAAATATGTTTATTACCAAGGTTGAAAGATTGCTACGTTTGTAAAAATTGTGACAAATATCCATCAATTCATAGGCTTTTAAATGTCATACAACTTATGTGAAATATGAAAGTATGTTTGTTTGCTATTGTAATTGATTGGGGCTATTGAGAATTTTGGGGATTTTGATAACTACATATTTGCACTACTGTATTTTTAAAAATGAAAAAATGTTACCTCTTTCAATTCATTTGCCTTCTACTCACAGTGATCATGGCCAGATATTAAGAGGAAATGGATCTCATTTTTGGTGAGAAAGCCTTGTATTTTATATTTTCTTAACTTGACACAAAGAGTCAATGATTATAAGCTATATTTTTAAATTTTTTTAAGCTCTTTTATTATTATATTTTCTTGCATGTGCAATATACTATTTCAGTTTTTTTTATATATTTTTCTCTCTTTTTTATATTTGAAGCACGTGTCACCAGTATTAAGATTTTCTTTAACCTTTTAATTTTCAGCACTACAAGTTTAAGATGCATTCACTCATGCATGCCCAAAAAAGCTAGAGACTATAAAAATGATGCCACTAATTATTTTAAAAATTATGGGACTTTGCTTAATGATTCTGTCTGATTCTAGGACAAGATATACACACAAGAGCCATTGCACAGAGCCAAAGAAAGGCCAATCCAGGATGGATTGATGCACGTCTAGGCCAATACAAAGGTCTTGAACCTAGTGCAAAGACTCAAGGTTACTATGTTTATCATTGCTAGACATAGGCTTTCCTTGTGTCCACACTCACCCTGAAGATACTCACAGATCAGTAACCCCAAAACCTTGGCTCCTATGATCTGGTCCCTTTCTTTTCTGCCTCTCATAGTATGGTAACCTTTCTGTAGTTCTGGCTATTGACTGGGTAAATGCATCATTGCTTAGATCATTTTGATTGGGCCCTGATTGATGGACCTGTTATAGATTTATTTTTCTTTCACTTGGAATTTTTACACATAAGACTTTGATAGTCTATATTTTCATTCAGAACTTTTTCATTTCTTTTGGATTTTTCTGATGTTTTTGTTCATTTCTCTTACCAATTGATTCATATACCTCATACCTCAGCCATGCATCCCTAAGTGATCCTGTATTTGTCAATCACCCTCTTAACGGGGGAAATGTAAAAAATATCATTATTTAAATTGCAAAGTTTAAATTCCTTTTAAGAAGAATTTTAGGTTAAGAAGATACTACCTCTCTGAATCCAGAACTGAACTGTTGGAGAAGCCACCATGAAGAAGCCTCCAGACCACAGGTTGCACAAAATTGAACTTTGGGTGTGGTTGATTGAACATTTATTTGTATGTATACTTTCATGCCAAAGGGGACTGCCCCCTAACTGGCTTTTTGTCAATGCGTTCAGCAATTATTGGTTTTATTCTTTTTTTTCTCTCTCTTATCCTCAAATTATTGTAATCTTTAAATTGATTATGTTTTCATGATCCTTTGGAAAAATTTTTTTTCAAATGATCCAACGAAGGAATGTAAAAAATAGACTTGAATACAGGACTACAATCCCCACAAGCCTTTGCTCCACTTCCCCAAAATGCTTTGTAATCTCTCGGGAATTCTGAGGTGGACTGAGATCGAGGAAGGATTTAAGCTGGTGGCAAAGGTTTTTGGCTTTTCTTTTGGACTTCCATTTTGGAGCAGATGCATCTCTTCCGTGATGTGAGGTTATCTGGCCTAGGCCTCTGGCCTAGGCACATGTTTTTTCTTATTCTGTATTTTCTTTAATCTTTAATCTTTAATAAACCTCTAAAAAATATAATACTCCTTGCAGAGAGAAACTAATTGCTACCTGCCTCAGTCTCCCCATATTCCTAAATTTTAATCTTTACAATTCAGATATGCTGCTGAAGATGCTTTGGATAGTATTGAGGACTAAAGAAAAGACAAATGCTGATAAAACAGAATGAAGGAGTAAAATCCAAACCAAAATACTTATATATAGACATGAATTTGGGAAATTCCTAATAACTAGCATTTCCATAGAAGTTTAAAGTCTGTATAGCCTTCAGGCTAAAGTAGAAAAAAAAAGGCATTCTGAAGCTTTAAACTAGGTAAGCCTAAGAAAAAGTAAAGGACTAGGAATTCAAACCAGATGCTTATTGTGTCAAGGGGTTCACTGACCAGACCTCTAGTCATCAGAAGTAAAAAAAGTTTCCTGGAGATGTGATTAATATATATCATAGGGATTCAGAGGCCTAAATTTCAGTGAAATTCCTATGATGCTCTCAGGTATCCTTAGTATATCACAAAACAGAAATATATATTCAGAGAAATCCAGAGGTATCAAAAAATATTCAATGAAAATTGCTTTCAATGCTTCAATAGCTTCACAGAAGAGCAAAAATCCGAAAAGAGGATACAGTATTCTAGATGTTGCCATTGCAATTATTGGAACATCCTTCCAACCATGAGGTGCCCATGTTTACATTCATCAGCATATATCAGAGATGCGCTACTAATTTGTGTTCACACTGAACACATTCAAGTAACCTGTATAACAAAGGACATTTCCTCTTCAATGTTGGCTATATCACATGGCTATATCAGTAGAAACATGTGTTTTTGCCAAAAAAGGAATTAATTAACATTATAAAAAGTGTGGGAAGTCAACAAGGGACATGGCCATGGGTAGAAATGCTGACATCCCAAAAATCTTGGGAAAAGCATAAGCCAAACTAGAGTATTGGTCATTCATAGAAAAATGTAACATAACACAGGAGGAGTTAAATATCGCGTATTTCCTCCTTTATTATCTCTGATTTACAAATTAAAGGGAGAAAAATGGAAGCTATCACCTATTGTACATCAAGATGCAATCTCTTGTCTTTGGTATTCTTGGAGTTAACACAAAGCTCAGAGCTATACTATAGAAGAGAAGAGGTAATTATTGGTGTACTTCAGAGAAATTCCCATCAGAAAACACTTAGAAGAGGAAGAAAACGGAAGGAATTTCTCTACTCACTAAACCTAAAAGCAAGCAGGCACCCAGATATCAGTCCCCTGCATGTTGAGTCTGTATCATATTAAGTTTTGGGGGGTATATTGGTGGGGAGACATTCACAGGTTATTTTTTAACCATCACTTGCATCTCCAAAATGCAAAATTGACAACCAATTAAAGAATTGAAGAGCAATCTCATCATGAAAAGGATAGGAAAGAAGATATCCTAGACAATGGGGCTTGTCTGAGATGATTGTACTATATAATGTTTGTGTCCTCCACACATCTAACATACTCCACTCTGATTTCTAGTTTGTTCTTGTCTTGTCCTGGTACAAATAAAAAGATATGCTAGTGCATCACATGAAAATTAATCAAGGTACATCTCTCAGAACTATATGGTTCTGAACTCTGCCCTACTCCTAAATCAAAGAATGGTGATGATGCACAGGCTGTCACCTTTACTCAGATGCCATTAATACCCATAGGGAAGAGACCAACCACTTTTGTGTAGTTTTCAATTCAGGGACCCATTTGGGGGAAAGTTTGGAAGACAATTATTGCCTCCTTATTCAGCAGTGAGATATGACCTCTGCAGTCTATCAGGATTTTGCAGTAACTACTAGGACTCAACATTGTCTTCTATGTGTTTGAGGACTTCCACTTTTGGGAGGCAAGTTAATGAAGTAAGAAAAGGAACATTTAGTGTGCCAAAAGTAATCTTCAAACAACTACAAAAAAAAAATGCGGAGAATTTGAATTGTAGAGCAGCAAACTCAACAAAAGGAGGAGGTGAAACAGTTTTTCCATGCAAGACAGAATAGAGGATCAATAGTGAAGATCACACTGTGGTAGGAGGGAAGTGTGATCCAGATCAGAAGGTGTCTGGGCAAGTCAGGATTTGGGACAGCAATTACAGCTCAATCTAGATCAGGCAATATCTGGGCTAAACAGCTGTAGGCCTCCCCTCAGTAGGCCAGTCAAATCACTACATTCAAAGCACATTGCAGTAAAAGAAGCATGGCACAGTAGTATCCTCTGTACCTCAGACACTGTGCTTAACTTCTATATCTTAGTAAAATCATGAAATAGTCTAAAAATGAGCAAATGACAGAGGGGAACAAAACAAACCTTGTTAGAAAGCTACTGTAGGGAAAGCGAGGATCAAAATTCAAACTCAGAAGAGGACAATGATTCCAAAATACAAACATGTGAAGACTCAAAGTATGAAAGTGTCAGGTCCAAAAAGAACTTCTAAAAAAACTTTAAAAGATATTTTAAAAATACCTGAGAAGCAGAATTAAAAAATTACGAAAAGAAATTACAGAGGTGATAGCTTGGTAAAAGATACAAAAATTCACTGAGGAAAATCTAGAATTGGGCAAATGGAAAAGGTGCAAAAGCTCAATGAGGAAAATAATTTCTTAAAATTATAATTGGGTATTGTGTACACATGGGGCCACATAACTTATGTTCCCAGCATCCCCCTGGCTCCAGGCTAATACAAGACTATGGGAACAATATGTCACAGAAAGAAAAAAGACCCAGTAGGCTATTTTACATTTCTAGTATACACAATGAAGGTCCACAGTGTCATGTAAAGTCTAGGAGATAGTGGACCCAAGGGAACCATTTGAATGTTGGGCTTTCAGTCCTCTATTAGACCTCCATAAGTAACATTAAAAATATCTGATTGAAACATGGACACTAGGGAAGCAACCCAGAGGCTATCCGGAATTAAAAGAAAACACTTACCTTCTGTTTTCAAATCGATATTAAAAATTGATTCCAAGGCAGAAGAGAGTAAAGGGCAGGTAATTGAACTCAAAATATCAAGCCCTGGGTCATATACCTAGGAAGTATCTGAGGCCACATTTAAACCCTACTGTCTGCAGGCCTAGTGCTCTATCCACTGAGTAATCTAGTCTCCTACCAGTAACTTTCAATGAAAGATATGTCAGCTATCACCAGGCAGCTCCACAGTTATACCCATGTCTGTTGGCCCCCAAACCATTAAAGCTGATTGCTGTTCCTGATATGATCCAAGACAAACTCATTTTAACTTTCTATGCCAGGAGCTGTGCATAGAATGCTTTAAGTCATTAATAGGAGTCTCAGAGAATATTATTAGGATATCAGCAGGAAACAGCAGTCCATCCCCAGTCAGTGCAAGAACATTAGGCTGTATTTCATCTAACCCACTGGCAAGTCATCTCTGCTTTAGCCCTTCACTGTATCCCTCCCACAGCTTGAGATCTCACTGGTTCTAGAAAAAATTCAAGAGAGACTTTAAAAATCTAAAGATTGAGTGTTGGTCTATGTAGCCTCATGCCCCAACTACCATTTCTTTAAATACACGTTTGACTTCATATATAGCTTATGTGTAAGACTTGAAATTGGTGAAAAGACTTGTGGCCACAGAAGACCTTCCCAGCCCTATGGGCAGTGGGGAAACCATCTGTACCTTCAGAAATTACAAAGAGCAAAGTTTGAGTCAAAATATTCTCCTCGATTGTGTAAAGATTTCATTCTGAACTCCAGTGCAAAACTCCCCAAGTTGTGTGTATTCTAGCATCTAATCTGTATGGCTTTCCCAATTACTGTTGTCCTACTTGCTTGATAAATGTTTGCTCGTTCTCCAGTTTTCTGTTTAGTGGCAAAGAAACTAAGATGGCAGAGTCACCTAATTGTGCCCCTTCCCAATCTGGGACAGGACTACTTCCTGCCTGAAGCAACCAGGTATTGTAGCTTTTTTCTAATGCCATTCTCTCAAAAGGCATTGGATCTCAAATGTCTGAAAATATGTCATATGTAAAAAATAATCTGAATCCAGTATTCCTCTCAGAGACAGGGCAACAAAAGAGTGAGCCCCAGCCCGAGGCTTCTTCTCCTGGATTTCCACATAAATGAATATCGAAGTCTTCCTTGGAGTTTTAAAATGAGGCATTCATACTATACCTAAATAACATCCCCCACAACATGGGCCATCCTGTGTCCCTACAGCTTGGTTTTTTATGTCAAACAATAAACGATGAGAGATAAAATCATAGATGAACTGAAACAATAGGAAGGCTAAGACCACCAGTCAATCCATTTCTGTCACTAGTAGCCACTCTTGCTTCCTATCTCCATGATAAGAATACTTCCTAGAAGTGTTATTCTAGCCTTCTATGAAAAGATAGAGACTAAGCAAGTGCTTGGGTAGTTTATCAAAATTAATTGTTGTGATGCCAATTCTCACACAAAAAATAATCTTGGTGAAAAATAACTTCAGCAAAGAGATAAGAATTTACCATAATATGTTATGTTACTTTATCTCTAAACTTAGAGAGGAAAAACAGTTCAAAGCCAATCCAATTTCCTAAGCATTTTCCTGGTCTGTAAAAGCAAGATAACATTTGGAACACTTTGGGATTTGGATTCATGTATTCTAATTGTATGTCCTACTCTCTGGCCACAAAGCAGGACCCATCTCCATTCAACGGGATGATTTCTTCTATGTTGTATCAATGAGATCAAGGAAAAATTTATCTAGAATAGTTCACACCATTCTAAAGGAAATACTGAAATTTCATGAGAGATTCAGAATATAGAACTGATCTAACTTGTCTAAAATATAATTGTGTGCTACGTTTTCTTTCTTGGTAGAGGTAATAAAGTGCTAAAATTATGCTAAATGATTGCATAGACTAAGAAACCAACTCTGAATCAGATATGCTGTTGAAGATGCTTTGGATAATATTGAAGACTAAAGAAAAGACAAATGCTGATAAATCAGAATGAAGGAGTGAAATCCAAACCAAAATAATTATGTCTAGACAAGGATGTGGGAAATTCCTAATAAGTAGCATTTCCATAGAACTTTAAAGTTTGTATAGAACCTTTAGAGATCCCATTTGATCCTCACCAAAGGCCAGCTCCAGAACTGAGTCACAAGAAAAGACAGTGTGATTCTCTCCCTTCCTTCTCTCCATTTCCCATTAAACACTTGCTGTACTCCTTGCCTCACAGGTGACAACTTTTTCTGGAAATGACTCTATGCTAATCTGTGGGACTCTCTAGCCCCTTGTGGGCAAGAAAAGCCTGCCTTGAGTTTATTGCTCTTAGACTCAGTGCTGGGGAGGTTTTACTAAGCATGTGAATGTGGGATATTTAGTCTGTGTCTCCAAGGACAAAAGTCATGATATGTATAATTATTGGAAAGGTTTCCTGATTCAGATGGTTGTTGATAGTTTAGTTATCCATGAGGATTGGGCAGTGGGCTAAAGGATTACTCTGCATCCCTTTTCCAACTTGAGCCATTATTCCTCAACAGCACTACAGAGAATCATTGTCTTTTGGTTACTGGTAGGATTGGGGAAGAGAAGAGCTGGTCTCTTCCTTCTGATTTGGCTCTGAACATACAAAGTATTCTTTCTCCTTCCATACCTACTGACTTTTGAAGGCTTGCAGTGATTCTCTTCAGCCTCCAATATATGAGAGAGGACTAGATTTTAAGCTGAACTCTGTTACAGTCATCCCAGAATGATCAAGGGGGCAACAGGGGAAGCAGCCAAAGGAGTTTACCTTGACAGAGACCCACCAAGTCAGCTGTTCAGGAGACAACTTAGAAATGTTAAAAGGAAAATGACAAAAACATTGTTGGGAGTATGGACAACCTTATGATGTTAGTCAGATTGAGAGGCAGGAACCACATGCCTCAGGGTGTCATGGCTTTAACATCAATGTATCTCTTTGCCTAGCACAGTGTCTGAAACAGAGTAGTCACTTCAATGTGGATTGAAATCCTATGTGTCCCTTGGTTGGCCAGAATGGGAGCTGAGCTCTAGAGGAAACCTCATTTGTTGAGGGTAAAAGGCTATCTGGCCATGACACAAAAAACAAACCTTTAAAGGGTTTCTGTGATCCCAATTTTTCCCATAAGAAATGGGGGTTTGTCTTGGCATGCTTGCTGTGCTAGCACCAATCCTACTAGAGTAATGTGAAGTCTGTAAAATTCCCTTCCAGGAAAAGCAGTCAGAAAATGTTCAACAGAGAGAAGAGTGGAAGGAACGTGCTTTACACAGCACCAAAAGAGTCCTTAGGCTGAAAAAGACCAACTCTTTCCATCTAAAGCGAAGCCCATGCAGTCCTCCAAAGTCACCCCCAAATATTGAAGTTTTTTCAGAAAACTTGGACATCTTGGGCTGAGGCAGAAGAGTGAGGCCAGGTTCTTCCTGTGCTCTTCTAGCTGAATCAAGTTCCTGGGGGGTGGTCAATGGCAAACCTTGGCCCAACAGAGCCATCCTGTTTGATACTTTTAAAGGGAACTCTTTGGTCTCTCTGAGTTTACACTTGTGAAAGGGAATCCTTTCTTTCCTTTGTCTATTCTGAGTTAACACTAACTGAAGTAGCCCTGCTTACATTGTGAAGAAGGGATCAACTCTCCTTTGTCTACTTTTGAATGGAATCAACAAAAAATTGAAGACCCTCCTTAGTCCTAGGTGAGAAGCTAGCAAGGTATTGGAGAACTCACAAGTCACTTACTTAGAGCTTTTAACTTTTAACTCAGTCCCAAACTTGTGAATCCTCTGATCAGAGTTCACGCCTTCAGAAACCCAGTCAGCCAGGAAGCTGTGAATCCTCTTGATAAATAGTCATCCCTTCAGAAGGTGAGAACTGGTTCCCAGAAGGACTGCCCTCTGGACAGTGCTAGACAGTTTGAAAACTGTGATTGGCCCCTGTGAAGAGGGGCGGGGACGAGAAAGCACCATAAAAAGCCAAGGATCCTGGGGCTTGAGTCACTCTTGTGGACATAATATCCTGACTGGAGAGATCGAGCCTTAGAGGTAGCTTAGCTGGAGACTGAGGCATGGAGCTTCTTTTTGATTTGAACTTTGGCTGTTGGACTACTTTTTGAGGTGAGTGAAAGGCTGACTCCTTTCCTAGTCTCTGTAGACACTTAGTTTCCATCTTGGAGGAGGCCACATGATTAATTCTCTCAGGCAGGAAGGCCAGTAGTGAGTAATCTCTGCCTGGATTTAGACAGGATAAATTATTTTTCTATCTCTATCTCATTTTGGTACTTTGTTTCCTTTCTATTTTGTAAATAAATTTCTGACTTGAGATAGAATATTGGCAACAACATAATTTCATAAAATTATTAACTGCTAATTTTCATCTTTATACACTTATTATACACTTAAAATATATATTGCTGAAGAATAGGGAAACAAGATGGCCACACCAATCCCTAGTGTGGGACTTCGGTAGGAGGAGTCTCTGAGGAGGAAAGAGAGACTCAAAGTACTTAGGGAAAAGAGCAGGTACAAGAATAATGAAGATGAGGAACCAAAAAATAAATACTTCAAAGAAAACAAAGGAGGAGGAGGTGAGAAACACAGGAAACTCAAATTTCTGTACTATGTCCATGAAGATGAAGAGCTCAAGAAGAACAAGGTACCTCAGGCTAAACCAGCTTCAGTAAAAGAGAAAGTGAAAGACCAGCTGGAAGCAGGAAAGCCCCAGCCCATCATTGAGGAAGTGGAGTTGGCCAATCTTGGCCCCAGAAAGCCAGACTGGGACTTAAAAAGACACTTGGCAAAGAAGCTGGAAAAGCTAGAGAAGAGGACATAGAGAACCATTGCAGAGCTCATAGAGAAAGACTTTGAAGCCAAGAAGAGGACCTGGAACCTGCAAAGCAGTAAGAGAGTGACTCAGATTAAAGCAGCTTCTCCTCAGCCTTTGGCTACACTAGACAGTGTGACTACACTAGACACACACAGGCAGTGTGAACTGATAGTTCTAGTCCAGGTATAAAGACCCCATCCCCTAACTTGATCCCCAGAGTGATCTCTGCTGTGGTACTTCTTTAAATGCCCATCTGAGTGCATTTTAGAATAATACATTTTAGAGCTGAGGCTTAAGAGTATGTCTGCTATATGACTACTTCCATCTAATCGTTAAAGTAAACCATAACATAATACAGCACTCTAAGTTTCTCTGATGTCATCGGTGTGTTGACATTTTCTACCAACTCATTTGATAGCATATTCCAGTTATTGTACTTCATTTAAATATTTCAGTTCATTTTTAATTTTTAACATTCTTCAAAACATTTGAGTTCCACATTCTCTTCTTCCCACTCCCTTCACATCCACTGAAGTGGCAATTAATGTGTTATTCCTGTGAAATCCTACAAAACATTTCTATATTAGCCATATGATTTTTTAAAAAGTAAAAAAATATAAAAAGAAAAAAATTACACTTGACTTTGTACTACAACTTCAACATTGGCGTATTCCAAGTAAATATTAGCTTCAGTTTGGCAGATAGAAACAAGCTTCTGTGATAAAATATTAGCCAAGTTCATCAAACAACAGTCAGATTTGGCAATCTCATTCTGGACAAGCAGGCGGTGATGGAAAGTTAGGGAGTAATATTGCTGTGTATTATATGTATGTGTATATGTTTTGGAATTTTCCTATTTTTTTTTTAAATAAAGACAGACCCCTTCCACCAGCCACCTCTCAAAAAAGAATATACGGCTGGGTAAAGGCTGGGCCAGCTTCTAGGGAAATCCAATAGAGCTCTCCCAGAATTTCCATTTAGGGCATCCTGGAGATGAACAATGCCCCAAAGTAATTTCACTTAATGTTGTGTAGAAGAAAATAGACAAGAGTGACAAGACAGTTGGCAGAAGAACATATTCTAGTTTTTCATCCTATTTCCTTTATTCCTTCTTAAGACTTCAACTTCATAGGATCAGATACAATCAGATAATAGATTTAGAAATAAAAGGTATCTTACGAGTCAAGACCAACCCTCTCACATTTTATTTACCATAAACTAAAGAGCAGGAAAGACTATGTGACTTGTACATAACACTGCTAATGAGAGTATCTGGTGACATTTAAATTCAGGTTTTCTATTCCCCATCTCTAACTATCTGCTGCTCTTGGAATACCACCTAAATTCATTTCAGTACCTAAAGGATGCCATAGAGACCACAAACTTACCAATATCATATTATCTGACAGTTTGATAACTAAGGTTTTAAAGTATCTTTATTGGCACCCTCACTTCTCCTACTCCTTTGAGGTGACAACACTGAGGTTGTGGTGTGCCTGGGTTTACCTCACATCTGCTTTATCTTCTAGGAATATGCTGAAGCAGTGGATTGAGACCTAAACTCACAGCATAGGGTGCAGCAAAAGCGAAGTGGGCGTTCTTAAAGAGCTTCTGAATAACACAAAAATTTACTCTGAAACAAGACAAGAGGAAATGAGTATTACAAAACAAAAGATGAGGAAGAATAAAGAAGATGCCTTCCGAGAGCTGGAAAGCCAGTTCATATTACGCTTACCCCCAGAATATGCTTCCACTGTGAGAAGGGCAATACAGTCTGGAAGGGGTAACCTGGAAGATAAGTTGACCATTGAATTACATGCAGATGGACGTCATGGAATTGTCCAGGTGGATCATATCCCATTAGCTGCTAAGGTGGTTGACCTTCCCTGTGTTACTGAATCCATGAAAACCATAGATAAAAAAACCTTTTACAAGACAGCAGATATCTGCCAGATGCTTGTGTGCAGTGAGGATGGGGATCTTTACCCAGCTCCAGAAGAACCAGTTGCTACTACTGATCCAAAAGCAAGTAAGAAACAAGATAAAGGCAGGGAGAGAGAATTCATCTGGAAGCATGGTATCACTCTGCCACTAAAGAATGTCAGAAAGAGAAGATTCCGTAAGACAGCCAAGAAGACATATATGGAATCATCAGATGTGGAAAAAGAAGTAATAAGGCTTCTAAGTACAGATGCAGAAGCTTTCAGTACTCGGTGGGAGATAATTGTAGAAGATGAAACAAAGAAAGCAGACAACCCAGTTTGCCTGGCAGGCCTAGATATTTCCTCTCCAGGAATGAGTGGCCACAAGCAGGGCCATGGCTCCTCAGAACATGAGCTTCGAGAGATATTTAAGGACATTAGCAGCAGTAGTGAAGAGGAAGATGAGAGGGATTCTCATGATGATGAAGATATAAACATCATTGACACTGAGGAAGACCTAGAGAGGCAGCTACAAGACAAGCTTGATGAATCCAGTGAACAGTGCCAAGAAGACGAGCAAACAAATCAGATGGTTATGGGAATTCAGAAGCAGATTGATATAATGAAAGGGAAACTCCAAGAGACCCAAGGGAGAGTAAAACGACAGGAAGACCTCATTATCAAAGTAGAAAATATGGCTCTCAAGATTCGTCTTCAGGCTATGCTGGATGAGTTCAAACAGCAGGAAGAACAAGAGAAGCAACAGCTCAGTTCCTTGGTGGAACAACTAGAATCACTCCTGGAAAAATAAGAAGTCCCTGCCTATAAACTCACTGCTCCTCTCCTAATGGCAAATGGCTCCCATTCCATCCTTTGGCTTGAAGATTATTCATATGGAAATTTGACTTTCTACATTTTACCCTTTTTCTGTTGCCTATTTTGAATTTCTCTCTCTGTGGCACCCTTTATTTACTAGCAACTTATATACTACTAAATAACATATAGGTGAGAACAGTTTGATTGTATAAGAGTTTGGGGATTAGTAGACTAAATTGGAGCTAATTCCTACTTGTGTTCCAAGACTTTCTTTAAAAATATTGGGAAATTTATATTATTTTGTGATAAGAACCAAATTACTTGTAAGGAGATTCAAAGACAGATGCTGAAAGTTTGTTTTGTATACATTTTAAGTTCTCAACTGTTACAGATCACTTCTCACACACAGACCACCAAAACAGATGTAGAGGTAGATAACTCTCACATAAATAAAAGCAACTAACATACAGATATTCACGTTTATAACACAAGTGCCTTTCTCCTGAGCATTTGTCTGTTTTTCCTTGAATGATGTTGTTCGGTGGATTAACAAACAATTATTTTTATATATCAGAGAGAGGGACACACCATATTTGGCAATTTTTAGGGCTACATTTTTCATTTTCCCATCACAATTTTATGAAAATATTCTCCCCTTTTGGTGTTAGATATATATATATATTTTTAATTCTGACCTACGTTGAATTTAAACATAATAGAGTTCCAAGTTAATCTTTCATGCTGTGATGCAGTTTTTCTAACTGTAATAAAGAATCATTTCTTTCCCTAATAAAAAAATAAAGCATCTTTATCAACTCTGTCTCACATAATTGTGAGGTCATATGTGCAAATATATACATACACATTTATATATATGTATATGTATATACATATATATCTCCAATAAACAAGTGAGAATACCCTCCAGCTTTCAAAATGCTTATACTCTTTGTACTTTTTATCCTTAGAATTGTAGAAATGGAAATTTTGTATCCTTTGAACTTCATCTCCCAGAATTCTCCCCTCATCCCAAGGTTCCTTTTTCCCTTTCTGTCCTTTACATTATGGTTTTTATGCTGTGGGTAATGCCTCCCTCTCTCTTTTCCACATGGGAGGCTGGTGAGCTCTGTTTCTCTAGACTTTTATTTTCCTTTTGCTTCAAGTTAAATATTAATAAATCTTAATACCTCGATGATACTTAATACTTAATTTTAAAATTAATAGAATGGTGCTGGACAGGTGGAAGCTAATGTTTCTTAATTGATGATCAAGTGATTAAGCCCCTGGAAGTTTTGGTGTCATCCTACAGGCATAAAAAGATCCATGCCAAACAGAGGGAAACCATTTTCTTTCTCATCTCCTCAGATAACATTCCATAGGATTTATAGGGGTGAACTTTGAAGTCACTCTCAGTAAGCCATTATTTCATAGTGTTGAACCATTCTTGCATCCCTGGTATCAATCCAATTTGGTCATGATGAATTCTTTTGGGACCAGTCACTGCAGTCTGACAGGATGTTGTGTAAAATTTTGGAAAAAATAGTATTTATCTATATTTCTCCTGGATTTGAGTATTAGGACCATATTTACCCCATAAAATAATTGATCTTTCATGTTCCCTTTAATTTTACTCTTTCTCCTTTTGTAAATAAACTACCATAAAAAGTAATTCTGACTTGGGTAATTAATTTTGGCAACCACATTTCTCATGTATTTCGTTCAACCTTTAATTTTTAACCCTTACAACACACACCTCCTTTCCTGGAGGAATAAATGCAGCACTTCATGGCCAAGAGCAAGGATGGACATTGAGTCAGGTGTACTCAAACCATCACTCACTGCCTTTCCAGTTTGGACCAGATCCCCCATGCTAATTACAGCAGCCACAACCCCAGCAATCACTAGCTCTGCTGCCCTCAGTGTCCCAGCCTCCCACTTTCCAGGTATAGCAGATGGCCCCATTATGTTAACCTCTACCAGAGTCGCAGGGCCAGATACAACCCTCTCCATTCAAGGAGGAAGAATATGTTCTTCCTGGTTAAAAGGAAATGATTCAACTACAATCCCTCAGTCTATCCCAGATAACTGCTATGGCCAAATTGTCAGTATTTTTCTCTGATGCAGATGTGCCTGCTCTTCTACAAGATCTGTCTGCCCATGCAGAAGATCTGCCTCTCCCATTGGGACCTCAAGCTTTCTCCCCAGGAACATCTGGCTTTCTCCCATGAATATCTGGCAGTCCCTATGAGTATCTGGCTGCATCCCAGGGATATCTTGCTGTTCCCTTTCAACAACTGCCATGCCATCCCACCCCCAATATCTGACTGCCTTCCTGGGATATCTAGTTGCTTCTATGGGATATTTGGTTCATCTTTTGAAAGACAGTAAAAATGAACTCCTGAGTAACTTGAGACATAGAATTTCTCTACTTTGATGTGATAGTTAATAAAATCCTTCAGCTTGTTTGTCTGCAATAATAATCATAGCTAACATTTAACTGAGGTCCCTTGCATCAACTTGGTCCTCATCTTCATCCTTCATATTTGTTGATTGATGATCAAGTGATTAAGTGCCTGGAAGATTTGGAAGTCATCCTACAGACATAAAAAAGATCCATGCCAAGCAAAGGAAAACCATTTTCTGTCTCATCTCAGATAACATTCCATGTATTTATGAAGTCAGAAATTAGTGTGTTATTCTCAAGCTGACAGTAATTAATATATCCAAAATGAATATGCCAAGGGCCACAGTAAAATGAGTCTCTCCTAGGATTGCCTCAACCCCTTCACAACACAAAGGCCTCATAAATACCTTGGGCCTCAGTGAAACAGAAACAACTAAAGTCTATTATCAGAAGCAAGCAACATCTAGATTATACAAAGCGTTTTATGATGCGTCCTTTTAGTTTATATTTTAAAATGTTAAGTTTGTGCTTTCTCCCAGTTTCTGTAAACCTCACCCCATAGACCATCTCTCTACCTATCTTCTGAGTGAATGTGCAGACTGGAACCTGTAACCTAACCCTGATCAGAGTGTTCCAACAGAATCTATGTGCTTAATTAAATTAGAACCTCTACTTGAATCTGGGGTGTTGGAGAGGAGGTTCTGATTGAGAATGTAGCAGGACAAAAATGGGAGGGACTTTTCTCTAGGTTTCTCTCTAGGAAAACCAGGATGTGTTGGGACCCGGACCACAGTGGGAAGCAATTTTGAAAGACCTATATGAGGTTATAAAAAGTCAATGAGCAGAACTATGAATTTTACATACAGAAAATATTTTTGGGAATACGTCATAAATGTCACCTCCAGAGAAAGGATAAGCAAGATAATTCCATATATACCTTTATCTTTGTCAAATGACACCTTCTTTAGTGCAGGGAGGGAGATACTTGGGAAATTTTCATGTATTTTTTTTTACTTTCCAAAGTTTACAAAGGCAGAGAGCTCATGACAAGAATTTAGTGGTTTGAATGGAAGACATTCCCCTCCCTAATAAAGGGTACCCTGCCCTGGCTGAAGCTTCAACTTCCCAGGCACAGGACAGAGAGGATTTCACTCTACTCATCTACTACATAGTCACAAAATTGACAACAGCAAACTGATGACCCCACTCTATTGAAGAAATAGATGGAGTGAAGATGGTCTTAAATTTCATTTTCTCCCCTCAGCAAGCATTGAAGGTAGATTTAATATTAGATATTCTTAGTCAGAAAAGCATGCACAGGGACAGAATGTGCATAAGGAAGATGGTCTAATGGTCTTGGATGAATGTGTGTTATAGTTCAGGAGCTGGACAGAGGCAGCAGTCATGAAGGTCAGTGGGACATCTCCCAAGACAAAGCCTCAAAGGAATGAGCCCCATCATCATGGCTTGACCTTTCCCAGCTACAGGGCTCACCTCAGACTGAGTAATTAGCCTCTTCAAGAATCCTCCTCGTTATTCACCTAAATAAAATCCCCCACAGTATGGGCCATTATGTGTCACTACAGCTTGGGTTTTTTGTCAAGCAATAAATGATTAGACATTAAATCATAGCTGAATTGAAACAATAAGAAGGCTAAGACCACCAGTCAATCCATTTCTGTCACAAGTAGCCTGTTTTGTTTCCTATCTCCATGATGAGAATACTTCCTGGAAGAGTTATTCCTTCCTGCTATAAAAAGATAGAGACTAGGCAAGTGCTTGTGTATTAAAATTGATGGTTGTGATGCCAATTCTCATGAAAAAAAATTTTTATTATAAATACCTTCAGCAAAGAGATAAAGCAACATAACATTATGGAAAATTCTTATCTCTGAACTTAGGAGAGGAAAAACAGTTCAAAACCAATCTAATATCCTAAGCCTTTTCCTTTTCTGTCAAATGGAGATAATATTTGGAACACTTCCAGATTTGGATTTATGTCTTCTGATTGTATGTCCTACTCTCTGGCCACAAAGCAGGACACATCTCAGTTCCAAGCGATGATTTCTTCTATGTTGTATCAAAGAAATAAAGGGAACATTTATCAAGAATTGTTCTCACCATTCTAAAGGAAATACTGAAATTTCATGTGAGATTCAGAATATAGAACTGATCTAACTTGTCTAAAATATAATTGTGTGCTATGTTTTCTTTCCTGGTAGAGGCAATAAAGTGCTAAACTCATGCTAAATGATTGTATATACTAAGAAACCAACTCTGAATCAAATACGCTGTTGAAGTTGCTTTGGATAGTATTGAGAACTAAAGAAAAGACAAATGCTGATAAAATAGAATGAAGGAGTGAAATCCAAACCAAAATAATTATGTCTAGACAAGGATGTGGGAAATTCCTAATAAGTAGCATTTCCATAGAACTTTAAAGTTTGTATAGAACCTTTAGAGATCCCTTTTCATCCTCACCAAAGTCCAGCTCCAGAACTGAGTCACAAGATAGTCAGTGGAGTTCTCTCAATTCCCAGTTAAACACTTGCTGTCCTCATTGCCTCACAGGTGACAACTTTTTCTGGAAAGGGCTCTATGCTAATCTGTGGGAGTCTATAGACACTTGTGGTCAAGAAAAACCAGCCTTGAGTTTATTGCTCTTAGACTCAGTGCTGGGGAGGTTTTTCTAAACATCTGAATGTGGGTTATTTAGTCTATGTCTGCAAGGACAAAAGTCATGATATGTATAATTATTGGAAAGGTTTCCTAATTCAGATGGTTGTTGTTAGTTTAGTTATTTATCCATGAGGATTGGGCAATGGGCTAAAGGATTACCCTGTATCAATTTTCCAACTTGAGCCATTATTCCTCAGCAGCACTACAGAGAATTATTGTCTTTTGCTTACTGGTAGGATTGGGGAAGAAAAGAGCTGGTCTCTTCCTTCTGATTTGGCTTTGAACATACATAGTATTCTTTCCCCTTCCAAATCTACTTACTTTTGAAGGTTTGCAGTGATACTCATCAGCCTCCAATACATGAGTGTGGACTGCATTTTAAGCTGAACACTGTTACAATCATCCCAGAATGATCAAGGGGGCTAATAGGGGAAGCAGCCATAGGAACTTACCTTGACACAGACTCACCAAGTCAGCTATTCAGGTGACAACCTTGAAATATTAAAAAGAAAATGACAAGAGAACCACTGGCAAAATTCTTCTATTAACTTGTAACACTCGTCAAATTATTCATATTCTGTTTCTACTTTTTCTTGTTCAGATCATATGATGGCTGTCTTTGAAACGCTCTCCCATGTTTCATTCACCAAGTTCAAATCCTTTTTCAAGTGATTTTCTGCATACTGAATAAGATTTTGAAGAGTTGGGGGTATGGGCAACCTTATGACAGTACACAGATTGAGAGGCAGGAACCACTGCCTCTCAGGGTGTCATGGCTCTAGGATCAATATATTTCATTGCCTAGCACAGTGTCTGAAACAGAGTAGTCACTTCAATGTGGATTGAAATCCTATGTGTCCCTTGGTTGGCCAGAATGGCAGCTGAGCTCTAGAGGAAACCTCCTTTGTGAGGGTCCAAGGCTATCTGGCCATGACACAACAGAAACAAACCTTACAAGAGTTGCTGTGGCCCCAAGTTGTCCCCTGAGAAACGGGGGCTTGTCTTGGCATGCTTGCTGTGCTAGCACCAGGCCTACTAGAGACATACGAGGTCTCTAAAATTCTCCTCCAGGAAAATAGTCAGAAAAGACTCTAAGGCCAGAAGAGTGGAAGGAAAGGGCTTTACCCAGCACCACACGAGTCCTTAGGCTGAAAAAGACCAACTCTTTCCATCTAAAGCGAAGCCCATGCAGTCCTCCAAATTCTGTCACCCCCAAATATTGAATTTTTTTTTCAGAAAACCTGGACATCTTGGGCTGAGGCAGAAGAGTGAGGCCAGGTTCTTCCTGTGCTCTTCTAGCTGAATCAAGTTCCTGGGGGGTGGTCAATGGCAAACCTTGGCCCAACAGAGCCATCCTGTTTGCCACTTTTAAAGGGAACACTTTGGTCTCTCTGAGTTTACACTTGGGAAAGGGAATCCTTTCTTCCCTTTGCCTCTTCTGAGTTAACCTAACTGAGGTAGCCCTGCTTACATTGTGAAGAAGGGATCAACTCTCCTTTGTCTACTTTGGAAGGGAATCAGCAAGAGATTGAAGACCCTCCCTAGTCCTGGGTGACAAGCTACCAGGGTCATGGAGAAGTCCCAAGTCACTTAGAGCTGCACCCTACTAAGTCAGTGCCAAACTTGTGCATCCTCTGAGCAGAGTTCACACCTTCAGAAACCCAGGCAGCCAGGAAGGTGTGAACCCTCTTGATGTGTAGCCACCCCTCCAGAAGGGGAGAACTGGTTCCCACAAGCACTGCCCTCTGGGCAGGGCTAGACAGTTTGAAAACTGTGATTGGCCCCTGTGAAGAGGGGCGGGGACAAAAAAGCACCATAAGAACCCAAGGCTCCTGGGACTTGAGTCACTCTTGTGCAGATACTCTCCTGGCTAGAGAGAGACAGACAGAGGCAGAGGCAGAGACAGAGACAGAGACAGAGAGGATAAAGAACTTTTCTATCTCCTTCACTTTTTTTACTTTAAGGCTTCCTCTATTTTGTACAGAAATTTCTGGCTTGAGATAGAATATCGGCGACAACAGAATTTCCTCAAATTCTTGACTAACTGGGGCAAGTCCCCTCCTTCCCTCAGGGCACACTTCTGCTTGCAGCCCTGCCTTTGGGGCAGAGAAAGAGGGTGATGGCTGCTGGAGGGAGAGACCCTGGTGCTGGCCATGTGGAGGAAGAAGCCTCGCAGCTTGTCTTTCCCAGAGAGTTTGAAACAGCACAAACTCTCCTCAATTCAGAAGTGCACATGCTGCTAGAGCATCGAAAGCAACAGCATGAAAGTGGGCAGGATGCACGAGAACTTCCAGTGGTTTTCTGGAAAACTTTAGATTATGCTGCCCGTTTTAGTCGTTTTCAAAACAGGGAAACCATTGCTAGTGTTCGGGGTTTGTTACTCCAGAAGAAGCTCCACAAGTTTGAGGTGGCTGCTTTAGCAAACCTTTGTCCTGAGACAGCAGAGGAGGCCAAGGCTCTGATTCCAAGCCTAGCCGGTCGATTGGAAGATGAAGACTTGCAAGAGGTCCTTGATGATATTCAGACCAAGAGGAGCTTCCAGTATTAAGAGCAGGAACCCAGCCCTTCAGTGAACACCAAAGAGGAAATTTCCCAGAAGTCTTCTGCAACTAAGAAGAATTCCAACTCTCTCCAGAGACTATTCAGAAATGTCAGTCACAAAAGCTGGTCGAGCCTCCTAGGGACAAGGCCATGCAGAGTCCCCTTGCATCCACATGTCATGCAAACTCCTGACCAGTTAGGATTCTTTTTGACCTTTGGAATGTTTGACCTGTGCCAAAGGCCAGGAGTGCCACTTGAATCTCCAAGGGACTTGGGGATGATTTCCTCTAATGAAGGGTTTCCAGGGGAGGTATTGGACCAGAGTCTAGGTGCTTGCTTTCACCTTTCCATCCCTCCTCTTCAATGGAATTGATGAAGGGGGAAGACTGAGTGGCAGAATTTAGCCAGGAAATACCTGTGGCATATTCGTGACTGCCTTATATCACTGAATTTGGCACTCCGTTTACATTCACATTTCTGGTTTGAATTTCAAGCCATTTTGAAATATCAACCCAGATTAGAATATGGACAAACAGAATGACTAAGACAGAGAGTGGTGTCTCCTAAACCTAAACCTAAAAAGGAAAAATCAAAGGGAACCTATTCCTAAGTGTTTGAAATTCTGAAGGAGCAGAACAACCAAACAGCTTGTCATTTTGAAGCACCATGGAGTTCATTTGTCCATGAAATACAGAGGGAAGAAGATGGAGAAAATCCTAGCAGTCGGGGGGCATCACTGTACAATCATAAGGTCAAAAGAAGCCTGGTTGAGGAGGCTCAGTGTGGCCCCTGGTATATCCTGAAGGCTGCAAGGTTCTGGAGCAGGAGGGCATTTGTGGGATTTATTCTGACAGCTGCCTTGGGACAGGGTCCTCTCTGAGTTGAAACTAGTCCCGGATCCAGATTTTAAATACCATTCAGTGTAGAGCTGCTCTATACCATAGGGTGTTCTCTGGGAAGACCGGAGAATGAGATTTCATTCTGGTGGAGTCATCACCATGAGCTCCATTTGGGGCACTTGTGTGGCCCCAAACTTAGCATCCGTTTCTGAAAGGTCATGCCAATATCTTTGGCACTTGCTTCTCCCATGCTACAAAATCTAGTTACTGCCACTTGATGTCATCCTAGAACGAAAGGGGGCAGGGGTAGATTCTATAGTGGATGTCTAGTTAATTGTGCAATTCCTAGGCAGTAGACAGTCTAAGGAAATCAAATTATTTTTCTATTCCAAAAGTTATTGACTAGCTAGTAATTTTCCCGTCTCGAGAGAGAGACATGATACACTTGAAGAACATATTGCTAGAGATGGACCCTGAGGGAGCCAAAGAAGCATTTGTAGGTCAGGCAGAAGCTGGGGGTGGGGGGGCGTGGTGCCGGCGGGTGGCACAGTTGTCAGGGAGGTCCCTTCCAAGTCCCCCAGAGAGGCTGCCACCATGTGGCTGTCCCATCTCTAGAGACAGAGTGAAGGAGCCATGGATGAGGAAGAAGATGAGATGGAGAACTTTGAGATCCCTGATTGGGACCTCCAGAATGCATTCCAGCCCAAGCGGCAGCGTCATGGGCAGACCAAGGAGGAGGCCACAGAGGGAGTATGGGCTGAGCAGGAGAGGCCCAGCTCTGCAGGCCATGGCTCCCTCCAGAGACCTTTGGACTCCCGGTGAATTTCATTGGAGCTGGCCTGAAGCAAGCAGAGCAGGAGGATTCCGAGGAGCAAGAGAGGCCCGTGAAGCAGCTGGACTGGCCTCAAGATTTGGGCCCACAGAAGTGACAAGCAGCTGGTGATTGTCCAGCCAGCCAGAAAGGCTGGGTGGGAGGAGCCAAACCTTTCACAGACCCGGGCAGCTGGGCAAGGCACACCAAAGGAATTGGACACACGCTTTTGCAGAAGATGGCTTCTGGTGCAGGGAAAGGCCTGGCCAGGAAGGCACAAGGTACCATTCAGCCAATTGAAGCTAAGGGGAGAAAAGGCCAGGCTGCTGGGGAGCCTCTGGCTCAGAAGGGACCACTCAGTCAGTGCAAGATTTCCCTGGGCTTGACTCCCAAGAAGAGGAGGTTCAGAAGGAGCTCAGCCAGGGGTGGAAAGCCCTGAGTGGGGGCAGGAAGAAACCAAAATGCTCCTCTCCAACAGGTACCTGCCGGGGTTTTCGGCTGTTCCTGCTCTCACCTGTAGGCCTTTGGTAGTCTCAGTTCACTCCCAAGACCTGTGGGTGCCCCTGGCTCACTTCAGGGGATCCCTTCACACACTCCTTGATTAGAGCACACTACTTCTCTGAGCCAGAGATCTGAGCTCCCCTTGCCCACCTGCTGCCCTTTCCCCTGTTTCTACTCACACAGGACTAGGTCCTTGGTGGTCTTGGTCAGGTCCCCAGACCTGGGGCTGCCCCTTGTTCAGTCCTGGGCAGCCCCTCCCTCACTGGTGGATTCTGGCCAGTGCTGACTTCAACTCTGGCTCCCTTGGTGTGGTGGCTCGGGGAGGGTGGGTCAGCTTTTCATTCCCTTAGATTGGGGAAATGACACAGTCCCACCTACCTTCACTGCTGAGCCTTGGTGTGGGGCCTCTCCCTTCTCATGAGGATGGTGTCTTTTCTGGGGCTGGGGGAGGGGAGGTTTGCGGTCATCTGTGCCATTGGGTCTGAGGAGAGGAAGGGAGCCACCTTTACCAGGAAGTCCCCGATATTGTCAAAATGGATACCATTGTGCCCTAGAACATGAATAGGATGAGCACAGAAAAGTCTAGGAAAAGATGTGAACTGATATCATGTAAACTGATGACTGGAAGGACACTATACAGGAACAGAAATTTTGAATAGTTATCAACTCTGAAGGATTAAATCATCAGCAAAGTTTCCAAGGCATTCCCAAGGGACTCAGGATGGAAAAATACGATCAACACCCAAGCAATGAATTTTTGGAATCGGATGGTAGATCAGAGTATGCCATCTTCCACTTCATTTGCTGAGACCTGACTGGAAGGGTGATGTGCATCTTCTCTCACGGATTCAGCAATAGGGAAATCTCTTATGAAAGCATTGCTATAGCTCATATCTGACTCTTTATTGCCTGGGGGACGGGGAGGGAAAGAATCTGATTTCTAAATGGAAAATCAAAAATTGTTTCCACATGTAATTGAATAAACTGAAATGAAAACAGTCTTCCATATTAAAAAACAAAAAGTGGCCATTTTTCTACACACACAGAACTAGAGTACCATGCTACTTGAACCTGTAGGGCTAGCAGCAGTCTAATGGTGGTCACATTCCCTGCAACTACAACGTCTTCTTTTACTCACAGAACAAACAACATCATAGCCACCTGGGCAAATTTCACCTAGATTCGGGTATTTAAGAAAAGAAATCCAAGTTAACTTCCCCCCCCCAATTCATGGTAGTCTGAAGACTCTCCCACATTCAGTACATTTACTAAATTTCCTTTCAAGTGTTTTCTGATGGGTGAGAAGAGCAAACTTCTCTTAGAAAGCTCTCCCACATTAACTACCCTCATGGTTTTCCTCCTTTGGAATCCTGATGGAAATCCATGGCTGACCTGTCAGAAGGTTTTGCCACCTTCACTATACACATCAATGATTCTCTTCAGTATGAGTTCTGATGGAAGGACCACGAGGTATTTGAACGTTTTGTTCACATTCAGAGTGTTCATAGGGCTTGGCTCCACTTTCAGTACTGATGCTGAGTAAGAAATGAGCAGTACTTGAAGGATTTCCCACAGTCAGTACATTCACTAGGTTTCTCTCCAGTATGAATTTTCTGATGTTCAATAATGTGCTCTGTTTAAAAGCTCTCACATTGTGTCAGCCCAAGAAAAATCACCAGAGAAAACAGTTTCCACAGGGAAGAATAGAAACAAATTCCTATGTGGGAGCCCCAGTAAATGAACTTTCCAAAGTCTCCTGTTGACATCCCTTTTCATTAATGAGAAATGAGGGGTGTATGGAGCCAGTAAGAAATGAGTGTCTTCAATATAGTTTTGGTTATCAGTAGGGACATTAGATCACTCTTCCTGAAACACCAAATGGAGATGATTGGAATCATTAGATAACAGTTTCACTCTCCCTTCTCCTTTCCCCTTCCCAGTCTCTTCTCACAAAAGCTCTTAATGAGGAATCTTTTGCATAGGAAGAGGATATTGGATGAGTTTCTTTTGAATTGGGAGTTCACTTGTAAATCTTGGGGTCTCCTTGAAGCACAGTGTCCCCATCCTTTGAGTAAGCAATGAAACCACATTTGTGGGCATCTCATCTTGGCCCGATTGTTTGAGCGGTAACGGGGGGGTATATCTTGTTATATGCAGACACCCCAAAATCCCCACTCCAGACAAGGGAAGTAATCAAGGGGAGCTATAATACAACAGGAAATGCTCAGTTCCACTTTTTGATATGAAGTTTTCACAACATTTTCCTCCCTTACAAGATTCATGCCTCCCTCCCCCCTTCCCTTTCTCTTCCAGGTGTTGACAAGCAGTTCCACTGGGTCATTCAATGACCATTACTTGTCATGAAAGAACAGGGCAGCAGGCTTGGAGTCGGCTCCAAGGGGAACCTTGGAGTGAACTGTCCAGTTTAGGGTACTCTCATGTATCTGGAATGTAAAACAGGTGCTTATCAGGAGACCACCTTGAAATGTGAAAAAGAAAAGGACAAAAAACATGGTGGGGAATATGGGCAACCTGAGGACAGGACTCAGATTGAGAGGCAGGAACCACAGGCCTCAGGGTATCCAGACTCTCAGATCAAGGTATCTCATTGCCTAGCACAGTGTCTGAAACAGAGTAGTCACTTCAATGTGGATTGAAATCCTATGTGTCCCTTGGTTGGCCAGAATGGGAGCTGAGCTCTAGAGGAAACCTCCTTTGTGAGGGTCCAAGGCTATCTGGCCATGATACAACAGAAACGAACCTTACAAGAGTTGCTGTGGCCCCAAGTTCTCCCATGAGAAACTGAGGCTTGTCTTGGCATGCTTGCTGTGCTAGCACCAGGCCTACTAGAGACATACGAGGTCTCTAAAATTCTCCTCCAGGAAAATAGTCAGAAAAGACTCAAAGGCCAGAAGAGTGGAAGGAAAGGGCTTTACCCAGCACCATACGAGTCCTTGGGCTGAAAAAGACCAACTCTTTCCATCTAAAGCGAAGCCCATGCAGTCCTCCAAATTCTGTCACCCCCAAATATTGAATTTTTTTTTTCAGAAAACCTGGACATCTTGGGCTGAGGCAGAAGAGTGAGGCCAGGTTCTTCCTGTGCTCTTCTAGCTGAATCAAGTTCCTGGGGGGTGGTCAATGGCAAACCTTGGCCCAACAGAGCCATCCTGTTTGCCACTTTTAAAGGGAACACTTTGGTCTCTCTGAGTTTACACTTGGGAAAGGGAATCCTTTCTTCCCTTTGCCTCTTCTGAGTTAACCTAACTGAGGTAGCCCTGCTTACATTGTGAAGAAGGGATCAACTCTCCTTTGTCTACTTTGGAAGGGAATCAGCAAGAGATTGAAGACCCTCCCTAGTCCTGGGTGACAAGCTACCAGGGTCATGGAGAAGTCCCAAGTCACTTAGAGCTGCACCCTACTAAGTCAGTGCCAAACTTGTGCATCCTCTGAGCAGAGTTCACACCTTCAGAAACCCAGGCAGCCAGGAAGGTGTGAACCCTCTTGATGTGTAGCCACCCCTCCAGAAGGGGAGAACTGGTTCCCACAAGCACTGCCCTCTGGGCAGGGCTAGACAGTTTGAAAACTGTGATTGGCCCCTGTGAAGAGGGGCGGGGACAAAAGAGCACCATAAGAACCCAAGGCTCCTGGGACTTGAGTCACTCTTGTGCAGATACTCTCCTGGCTAGAGAGAGACAGACAGAGGCAGAGACAGAGGCAGAGGCAGAGGCAGAGACAGAGAGGATAAAGAACTTTTCTATCTCCTTCACTTTTTTTACTTTATGGCTTCCTCTATTTTGTACAGAAATTTCTGGCTTGAGATAGAATATCGGCGACAACAGAATTTCCTCAAATTCTTGACTAACTGGGGCAAGTCCCCTCCTTCCCTCAGGGCACACTTCTGCTTGCAGCCCTGCCTTTGGGGCAGAGAAAGAGGGTGATGGCTGCTGGAGGGAGAGACCCTGGTGCTGGCCATGTGGAGGAAGAAGCCTCGCAGCTTGTCTTTCCCAGAGAGTTTGAAACAGCACAAACTCTCCTCAATTCAGAAGTCCACATGCTGCTAGAGCATCGAAAGCAACAGCATGAAAGTGGGCAGGATGCACGAGAACTTCCAGTGGTTTTCTGGAAAACTTTAGATTATGCTGCCCGTTTTAGTCGTTTTCAAAACAGGGAAACCATTGCTAGTGTTCGGGGTTTGTTACTCCAGAAGAAGCTCCACAAGTTTGAGTTGGCTGCTTTAGCAAACCTTTGTCCTGAGACAGCAGAGGAGGCCAAGGCTCTGATTCCAAGCCTAGCCGGTCGATTGGAAGATGAAGACTTGCAAGAGGTCCTTGATGATATTCAGACCAAGAGGAGCTTCCAGTATTAAGAGCAGGAACCCAGCCCTTCAGTGAACACCAAAGAGGAAATTTCCCAGAAGTCTTCTGCAACTAAGATGAACTCCAACTCTCTCCAGAGACTATTCAGAAATGTCAGTCACAAAAGCTGGTCGAGCCTCCTAGGGACAAGGCCATGCAGAGTCCCCTTGCATCCACATGTCATGCAAACTCCTGACCAGTTAGGATTCTTTTTGACCTTTGGAATGTTTGACCTGTGCCAAAGGCCAGGAGTGCCACTTGAATCTCCAAGGGACTTGGGGATGATTTCCTCTAATGAAGGGTTTCCAGGGGAGGTATTGGACCAGAGTCTAGGGGCTTGCTTTCACCTTTCCATCCCTCCTCTTCAATGGAATTGATGAAGGGGGAAGACTGAGTGGCAGAATTTAGCCAGGAAATACCTGTGGCATATTCATGACTGCCTTATATCACTGAATTTGGCACTCCGTTTACATTCACATTTCTGGTTTGAATTTCAAGCCATTTTGAAATATCAACCCAGATTAGAATATGGACAAACAGCATGACTAAGACAGAGAGTGGGGTCTCCTAAACCTAAACCTAAAAAGGAAAAATCAAAGGGAACCTATTCCTAAGTGTTTGAAATTCTGAAGGAGCAGAACAACCGAACAGCTTGTCATTTTGAAGCACCATGGAGTTCATTTGTCCATGAAATACAGAGGGAAGAAGATGGAGAAAATCCTAGCAGTCGGGGGGCATCACTGTACAATCATAAGGTCAAAAGAGGCCTGGTTGAGGAGGCTCAGTGTGGCCCCTGGTATATCCTGAAGGCTGCAAGGTTCTGGAGCAGGAGGGCATTTGTGGGATTTATTCTGACAGCTGCCTTGGGACAGGGTCCTCTCTGAATTGAAACTAGTCCCGGATCCAGATTTTAAATACCATTCAGTGTAGAGCTGCTCTATACCATAGGGTGTTCTCTGGGAAGACCGGAGAATGAGATTTCATTCTGGTGGAGTCATCACCATGAACTCCATTTGGGGCACTTGTGTGGCCCCAAACTTAGCATCCGTTTCTGAAAGGTCATGCCAATATCTTTGGCACTTGCTTCTCCCATGCTACAAAATCGAGTTACTGCCACTTGATGTCATCCTAGAACGAAAGGGGGCAGGGGTAGATTCTATAGTGGATGTCTAGTTAATTGTGCAATTCCTAGGCAGTAGACAGTCTAAGGAAATCAAATTATTTTTCTATTCCAAAAATTATTGACTAGCTAGTAATTTTCCCGTCTCGAGAGAGAGACATGATACACTTGAAGAACATATTGCTAGAGATGGACCCTGAGGGAGCCAAAGAAGCATTTGTAGGTCAGGCGGAAGCTGGGGGTGGGGGGGGCGTGGTGCCGGCGGGTGGCACAGTTGTCAGGGAGGTCCCTTCCAAGTCCCCCAGAGAGGCTGCCACCATGTGGCTGTCCCATCTCTAGAGACAGGGTGAAGGAGCCATGGATGAGGAAGAAGATGAGATGGAGAACTTTGAGATCCCTGATTGGGACCTCCAGAATGCATTCCACCCCAAGCGGCAGCGTCATGGGCAGACCAAGGAGGAGGCCACAGAGGGAGTATGGGCTGAGCAGGAGAGGCCCAGCTCTGCAGGCCATGGCTCCCTCCAGAGACCTTTGGACTCCCGGTGAATTTCATTGGAGCTGGCCTGAAGCAAGCAGAGCAGGAGGATTCCGAGGAGCAAGAGAGGCCCGTGAAGCAGCTGGACTGGCCTCAAGATTTGGGCCCACAGAAGTGACAAGCAGCTGGGGATTGTCCAGCCAGCCAGAAAGGCTGGGTGGGAGGAGCCAAACCTTTCACAGACCCGGGCAGCTGGGCAAGGCACACCAAAGGAATTGGACACACGCTTTTGCAGAAGATGGCTTCTGGTGCAGGGAAAGGCCTGGCCAGGAAGGCACAAGGTACCATTCACCCAATTGAAGCTAAGGGGAGAAAAGGCCAGGCTGCTGGGGGAGCCTCTGGCTCAGAAGGGACCGCTCAGTCAGGGCAAGATTTCCCTGGGCTTGACTCCCAAGAAGAGGAGGTTCAGAAGGAGCTCAGCCAGGGGTGGAAAGACCTGAGTGGGGGCAGGAAGAAACCAAAATGCTCCTCTCCAACAGGTGCCTGCCGGGGTTTTCGGCTGTTCCTGCTCTCACCTGTAGGCCTTTGGTAGTCTCAGTTCACTCCCAAGACCTGTGGGTGCCCCTGGCTCACTTCAGGGGATCCCTTCACACACTCCTTGATTAGAGCACACTACTTCTCTGAGCCAGAGATCTGAGCTCCCCTTGCCCACCTGCTGCCCTTTCCCCTGTTTCTACTCACACAGGACTAGGTCCTTGGTGGTCTTGGTCAGGTCCCCAGACCTGGGGCTGCCCCTTGTTCAGTCCTGGGCAGCCCCTCCCTCACTGGTGGATTCTGGCCAGTGCTGACTTCAACTCTGGCTCCCTTGGTGTGGTGGCTCGGGGAGGGTGGGTCAGCTTTTCATTCCCTTAGATTGGGGAAATGACAGAGTCCCACCTACCTTCACTGCTGAGCCTTGGTGTGGGGCCTCTCCCTTCTTATGAGGATGGTGTCTTTTCTGGGGCTGGGGGAGGGGAGGTTTGAGGTCATCTGTGCCATTGGGTCTGAGGAGAGGAAGGGAGCCACCTTTACCAGGAAGTCCCCGATATTGTCAAAATGGATACCATTGTGCCCTAGAACATGAATAGGATGAGCACAGAAAAGTCTAGGAAAAGATGTGAACTGATATCATGTAAACTGATGACTGGAAGGACACTATACAGGAACAGAAATTTTGAATAGTGATCAACTCTGAAGGATTAAATCATCAGCAAAGTTTCCAAGGCATTCCCAAGGGACTCAGGATGGAAAAATACGATCAACACCCAAGCAATGAATTTTTGGAATCGGATGGTAGATCAGAGTATGCCATCTTCCACTTCATTTGCTGAGACCTGACTGGAAGGGTGATGTGCATCTTCCCTCACGGATTCAGCAATAGGGAAACCTCTTATGAAAGCATTGCTATAGCTCATATCTGACTCTTTATTGCCTGGGGGACGGGGAGGGAAAGAATCTGATTTCTAAATGGAAAATCAAAAATTGTTTCCACATGTAATTGAATAAACTGAAATGAAAACAGTCTTCCATATTAAAAAACAAAAAGTGGCCATTTTTCTACACACACAGAACTAGAGTACCATGCTACTTGAACCTGTAGGGCTAGCAGCAGTCTAATGGTGGTCACATTCCCTGCAACTACAACGTCTTCTTTTACTCACAGAACAAACAACATCATAGCCACCTGGGCAAATTTCACCTAGATTCGGGTATTTAAGAAAAGAAATCCAAGTTAACTTCCCCCCCCCATTCATGGTAGTCTGAAGACTCTCCCACATTCAGTACATTTACTAAATTTCCTTTCAAGTGTTTTCTGATGGGTGAGAAGAGCAAACTTCTCTTAGAAAGCTCTCCCACATTCACTACCCTCATGGTTTTCCTCCTTTGGAATCCTGATGGAAATCCATGGCTGACCTGTCAGAAGGTTTTGCCACCTTCACTATACACATCAATGATTCTCTCCAGTATGAGTTCTGATGGAAGGACCACGAGGTATTTGAACGTTTTGTTCACATTCAGAGTGTTCATAGGGCTTGGCTCCACTTTCAGTACTGATGCTGAGTAAGAAATGAGCAGTACTTGAAGGATTTCCCACAGTCAGTACATTCACTAGGTTTCTCTCCAGTATGAATTTTCTGATGTTCAATAATGTGCTCTGTTTAAAAGCTCTCACATTGTGTCAGCCCAAGAAAAATCACCAGAGAAAACAGTTTCCACAGGGAAGAATAGAAACAAATTCCTATGTGGGAGCCCCAGTAAATGAACTTTCCAAAGTCTCCTGTTGACATCCCTTTTCATTAATGAGAAATGAGGGGTGTATGGAGCCAGTAAGAAATGAGTGTCTTCAATATAGTTTTGGTTATCAGTAGGGACATTAGATCACTCTTCCTGAAACACCAAATGGAGATGATTGGAATCATTAGATAACAGTTTCACTCTCCCTTCTCCTTTCCCCTTCCCAGTCTCTTCTCACAAAAGCTCTTAATGAGGAATCTTTTGCATAGGAAGAGGATATTGGATGAGTTTCTTTTGAATTGGGAGTTCACTTGTAAATCTTGGGGTCTCCTTGAAGCACAGTGTCCCCATCCTTTGAGTAAGCAATGAAACCACATTTGTGGGCATCTCCTCTTGGCCCGATTGTTTGAGCGGTAAGGGGGGGGGTATATCTTGTTATATGCAGACACCCCAAAATCCCCACTCCAGACAAGGGAAGTAATCAAGGGGAGCTATAATACAATAGGAAATGCTCAGTTCCACTTTTTGATATGAAGTTTTCACAACATTTTCCTCCCTTACAAGATTCATGCCTCCCTCCCCCCTTCCCTTTCTCTTCCAGGTGTTGACAAGCAGTTCCACTGGGTCATTCAATGACCATTACTTGTCATGAAATAACAGGGCAGCAGGCTTGGAGTCGGCTCCAACGGGAACCTTGGAGTGAACTGTCCAGTTTAGGGTACTCTCATGTATCTGGAATGTAAAACAGGTGCTTATCAGGAGACCACCTTGAAATGTGAAAAAGAAAAGGACAAAAAACTTGGTGGGGAATATGGGCAACCTGAGGACAGGACTCAGATTGAGAGGCAGGAACCACAGGCCTCAGGGTATCCAGACTCTCAGATCAAGGTATCTCATTGCCTAGCACAGTGTCTGAAACAGAGTAGTCACTTCAATGTGGATTGAAATCCTATGTGTCCCTTGGTTGGCCAGAATGGGAGCTGAGCTCTAGAGGAAACCTCCTTTGTGAGGGTCCAAGGCTATCTGGCCATGATACAACAGAAACGAACCTTACAAGAGTTGCTGTGGCCCCAAGTTTTCCCATGAGAAACTGAGGCTTGTCTTGGCATGCTTGCTGTGCTAGCACCAGGCCTACTAGAGACATACGAGGTCTCTAAAATTCTCCTCCAGGAAAATAGTCAGAAAAGACTCCAAGGCCAGAAGAGTGGAAGGAAAGGGCTTTACCCAGCACCACACGAGTCCTTAGGCTGAAAAAGACCAACTCTTTCCATCTAAAGCGAAGCCCATGCAGTCCTCCAAATTCTGTCAGCCCCAAATATTGAATTTTTTTTTTCAGAAAACCTGGACATCTTGGGCTGAGGCAGAAGAGTGAGGCCAGGTTCTTCCTGTGCTCTTCTAGCTGAATCAAGTTCCTGGGGGGTGGTCAATGGCAAACCTTGGCCCAACAGAGCCATCCTGTTTGCCACTTTTAAAGGGAACACTTTGGTCTCTCTGAGTTTACACTTGGGAAAGGGAATCCTTTCTTCCCTTTGCCTCTTCTGAGTTAACCTAACTGAGGTAGCCCTGCTTACATTGTGAAGAAGGGATCAACTCTCCTTTGTCTACTTTGGAAGGGAATCAGCAAGAGATTGAAGACCCTCCCTAGTCCTGGGTGACAAGCTACCAGGGTCATGGAGAATTCCCAAGTCACTTAGAGCTGCACCCTACTAAGTCAGTGCCAAACTTGTGCATCCTCTGAGCAGAGTTCACACCTTCAGAAACCCAGGCAGCCAGGAAGGTGTGAACCCTCTTGATGTGTAGCCACCCCTCCAGAAGGGGAGAACTGGTTCCCACAAGCACTGCCCTCTGGGCAGGGCTAGATAGTTTGAAAACTGTGATTGGCCCCTGTGAAGAGGGGCGGGGACAAAAAAGCACCATAAGAACCCAAGGCTCCTGGGACTTGAGTCACTCTTGTGCAGATACTCTCCTGGCTAGAGAGAGACAGACAGAGGCAGAGGCAGAGACAGAGACAGAGACAGAGACAGAGAGGATAAAGAACTTTTCTATCTCCTTCACTTTTTTTACTTTAAGGCTTCCTCTATTTTGTACAGAAATTTCTGGCTTGAGATAGAATATCGGCAACAACAGAATTTCCTCAAATTCTTGACTAACTGGGGCAAGTCCCCTCCTTCCCTCAGGGCACACTTCTGCTTGCAGCCCTGCCTTTGGGGCAGAGAAAGAGGGTGATGGCTGCTGGAGGGAGAGACCCTGGTGCTGGCCATGTGGAGGAAGAAGCCTCGCAGCTTGTCTTTCCCAGAGAGTTTGAAACAGCACAAACTCTCCTCAATTCAGAAGTCCACATGCTGCTAGAGCATCGAAAGCAACAGCATGAAAGTGGGCAGGATGCTCGAGAACTTCCAGTGGTTTTCTGGAAAACTTTAGATTATGCTGCCCGTTTTAGTCGTTTTCAAAACAGGGAAACCATTGCTAGTGTTCGGGGTTTGTTACTCCAGAAGAAGCTCCACAAGTTTGAGGTGGCTGCTTTAGCAAACCTTTGTCCTGAGACAGCAGAGGAGGCCAAGGCTCTGATTCCAAGCCTAGCCGGTCGATTGGAAGATGAAGACTTGCAAGAGGTCCTTGATGATATTCAGACCAAGAGGAGCTTCCAGTATTAAGAGCAGGAACCCAGCCCTTCAGTGAAAACCAAAGAGGAAATTTCCCAGAAGTCTTCTGCAACTAAGAAGAACTCCAACTCTCTCCAGAGACTATTCAGAAATGTCAGTCACAAAAGCTGGTCGAGCCTCCTAGGGACAAGGCCATGCAGAGCCCCTTGCATCCACATGTCATGCAATCTCCTGACCAGTTAGGATTCTTTTTGACCTTTGGAATGTTTGACCTGTGCCAAAGGCCAGGAGTGCCACTTGAATCTCCAAGGGACTTGGGGATGATTTCCTCTAATGAAGGGTTTCCAGGGGAGGTATTGGACCAGAGTCTAGGGGCTTGCTTTCACCTTTCCATCCCTCCTCTTCAATGGAATTGATGAAGGGGGAAGACTGAGTGGCAGAATTTAGCCAGGAAATACCTGTGGCATATTCGTGACTGCCTTATATCACTGAATTTGGCACTCCGTTTACATTCACATTTCTGGCTTGAATTTCAAGCCATTTTGAAATATCAACCCAGATTAGAATATGGACAAACAGCATGACTAAGACAGAGAGTGGGGTCTCCTAAACCTAAACCTAAAAAGGAAAAATCAAAGGGAACCTATTCCTAAGTGTTTGAAATTCGGAAGGAGCAGAACAACCGAACAGCTTGTCATTTTGAAGCACCATGGAGTTCATTTGTCCAAGAAATACAGAGGGAAGAAGATGGAGAAAATCCTAGCAGTCGGGGGGCATCACTGTACAATCATAAGGTCAAAAGAGGCCTGGTTGAGGAGGCTCAGTGTGGCCCCTGGTATATCCTGAAGGCTGCAAGGTTCTGGAGCAGGAGGGCATTTGTGGGATTTATTCTGACAGCTGCCTTGGGACAGGGTCCTCTCTGAGTTGAAACTAGTCCCGGATCCAGATTTTAAATACCATTCAGTGTAGAGCTGCTCTATACCACAGGGTGTTCTCTGGGAAGACCGGAGAATGAGATTTCATTCTGGTGGAGTCATCACCATGAGCTCCATTTGGGGCACTTGTGTGGCCCCAAACTTAGCATCCGTTTCTGAAAGGTCATGCCAATATCTTTGGCACTTGCTTCTCCCATGCTACAAAATCTAGTTACTGCCACTTGATGTCATCCTAGAACGAAAGGGGGCAGGGGTAGATTCTATAGTGGATGTCTAGTTAATTGTGCAATTCCTAGGCAGTAGACAGTCTAAGGAAATCAAATTATTTTTCTATTCCAAAAATTATTGACTAGCTAGTAATTTTCCCGTCTCGAGAGAGAGACATGATACACTTGAAGAACATATTGCTCGAGATGGACCCTGAGGGAGCCAAAGAAGCATTTGTAGGTCAGGCGGAAGCTGGGGGTGGGGGGGCGTGGTGCCGGCGGGTGGCACAGTTGTCAGGGAGGTCCCTTCCAAGTCCCCCAGAGAGGCTGCCACCATGTGGCTGTCCCATCTCTAGAGACAGGGTGAAGGAGCCATGGATGAGGAAGAAGATGAGATGAGAACTTTGAGATCCCTGATTGGGACCTCCAGAATGCATTCCAGCCCAAGCGGCAGCGTCATGGGCAGACCAAGGAGGAGGCCACAGAGGGAGTATGGGCTGAGCAGGAGAGGCCCAGCTCTGCAGGCCATGGCTCCCTCCAGAGACCTTTGGACTCCCGGTGAATTTCATTGGAGCTGGCCTGAAGCAAGCAGAGCAGGAGGATTCCGAGGAGCAAGAGAGGCCCGTGAAGCAGCTGGACTGGCCTCAAGATTTGGGCCCACAGAAGTGACAAGCAGCTGGTGATTGTCCAGCCAGCCAGAAAGGCTGGGTGGGAGGAGCCAAACCTTTCACAGACCCGGGCAGCTGGGCAAGGCACACCAAAGGAATTGGACACACGCTTTTGCAGAAGATGGCTTCTGGTGCAGGGAAAGGCCTGGCCAGGAAGGCACGAGGTACCATTCACCCAATTGAAGCTAAGGGGAGAAAAGGCCAGGCTGCTGGGGGAGCCTCTGGCTCAGAAGGGACCGCTCAGTCAGTGCAAGATTTCCCTGGGCTTGACTCCCAAGAAGAGGAGGTTCAGAAGGAGCTCAGCCAGGGGTGGAAAGACCTGAGTGGGGGCAGGAAGAAACCAAAATGCTCCTCTCCAACAGGTGCCTGCCGGGGTTTTCGGCTGTTCCTGCTCTCACCTGTAGGCCTTTGGTAGTCTCAGTTCACTCCCAAGACCTGTGGGTGCCCCTGGCTCACTTCAGGGGATCCCTTCACACACTCCTTGATTAGAGCACACTACTTCTCTGAGCCAGAGATCTGAGCTCCCCTTGCCCACCTGCTGCCCTTTCCCCTGTTTCTACTCACACAGGACTAGGTCCTTGGTGGTCTTGGTCAGGTCCCCAGACCTGGGGCTGCCCCTTGTTCAGTCCTGGGCAGCCCCTCCCTCACTGGTGGATTCTGGCCAGTGCTGACTTCAACTCTGGCTCCCTTGGTGTGGTGGCTCGGGGAGGGTGGGTCAGCTTTTCATTCCCTTAGATTGGGGAAATGACAGAGTCCCACCTACCTTCACTGCTGAGCCTTGGTGTGGGGCCTCTCCCTTCTTATGAGGATGGTGTCTTTTCTGGGGCTGGGGGAGGGGAGGTTTGAGGTCATCTGTGCCATTGGGTCTGAGGAGAGGAAGGGAGCCACCTTTACCAGGAAGTCCCCGATATTGTCAAAATGGATACCATTGTGCCCTAGAACATGAATAGGATGAGCACAGAAAAGTCTAGGAAAAGATGTGAACTGATATCATGTAAACTGATGACTGGAAGGACACTATACAGGAACAGAAATTTTGAATAGTGATCAACTCTGAAGGATTAAATCATCAGCAAAGTTTCCAAGGCATTCCCAAGGGACTCAGGATGGAAAAATACGATCAACACCCAAGCAATGAATTTTTGGAATCGGATGGTAGATCAGAGTATGCCATCTTCCACTTCATTTGCTGAGACCTGACTGGAAGGGTGATGTGCATCTTCTCTCACAGATTCAGCAATAGGGAAACCTCTTATGAAAGCATTGCTATAGCTCATATCTGACTCTTTATTGCCTGGGGGACGGGGAGGGAAAGAATCTGATTTCTAAATGGAAAATCAAAAATTGTTTCCACATGTAATTGAATAAACTGAAATGAAAACAGTCTTCCATATTAAAAAACAAAAAGTGGCCATTTTTCTACACACACAGAACTAGAGTACCATGCTACTTGAACCTGTAGGGCTAGCAGCAGTCTAATGGTGGTCACATTCCCTGCAACTACAACGTCTTCTTTTACTCACAGAACAAACAACATCATAGCCACCTGGGCAAATTTCACCTAGATTCGGGTATTTAAGAAAAGAAATCCAAGTTAACTTCCCCCCCCCCCATTCATGGTAGTCTGAAGACTCTCCCACATTCAGTACATTTACTAAATTTCCTTTCAAGTGTTTTCTGATGGGTGAGAAGAGCAAACTTCTCTTAGAAAGCTCTCCCACATTCACTACCCTCATGGTTTTCCTCCTTTGGAATCCTGATGGAAATCCATGGCTGACCTGTCAGTAGGTTTTGCCACCTTCACTATACACATCAATGATTCTCTTCAGTATGAGTTCTGATGGAAGGACCACGAGGTATTTGAACGTTTTGTTCACATTCAGAGTGTTCATAGGGCTTGGCTCCACTTTCAGTACTGATGCTGAGTAAGAAATGAGCAGTACTTGAAGGATTTCCCACAGTCAGTACATTCACTAGGTTTCTCTCCAGTATGAATTTTCTGATGTTCAATAATGTGCTCTGTTTAAAAGCTCTCACATTGTGTCAGCCCAAGAAAAATCACCAGAGAAAACAGTTTCCACAGGGAAGAATAGAAACAAATTCCTATGTGGGAGCCCCAGTAAATGAACTTTCCAAAGTCTCCTGTTGACATCCCTTTTCATTAATGAGAAATGAGGGGTGTATGGAGCCAGTAAGAAATGAGTGTCTTCAATATAGTTTTGGTTATCAGTAGGGACATTAGATCACTCTTCCTGAAACACCAAATGGAGATGATTGGAATCATTAGATAACAGTTTCACTCTCCCTTCTCCTTTCCCCTTCCCAGTCTCTTCTCACAAAAGCTCTTAATGAGGAATCTTTTGCATAGGAAGAGGATATTGGATGAGTTTCTTTTGAATTGGGAGTTCACTTGTAAATCTTGGGGTCTCCTTGAAGCACAGTGTCCCCATCCTTTGAGTAAGCAATGAAACCACATTTGTGGGCATCTCATCTTGGCCCAATTGTTTGAGCGGTAAGGGGGGGGTATATCTTGTTATATGCAGACACCCCAAAATCCCCACTCCAGACAAGGGAAGTAATCAAGGGGAGCTATAATACAACAGGAAATGCTCAGTTCCACTTTTTGATATGAAGTTTTCACAACATTTTCCTCCCTTACAAGATTCATGCCTCCCTCCCCCCTTCCCTTTCTCTTCCAGGTGTTGACAAGCAGTTCCACTGGGTCATTCAATGACCATTACTTGTCATGAAATAACAGGGCAGCAGGCTTGGAGTCGGCTCCAACGGGAACCTTGGAGTGAACTGTCCAGTTTAGGGTACTCTCATGTATCTGGAATGTAAAACAGGTGCTTATCAGGAGACCACCTTGAAATGTGAAAAAGAAAAGGACAAAAAACATGGTGGGGAATATGGGCAACCTGAGGACAGGACTCAGATTGAGAGGCAGGAACCACAGGCCTCAGGGTATCCAGACTCTCAGATCAAGGTATCTCATTGACTAGCACAGTGTCTGAAACAGAGTAGTCACTTCAATGTGGATTGAAATCCTATGTGTCCCTTGGTTGGCCAGAATGGGAGCTGAGCTCTAGAGGAAACCTCCTTTGGGAGGGTCCAAGGCTATCTGGCCATGATACAACAGAAACGAACCTTACAAGAGTTGCTGTGGCCCCAAGTTTTCCCGTGAGAAACTGAGGCTTGTCTTGGCATGCTTGCTGTGCTAGCACCAGGCCTACTAGAGACATACGAGGTCTCTAAAATTCTCCTCCAGGAAAATAGTCAGAAAAGACTCCAAGGCCAGAAGAGTGGAAGGAAAGGGCTTTACCCAGCACCACACGAGTCCTTGGGCTGAAAAAGACCAACTCTTTCCATCTAAAGCGAAGCCCATGCAGTCCTCCAAATTCTGTCAGCCCCAAATATTGAATTTTTTTTTTCAGAAAACCTGGACATCTTGGGCTGAGGCAGAAGAGTGAGGCCAGGTTCTTCCTGTGCTCCTCTAGCTGAATCAAGTTCCTGGGGGGTGGTCAATGGCAAACCTTGGCCCAACAGAGCCATCCTGTTTGCCACTTTTAAAGGGAACACTTTGGTCTCTCTGAGTTTACACTTGGGAAAGGGAATCCTTTCTTCCCTTTGCCTCTTCTGAGTTAACCTCACTGAGGTTGCCCTGCTTACATTGTGAAGAAGGGATCAACTCTCCTTTGTCTACTTTGGAAGGGAATCAGCAAGAGATTGAAGACCCTCCCTAGTCCTGGGTGACAAGCTACCAGGGTCATGGAGAATTCCCAAGTCACTTAGAGCTGCACCCTACTAAGTCAGTGCCAAACTTGTGCATCCTCTGAGCAGAGTTCACACCTTCAGAAACCCAGGCAGCCAGGAAGGTGTGAACCCTCTTGATGTGTAGCCACCCCTCCAGAAGGGGAGAACTGGTTCCCACAAGCACTGCCCTCTGGGCAGGGCTAGATAGTTTGAAAACTGTGATTGGCCCCTGTGAAGAGGGGCGGGGACAAAAAAGCACCATAAGAACCCAAGGCTCCTGGGACTTGAGTCACTCTTGTGCAGATACTCTCCTGGCTAGAGAGAGACAGACAGAGGCAGAGGCAGAGACAGAGACAGAGACAGAGACAGAGAGGATAAAGAACTTTTCTATCTCCTTCACTTTTTTTACTTTAAGGCTTCCTCTATTTTGTACAGAAATTTCTGGCTTGAGATAGAATATCGGCAACAACAGAATTTCCTCAAATTCTTGACTAACTGGGGCAAGTCCCCTCCTTCCCTCAGGGCACACTTCTGCTTGCAGCCCTGCCTTTGGGGCAGAGAAAGAGGGTGATGGCTGCTGGAGGGAGAGACCCTGGTGCTGGCCATGTGGAGGAAGAAGCCTCGCAGCTTGTCTTTCCCAGAGAGTTTGAAACAGCACAAACTCTCCTCAATTCAGAAGTGCACATGCTGCTAGAGCATCGAAAGCAACAGCATGAAAGTGGGCAGGATGCACGAGAACTTCCAGTGGTTTTCTGGAAAACTTTAGATTATGCTGCCCGTTTTAGTCGTTTTCAAAACTGGGAAACCATTGCTAGTGTTCGGGGTTTGTTACTCCAGAAGAAGCTCCACAAGTTTGAGTTGGCTGCTTTAGCAAACCTTTGTCCTGAGACAGCAGAGGAGGCCAAGGCTCTGATTCCAAGCCTAGCCGGTCGATTGGAAGATGAAGACTTGCAAGAGGTCCTTGATGATATTCAGACCAAGAGGAGCTTCCAGTATTAAGAGCAGGAACCCAGCCCTTCAGTGAAAACCAAAGAGGAAATTTCCCAGAAGTCTTCTGCAACTAAGAAGAACTCCAACTCTCTCCAGAGACTATTCAGAAATGTCAGTCACAAAAGCTGGTCGAGCCTCCTAGGGACAAGGCCATGCAGAGTCCCCTTGCATCCACATGTCATGCAAACTCCTGACCAGTTAAGATTCTTTTTGACCTTTGGAATGTTTGACCTGTGCCAAAGGCCAGGAGTGCCACTTGAATCTCCAAGGGACTTGGGGATGATTTCCTCTAATGAAGGGTTTCCAGGGGAGGTATTGGACCAGAGTCTAGGTGCTTGCTTTCACCTTTCCATCCCTCCTCTTCAATGGAATTGATGAAGGGGGAAGACTGAGTGGCAGAATTTAGCCAGGAAACACCTGTGGCATATTCGTGACTGCCTTATATCACTGAATTTGGCACTCCATTTACATTCACATTTCTGGTTTGAATGTCAAGCCAATTTGAAATATCAACCCAGATTAGAATATGGACAAACAGCATGACTAAGACAGAGAGTGGGGTCTCCTAAACCTAAACCTAAAAAGGAAAAATCAAAGGGAACCTATTCCTAAGTGTTTGAAATTCGGAAGGAGCAGAACAACCGAACAGCTTGTCATTTTGAAGCACCATGGAGTTCATTTGTCCAAGAAATACAGAGGGAAGAAGATGGAGAAAATCCTAGCAGTCGGGGGGCATCACTGTACAATCATAAGGTCAAAAGAGGCCTGGTTGAGGAGGCTCAGTGTGGCCCCTGGTATATCCTGAAGGCTGCAAGGTTCTGGAGCAGGAGGGCATTTGTGGGATTTATTCTGACAGCTGCCTTGGGACAGGGTCCTCTCTGAGTTGAAACTAGTCCCGGATCCAGATTTTAAATACCATTCAGTGTAGAGCTGCTCTATACCATAGGGTGTTCTCTGGGAAGACCGGAGAATGAGATTTCATTCTGGTGGAGTCATCACCATGAGCTCCATTTGGGGCACTTGTGTGGCCCCAAACTTAGCATCCGTTTCTGAAAGGTCATGCCAATATCTTTGGCACTTGCTTCTCCCATGCTACAAAATCGAGTTACTGCCACTTGATGTCATCCTAGAACGAAAGGGGGCAGGGGTAGATTCTATAGTGGATGTCTAGTTAATTGTGCAATTCCTAGGCAGTAGAAAGTCTAAGGAAATCAAATTATTTTTCTATTCCAAAAATTATTGACTAGCTAGTAATTTTCCCGTCTCGAGAGAGAGACATGATACACTTGAAGAACATATTGCTAGAGATGGACCCTGAAGGAGCCAAAGAAGCATTTGTAGGTCAGGCGGAAGCTGGGGGTGGGGGGGCGTGGTGCCGGCGGGTGGCACAGTTGTCAGGGAGGTCCCTTCCAAGTCCCCCAGAGAGGCTGCCACCATGTGGCTGTCCCATCTCTAGAGACAGGGTGAAGGAGCCATGGATGAGGAAGAAGATGAGATGAGAACTTTGAGATCCCTGATTGGGACCTCCAGAATGCATTCCAGCCCAAGCGGCAGCGTCATGGGCAGACCAAGGAGGAGGCCACAGAGGGAGTATGGGCTGAGCAGGAGAGGCCCAGCTCTGCAGGCCATGGCTCCCTCCAGAGACCTTTGGACTCCCGGTGAATTTCATTGGAGCTGGCCTGAAGCAAGCAGAGCAGGAGGATTCCCAGGAGCAAGAGAGGCCCGTGAAGCAGCTGGACTGGCCTCAAGATTTGGGCCCACAGAAGTGACAAGCAGCTGGGGATTGTCCAGCCAGCCAGAAAGGCTGGGTGGGAGGAGCCAAACCTTTCACAGACCCGGGCAGCTGGGCAAGGCACACCAAAGGAATTGGACACACGCTTTTGCAGAAGATGGCTTCTGGTGCAGGGAAAGGCCTGGCCAGGAAGGCACAAGGTACCATTCAGCCAATTGAAGCTAAGGGGAGAAAAGGCCAGGCTGCTGGGGGAGCCTCTGGCTCAGAAGGGACCGCTCAGTCAGGGCAAGATTTCCCTGGGCTTGACTCCCAAGAAGAGGAGGTTCAGAAGGAGCTCAGCCAGGGGTGGAAAGACCTGAGTGGGGGCAGGAAGAAACCAAAATGCTCCTCTCCAACAGGTGCCTGCCGGGGTTTTCGGCTGTTCCTGCTCTCACCTGTAGGCCTTGGGTAGTCTCAGTTCACTCCCAAGACCTGTGGGTGCCCCTGGCTCACTTCAGGGGATCCCTTCACACACTCCTTGATTAGAGCACACTACTTCTCTGAGCCAGAGATCTGAGCTCCCCTTGCCCACCTGCTGCCCTTTCCCCTGTTTCTACTCACACAGGACTAGGTCCTTGGTGGTCTTGGTCAGGTCCCCAGACCTGGGGCTGCCCCTTGTTCAGTCCTGGGCAGCCCCTCCCTCACTGGTGGATTCTGGCCAGTGCTGACTTCAACTCTGGCTCCCTTGGTGTGGTGGCTCGGGGAGGGTGGGTCAGCTTTTCATTCCCTTAGATTGGGGAAATGACAGAGTCCCACCTACCTTCACTGCTGAGCCTTGGTGTGGGGCCTCTCCCTTCTTATGAGGATGGTGTCTTTTCTGGGGCTGGGGGAGGGGAGGTTTGAGGTCATCTGTGCCATTGGGTCTGTGGAGAGGAAGGGAGCCACCTTTACCAGGAAGTCCCCGATATTGTCAAAATGGATACCATTGTGCCCTAGAACATGAATAGGATGAGCACAGAAAAGTCTAGGAAAAGATGTGAACTGATATCATGTAAACTGATGACTGGAAGGAGAATAGTGATCAACTCTGAAGGATTAAATCATCAGCAAAGTTTCCAAGGCATTCCCAAGGGACTCATGATGGAAAAATACGATCAACACCCAAGCAATGAATTTTTGGAATCGGATGGTAGATCAGAGTACGCCATCTTCCACTTCATTTGCTGAGACCTGACTGGAAGGGTGATGTGCATCTTCTCTCACGGATTCAGCAATAGGTAACCCTCTTATGAAAGCATTGCTATAGCTCATATCTGACTCTTTATTGCCTGGGGGACGGGGAGGGAAAGAATCTGATTTCTAAATGGAAAATCAAAAATTGTTTCCACATGTAATTGAATAAACTGAAATGAAAACAGTCTTCCATATTAAAAAACAAAAAGTGGCCATTTTTCTACACACACAGAACTAGAGTACCATGCTACTTGAACCTGTAGGGCTAGCAGCAGTCTAATGGTGGTCACATTCCCTGCAACTACAACGTCTTCTTTTACTCACAGAACAAACAACATCATAGCCACCTGGGCAAATTTCACCTAGATTCGGGTATTTAAGAAAAGAAATCCAAGTTAACTTCCCCCCCCCCCATTCATGGTAGTCTGAAGACTCTCCCACATTCAGTACATTTACTAAATTTCCTTTCAAGTGTTTTCTGATGGGTGAGAAGAGCAAACTTCTCTTAGAAAGCTCTCCCACATTCACTACCCTCATGGTTTTCCTCCTTTGGAATCCTGATGGAAATCCATGGCTGACCTGTCAGAAGGTTTTGCCACCTTCACTATACACATCAATGATTCTCTTCAGTATGAGTTCTGATGGAAGGACCACGAGGTATTTGAACGTTTTGTTCACATTCAGAGTGTTCATAGGGCTTGGCTCCACTTTCAGTACTGATGCTGAGTAAGAAATGAGCAGTACTTGAAGGATTTCCCACAGTCAGTACATTCACTAGGTTTCTCTCCAGTATGAATTTTCTGGTGTTCAATAATGTGCTCTGTTTAAAAGCTCTCACATTGTGTCAGCCCAAGAAAAATCACCAGAGAAAACAGTTTCCACAGGGAAGAATAGAAACAAATTCCTATGTGGGAGCCCCAGTAAATGAACTTTCCAAAGTCTCCTGTTGACATCCCTTTTCATTAATGAGAAATGAGGGGTGTATGGAGCCACTAAGAAATGAGTGTCTTCAATATAGTTTTGGTTATCAGTAGGGACATTAGATCACTCTTCCTGAAACACCAAATGGAGATGATTGGAATCATTAGATAACAGTTTCACTCTCCCTTCTCCTTTCCCCTTCCCAGTCTCTTCTCACAAAAGCTCTTAATGAGGAATCTTTTGCATAGGAAGAGGATATTGGATGAGTTTCTTTTGAATTGAGAGTTCACTTGTAAATCTTGGGGTCTCCTTGAAGCACAGTGTCCCCATCCTTTGAGTAAGCAATGAAACCACATTTGTGGGCATCTCATCTTGGCCCAATTGTTTGAGCGGTAAGGGGGGGGTATATCTTGTTATATGCAGACACCCCAAAATCCCCACTCCAGACAAGGGAAGTAATCAAGGGGAGCTATAATACAACAGGAAATGCTCAGTTCCACTTTTTGATATGAAGTTTTCACAACATTTTCCTCCCTTACAAGATTCATGCCTCCCTCCCCCCTTCCCTTTCTCTTCCAGGTGTTGACAAGCAGTTCCACTGGGTCATTCAATGACCATTACTTGTCATGAAATAACAGGGCAGCAGGCTTGGAGTCGGCTCCAACGGGAACCTTGGAGTGAACTGTCCAGTTTAGGGTACTCTCATGTATCTGGAATGTAAAACAGGTGCTTATCAGGAGACCACCTTGAAATGTGAAAAAGAAAAGGACAAAAAACATGGTGGGGAATATGGGCAACCTGAGGACAGGACTCAGATTGAGAGGCAGGAACCACAGGCCTCAGGGTATCCAGACTCTCAGATCAAGGTATCTCATTGACTAGCACAGTGTCTGAAACAGAGTAGTCACTTCAATGTGGATTGAAATCCTATGTGTCCCTTGGTTGGCCAGAATGGGAGCTGAGCTCTAGAGGAAACCTCCTTTGTGAGGGTCCAAGGCTATCTGGCCATGACACAACAGAAACGAACCTTACAAGAGTTGCTGTGGCCCCAAGTTTTCCCATGAGAAACTGAGGCTTGTCTTGGCATGCTTGGCTGTGCTAGCACCAGGCCTACTAGAGACATACGAGGTCTCTAAAATTCTCCTCCAGGAAAATAGTCAGAAAAGACTCAAAGGCCAGAAGAGTGGAAGGAAAGGGCTTTACCCAGCACCACACGAGTCCTTAGGCTGAAAAAGACCAACTCTTTCCATCTAAAGCGAAGCCCATGCAGTCCTCCAAATTCTGTCACCCCCAAATATTGAATTTTTTTTTTTTCAGAAAACCTGGACATCTTGGGCTGAGGCAGAAGAGTGAGGCCAGGTTCTTCCTGTGCTCTTCTAGCTGAATCAAGTTCCTGGGGGGTGGTCAATGGCAAACCTTGGCCCAACAGAGCCATCCTGTTTGCCACTTTTAAAGGGAACACTTTGGTCTCTCTGAGTTTACACTTGGGAAAGGGAATCCTTTCTTCCCTTTGCCTCTTCTGAGTTAACCTCACTGAGGTAGCCCTGCTTACATTGTGAAGAAGGGATCAACTCTCCTTTGTCTACTTTGGAAGGGAATCAGCAAGAGATTGAAGACCCTCCCTAGTCCTGGGTGACAAGCTACCAGGGTCATGGAGAAGTCCCAAGTCACTTAGAGCTGCACCCTACTAAGTCAGTGCCAAACTTGTGCATCCTCTGAGCAGAGTTCACACCTTCAGAAACCCAGGCAGCCAGGAAGGTGTGAACCCTCTTGATGTGTAGCCACCCCTCCAGAAGGGGAGAACTGGTTCCCACAAGCACTGCCCTCTGGGCAGGGCTAGACAGTTTGAAAACTGTGATTGGCCCCTGTGAAGAGGGGCGGGGACAAAAAAGCACCATAAGAACCCAAGGCTCCTGGGACTTGAGTCACTCTTGTGCAGATACTCTCCTGGCTAGAGAGAGACAGACAGAGGCAGGGACAGAGACAGAGACAGAGGCAGAGACAGAGACAGAGACAGAGACAGAGAGGATAAAGAACTTTTCTATCTCCTTCACTTTTTTTACTTTAAGGCTTCCTCTATTTTGTACAGAAATTTCTGGCTTGAGATAGAATATCGGCGACAACAGAATTTCCTCAAATTCTTGACTAACTGGGGCAAGTCCCCTCCTTCCCTCAGGGCACACTTCTGCTTGCAGCCCTGCCTTTGGGGCAGAGAAAGAGGGTGATGGCTGCTGGAGGGAGAGACCCTGGTGCTGGCCATGTGGAGGAAGAAGCCTCGCAGCTTGTCTTTCCCAGAGAGTTTGAAACAGCACAAACTCTCCTCAATTCAGAAGTGCACATGCTGCTAGAGCATCGAAAGCAACAGCATGAAAGTGGGCAGGATGCACGAGAACTTCCAGTGGTTTTCTGGAAAACTTTAGATTATGCTGCCCGTTTTAGTCGTTTTCAAAACAGGGAAACCATTGCTAGTGTTCGGGGCTTGTTACTCCAGAAGAAGCTCCACAAGTTTGAGTTGGCTGCTTTAGCAAACCTTTGTCCTGAGACAGCAGAGGAGGCCAAGGCTCTGATTCCAAGCCTAGCCGGTCGATTGGAAGATGAAGACTTGCAAGAGGTCCTTGATGATATTCAGACCAAGAGGAGCTTCCAGTATTAAGAGCAGGAACCCAGCCCTTCAGTGAACACCAAAGAGGAAATTTCCCAGAAGTCTTCTGCAACTAAGAAGAACTCCAACTCTCTCCAGAGACTATTCAGAAATGTCAGTCACAAAAGCTGGTCGAGCCTCCTAGGGACAAGGCCATGCAGAGTCCCCTTGCATCCACATGTCATGCAAACTCCTGACCAGTTAGGATTCTTTTTGACCTTTGGAATGTTTGACCTGTGCCAAAGGCCAGGAGTGCCACTTCAATCTCCAAGGGACTTGGGGATGATTTCCTCTAATGAAGGGTTTCCAGGGGAGGTATTGGACCAGAGTCTAGGTGCTTGCTTTCACCTTTCCATCCCTCCTCTTCAATGGAATTGATGAAGGGGGAAGACTGAGTGGCAGAATTTAGCCAGGAAATACCTGTGGCATATTCATGACTGCCTTATATCACTGAATTTGGCACTCCGTTTTCATTCACATTTCTGGCTTGAATTTCAAGCCATTTTGAAATATCAACCCAGATTAGAATATGGACAAACAGCATGACTAAGACAGAGAGTGGGGTCTCCTAAACCTAAAAAGGAAAAATCAAAGGGAACCTATTCCTAAGTGTTTGAAATTCTGAAGGAGCAGAACAACCGAACAGCTTGTCATTTTGAAGCACCATGGAGTTCATTTGTCCAAGAAATACAGAGGGAAGAAGATGGAGAAAATCCTAGCAGTTGGGGGGGGCATCACTGTACAATCATAAGGTCAAAAGAGGCCTGGTTGAGGAGGCTCAGTGTGGCCCCTGGTATATCCTGAAGGCTGCAAGGTTCTGGAGCAGGAGGGCATTTGTGGGATTTATTCTGACAGCTGCCTTGGGACAGGGTCCTCTCTGAGTTGAAACTAGTCCCGGATCCAGATTTTAAATACCATTCAGTGTAGAGCTGCTCTATACCATAGGGTGTTCTCTGGGAAGACCGGAGAATGAGATTTCATTCTGGTGGAGTCATCACCATGAGCTCCATTTGGGGCACTTGTGTGGCCCCAAACTTAGCATCCGTTTCTGAAAGGTCATGCCAATATCTTTGGCACTTGCTTCTCCCATGCTACAAAATCGAGTTACTGCCACTTGATGTCATCCTAGAACGAAAGGGGGCAGGGGTAGATTCTATAGTGGATGTCTAGTTAATTGTGCAATTCCTAGGCAGTAGACAGTCTAAGGAAATCAAATTATTTTTCTATTCCAAAAATTATTGACTAGCTAGTAATTTTCCCGTCTCGAGAGAGAGACATGATACACTTGAAGAACATATTGCTAGAGATGGACCCTGAAGGAGCCAAAGAAGCATTTGTAGGTCAGGCGGAAGCTGGGGGTGGGGGGGTGTGGTGCCGGCGGGTGGCACAGTTGTCAGGGAGGTCCCTTCCAAGTCCCCCAGAGAGGCTGCCACCATGTGGCTGTCCCATCTCTAGAGACAGGGTGAAGGAGCCATGGATGAGGAAGAAGATGAGATGGAGAACTTTGAGATCCCTGATTGGGACCTCCAGAATGCATTCCAGCCCAAGGGGCAGCGTCATGGGCAGACCAAGGAGGAGGCCACAGAGGGAGTATGGGCTGAGCAGGAGAGGCCCAGCTCTGCAGGCCATGGCTCCCTCCAGAGACCTTTGGACTCCCGGTGAATTTCATTGGAGCTGGCCTGAAGCAAGCAGAGCAGGAGGATTCCGAGGAGCAAGAGAGGCCCGTGAAGCAGCTGGACTGGCCTCAAGATTTGGGCCCACAGAAGTGACAAGCAGCTGGTGATTGTCCAGCCAGCCAGAAAGGCTGGGTGGGAGGAGCCAAACCTTTCACAGACCCGGGCAGCTGGGCAAGGCACCCCAAAGGAATTGGACACACGTTTTTGCAGAAGATGGCTTCTGTTGCAGGGAAAGGCCTGGCCAGGAAGGCACAAGGTACCATTCACCCAATTGAAGCTAAGGGGAGAAAAGGCCAGGCTGCTGGGGGAGCCTCTGGCTCAGAAGGGACCGCTCAGTCAGGGCAAGATTTCCCTGGGCTTGACTCCCAAGAAGAGGAGGTTCAGAAGGAGCTCAGCCAGGGGTGGAAAGACCTGAGTGGGGGCAGGAAGAAACCAAAATGCTCCTCTCCAACAGGTGCCTGCCGGGGTTTTCGGCTGTTCCTGCTCTCACCTGTAGGCCTTGGGTAGTCTCAGTTCACTCCCAAGACCTGTGGGTGCCCCTGGCTCACTTCAGGGGATCCCTTCACACACTCCTTGATTAGAGCACACTACTTCTCTGAGCCAGAGATCTGAGCTCCCCTTGCCCACCTGCTGCCCTTTCCCCTGTTTCTACTCACACAGGACTAGGTCCTTGGTGGTCTTGGTCAGGTCCCCAGACCTGGGGCTGCCCCTTGTTCAGTCCTGGGCAGCCCCTCCCTCACTGGTGGATTCTGGCCAGTGCTGACTTCAACTCTGGCTCCCTTGGTGTGGTGGCTCCGGGAGGGTGGGTCAGCTTTTCATTCCCTTAGATTGGGGAAATGACAGAGTCCCACCTACCTTCACTGCTGAGCCTTGGTGTGGGGCCTCTCCCTTCTTATGAGGATGGTGTCTTTTCTGGGGGTGGGGGAGGCGAGGTTTGAGGTCATCTGTGCCATTGGGTCTGAGGAGAGGAAGGGAGCCACCTTTACCAGGAAGTCCCCGATATTGTCAAAATGGATACCATTGTGCCCTAGAACATGAATAGGATGAGCACAGAAAAGTCTAGGAAAAGATGTGAACTGATATCATGTAAACTGATGACTGGAAGGAGAATAGTGATCAACTCTGAAGGATTAAATCATCAGCAAAGTTTCCAAGGCATTCCCAAGGGACTCATGATGGAAAAATACGATCAACACCCAAGCAATGAATTTTTGGAATCGGATGGTAGATCAGAGTACGCCATCTTCCACTTCATTTGCTGAGACCTGACTGGAAGGGTGATGTGCATCTTCTCTCACGGATTCAGCAATAGGTAAACCTCTTATGAAAGCATTGCTATAGCTCATATCTGACTCTTTATTGCCTGGGGGACGGGGAGGGAAAGAATCTGATTTCTAAATGGAAAATCAAAAATTGTTTCCACATGTAATTGAATAAACTGAAATGAAAACAGTCTTCCATATTAAAAAACAAAAAGTGGCCATTTTTCTACACACACAGAACTAGAGTACCATGCTACTTGAACCTGTAGGGCTAGCAGCAGTCTAATGGTGGTCACATTCCCTGCAACTACAACGTCTTCTTTTACTCACAGAACAAACAACATCATAGCCACCTGGGCAAATTTCACCTAGATTCGGGTATTTAAGAAAAGAAATCCAAGTTAACTTCCCCCCCCCCCCATTCATGGTAGTCTGAAGACTCTCCCACATTCAGTACATTTACTAAATTTCCTTTCAAGTGTTTTCTGATGGGTGAGAAGAGCAAACTTCTCTTAGAAAGCTCTCCCACATTCACTACCCTCATGGTTTTCCTCCTTTGGAATCCTGATGGAAATCCATGGCTGACCTGTCAGAAGGTTTTGCCACCTTCACTATACACATCAATGATTCTCTTCAGTATGAGTTCTGATGGAAGGACCACGAGGTATTTGAACGTTTTGTTCACATTCAGAGTGTTCATAGGGCTTGGCTCCACTTTCAGTACTGATGCTGAGTAAGAAATGAGCAGTACTTGAAGGATTTCCCACAGTCAGTACATTCACTAGGTTTCTCTCCAGTATGAATTTTCTGGTGTTCAATAATGTGCTCTGTTTAAAAGCTCTCACATTGTGTCAGCCCAAGAAAAATCACCAGAGAAAACAGTTTCCACAGGGAAGAATAGAAACAAATTCCTATGTGGGAGCCCCAGTAAATGAACTTTCCAAAGTCTCCTGTTGACATCCCTTTTCATTAATGAGAAATGAGGGGTGTATGGAGCCACTAAGAAATGAGTGTCTTCAATATAGTTTTGGTTATCAGTAGGGACATTAGATCACTCTTCCTGAAACACCAAATGGAGATGATTGGAATCATTAGATAACAGTTTCACTCTCCCTTCTCCTTTCCCCTTCCCAGTCTCTTCTCACAAAAGCTCTTAATGAGGAATCTTTTGCATAGGAAGAGGATATTGGATGAGTTTCTTTTGAATTGAGAGTTCACTTGTAAATCTTGGGGTCTCCTTGAAGCACAGTGTCCCCATCCTTTGAGTAAGCAATGAAACCACATTTGTGGGCATCTCATCTTGGCCCAATTGTTTGAGCGGTAAGGGGGGGTATATCTTGTTATATGCAGACACCCCAAAATCCCCACTCCAGACAAGGGAAGTAATCAAGGGGAGCTATAATACAACAGGAAATGCTCAGTTCCACTTTTTGATATGAAGTTTTCACAACATTTTCCTCCCTTACAAGATTCATGCCTCCCTCCCCCCTTCCCTTTCTCTTCCAGGTGTTGACAAGCAGTTCCACTGGGTCATTCAATGACCATTACTTGTCATGAAATAACAGGGCAGCAGGCTTGGAGTCGGCTCCAATGGGAACCTTGGAGTGAACTGTGCAGTTTAGGGTACTCTCATGTATCTGGAATGTAAAACAGGTGCTTATCAGGAGACCACCTTGAAATGTGAAAAAGAAAAGGACAAAAAACATGGTGGGGAATATGGGCAACCTGAGGACAGGACTCAGATTGAGAGGCAGGAACCACAGGCCTCAGGGTATCCAGACTCTCAGATCAAGGTATCTCATTGACTAGCACAGTGTCTGAAACAGAGTAGTCACTTCAATGTGGATTGAAATCCTATGTGTCCCTTGGTTGGCCAGAATGGGAGCTGAGCTCTAGAGGAAACCTCCTTTGTGAGGGTCCAAGGCTATCTGGCCATGACACAACAGAAACGAACCTTACAAGAGTTGCTGTGGCCCCAAGTTTTCCCATGAGAAACTGAGGCTTGTCTTGGCATGCTTGGCTGTGCTAGCACCAGGCCTACTAGAGACATACGAGGTCTCTAAAATTCTCCTCCAGGAAAATAGTCAGAAAAGACTCAAAGGCCAGAAGAGTGGAAGGAAAGGGCTTTACCCAGCACCACACGAGTCCTTAGGCTGAAAAAGACCAACTCTTTCCATCTAAAGCGAAGCCCATGCAGTCCTCCAAATTCTGTCACCCCCAAATATTGAATTTTTTTTTTTCAGAAAACCTGGACATCTTGGGCTGAGGCAGAAGAGTGAGGCCAGGTTCTTCCTGTGCTCTTCTAGCTGAATCAAGTTCCTGGGGGGTGGTCAATGGCAAACCTTGGCCCAACAGAGCCATCCTGTTTGCCACTTTTAAAGGGAACACTTTGGTCTCTCTGAGTTTACACTTGGGAAAGGGAATCCTTTCTTCCCTTTGCCTCTTCTGAGTTAACCTCACTGAGGTAGCCCTGCTTACATTGTGAAGAAGGGATCAACTCTCCTTTGTCTACTTTGGAAGGGAATCAGCAAGAGATTGAAGACCCTCCCTAGTCCTGGGTGACAAGCTACCAGGGTCATGGAGAAGTCCCAAGTCACTTAGAGCTGCACCCTACTAAGTCAGTGCCAAACTTGTGCATCCTCTGAGCAGAGTTCACACCTTCAGAAACCCAGGCAGCCAGGAAGGTGTGAACCCTCTTGATGTGTAGCCACCCCTCCAGAAGGGGAGAACTGGTTCCCACAAGCACTGCCCTCTGGGCAGGGCTAGACAGTTTGAAAACTGTGATTGGCCCCTGTGAAGAGGGGCGGGGACAAAAAAGCACCATAAGAACCCAAGGCTCCTGGGACTTGAGTCACTCTTGTGCAGATACTCTCCTGGCTAGAGAGAGACAGACAGAGGCAGGGACAGAGACAGAGACAGAGGCAGAGACAGAGACAGAGACAGAGACAGAGAGGATAAAGAACTTTTCTATCTCCTTCACTTTTTTTACTTTAAGGCTTCCTCTATTTTGTACAGAAATTTCTGGCTTGAGATAGAATATCGGCGACAACAGAATTTCCTCAAATTCTTGACTAACTGGGGCAAGTCCCCTCCTTCCCTCAGGGCACACTTCTGCTTGCAGCCCTGCCTTTGGGGCAGAGAAAGAGGGTGATGGCTGCTGGAGGGAGAGACCCTGGTGCTGGCCATGTGGAGGAAGAAGCCTCGCAGCTTGTCTTTCCCAGAGAGTTTGAAACAGCACAAACTCTCCTCAATTCAGAAGTGCACATGCTGCTAGAGCATCGAAAGCAACAGCATGAAAGTGGGCAGGATGCACGAGAACTTCCAGTGGTTTTCTGGAAAACTTTAGATTATGCTGCCCGTTTTAGTCGTTTTCAAAACAGGGAAACCATTGCTAGTGTTCAGGGTTTGTTACTCCAGAAGAAGCTCCACAAGTTTGAGGTGGCTGCTTTAGCAAACCTTTGTCCTGAGACAGCAGAGGAGGCCAAGGCTCTGATTCCAAGCCTAGCCGGTCGATTGGAAGATGAAGACTTGCAAGAGGTCCTTGATGATATTCAGACCAAGAGGAGCTTCCAGTATTAAGAGCAGGAACCCAGCCCTTCAGTGAACACCAAAGAGGAAATTTCCCAGAAGTCTTCTGCAACTAAGAAGAACTCCAACTCTCTCCAGAGACTATTCAGAAATGTCAGTCACAAAAGCTGGTCGAGCCTCCTAGGGACAAGGCCATGCAGAGTCCCCTTGCATCCACATGTCATGCAAACTCCTGACCAGTTAGGATTCTTTTTGACCTTTGGAATGTTTGACCTGTGACAAAGGCCAGGAGTGCCACTTGAATCTCCAAGGGACTTGGGGATGATTTCCTCTAATGAAGGGTTTCCAGGGGAGGTATTGGACCAGAGTCTAGGGGCTTGCTTTCACCTTTCCATCCCTCCTCTTCAATGGAATTGATGAAGGGGGAAGACTCAGTGGCAGAATTTAGCCAGGAAACACCTGTGGCATATTCGTGACTGCCTTATATCACTGAATTTGGCACTCCATTTACATTCACATTTCTGGCTTGAATTTCAAGCCATTTTGAAATATCAACCCAGATTAGAATATGGACAAACAGCATGACTAAGACAGAGAGTGGGGTCTCCTAAACCTAAAAAGGAAAAATCAAAGGGAACCTATTCCTAAGTGTTTGAAATTCTGAAGGAGCAGAACAACCGAACAGCTTGTCATTTTGAAGCACCATGGAGTTCATTTGTCCAAGAAATACAGAGGGAAGAAGATGGAGAAAATCCTAGCAGTTGGGGGGGGCATCACTGTACAATCATAAGGTCAAAAGAGGCCTGGTTGAGGAGGCTCAGTGTGGCCCCTGGTATATCCTGAAGGCTGCAAGGTTCTGGAGCAGGAGGGCATTTGTGGGATTTATTCTGACAGCTGCCTTGGGACAGGGTCCTCTCTGAGTTGAAACTAGTCCCGGATCCAGATTTTAAATACCATTCAGTGTAGAGCTGCTCTATACCATAGGGTGTTCTCTGGGAAGACCGGAGAATGAGATGTCATTCTGGTGGAGTCATCACCATGAACTCCATTTGGGGCACTTGTGTGGCCCCAAACTTAGCATCCGTTTCTGAAAGGTCATGCCAATATCTTTGGCACTTGCTTCTCCCATGCTACAAAATCGAGTTACTGCCACTTGATGTCATCCTAGAACGAAAGGGGGCAGGGGTAGATTCTATAGTGGATGTCTAGTTAATTGTGCAATTCCTAGGCAGTAGACAGTCTAAGGAAATCAAATTATTTTTCTATTCCAAAAATTATTGACTAGCTAGTAATTTTCCCGTCTCGAGAGAGAGACATGATACACTTGAAGAACATATTGCTAGAGATGGACCCTGAAGGAGCCAAAGAAGCATTTGTAGGTCAGGCGGAAGCTGGGGGTGTGGGGGCGTGGTGCCGGCGGGTGGCACAGTTGTCAGGGAGGTCCCTTCCAAGTCCCCCAGAGAGGCTGCCACCATGTGGCTGTCCCATCTCTAGAGACAGGGTGAAGGAGCCATGGATGAGGAAGAAGATGAGATGGAGAACTTTGAGATCCCTGATTGGGACCTCCAGAATGTATTCCAGCCCAAGCGGCAGCGTCATGGGCAGACCAAGGAGGAGGCCACAGAGGGAGTATGGGCTGAGCAGGAGAGGCCCAGCTCTGCAGGCCATGGCTCCCTCCAGAGACCTTTGGACTCCCGGTGAATTTCATTGGAGCTGGCCTGAAGCAAGCAGAGCAGGAGGATTCCGAGGAGCAAGAGAGGCCCGTGAAGCAGCTGGACTGGCCTCAAGATTTGGGCCCACAGAAGTGACAAGCAGCTGGTGATTGTCCAGCCAGCCAGAAAGGCTGGGTGGGAGGAGCCAAACCTTTCACAGACCCGGGCAGCTGGGCAAGGCACACCAAAGGAATTGGACACACGCTTTTGCAGAAGATGGCTTCTGTTGCAGGGAAAGGCCTGGCCAGGAAGGCACAAGGTACCATTCACCCAATTGAAGCTAAGGGGAGAAAAGGCCAGGCTGCTGGGGGAGCCTCTGGCTCAGAAGGGACCGCTCAGTCAGGGCAAGATTTCCCTGGGCTTGACTCCCAAGAAGAGGAGGTTCAGAAGGAGCTCAGCCAGGGGTGGAAAGCCCTGAGTGGGGGCAGGAAGAAACCAAAATGCTCCTCTCCAACAGGTGCCTGCCGGGGTTTTCGGCTGTTCCTGCTCTCACCTGTAGGCCTTTGGTAGTCTCAGTTCACTCCCAAGACCTGTGGGTGCCCCTGGCTCACTTCAGGGGATCCCTTCACACACTCCTTGATTAGAGCACACTACTTCTCTGAGCCAGAGATCTGAGCTCCCCTTGCCCACCCCTGCTGCCCTTTCCCCTGTTTCTACTCACACAGGACTAGGTCCTTGGTGGTCTTGGTCAGGTCCCCAGACCTGGGGCTGCCCCTTGTTCAGTCCTGGGCAGCCCCTCCCTCACTGGTGGATTCTGGCCAGTGCTGACTTCAACTCTGGCTCCCTTGGTGTGGTGGCTCGGGGAGGGTGGGTCAGCTTTTCATTCCCTTAGATTGGGGAAATGACAGAGTCCCACCTACCTTCACTGCTGAGCCTTGGTGTGGGGCCTCTCCCTTCTTATGAGGATGGTGTCTTTTCTGGGGGTGGGGGAGGCGAGGTTTGAGGTCATCTGTGCCATTGGGTCTGAGGAGAGGAAGGGAGCCACCTTTACCAGGAAGTCCCCGATATTGTCAAAATGGATACCATTGTGCCCTAGAACATGAATAGGATGAACACAGAAAAGTCTAGGAAAAGATGTGAACTGATATCATGTAAACTGATGACTGGAAGGACACTATACAGGAACAGAAATTTTGAATAGTGATCAACTCTGAAGGATTAAATCATCAGCAAAGTTTCCAAGGCATTCCCAAGGGACTCAGGATGGAAAGATACGATCAACACCCAAGCAATGAATTTTTGGAATCGGATGGTAGATCAGAGTACGCCATCTTCCACTTCATTTGCTGAGACCTGACTGGAAGGGTGATGTGCATCTTCTCTCACGGATTCAGCAATAGGGAAACCTCTTATGAAAGCATTGCTATAGCTCATATCTGACTCTTTATTGCTTGGGGGACGGGGAGGGAAAGAATCTGATTTCTAAATGGAAAATCAAAAATTGTTTCCACATGTAATTGAATAAACTGAAATGAAAACAGTCTTCCATATTAAAAAACAAAAAGTGGCCATTTTTCTACACACACAGAACTAGAGTACCATGCTACTTGAACCTGTAGGGCTAGTAGCAGTCTAATGGTGGTCACATTCCCTGCAACTACAACGTCTTCTTTTACTCACAGAACAAACAACATCATAGCCACCTGGGCAAATTTCACCTAGATTCGGGTATTTAAGAAAAGAAATCCAAGTTAACTTCTCCCCCCCCCCCATTCATGGTAGTCTGAAGACTCTCCCACATTCAGTACATTTACTAAATTTCCTTTCAAGTGTTTTCTGATGGGAGAGAAGAGCAAACTTCTCTTAGAAAGCTCTCCCACATTCACTACCCTCATGGTTTTCCTCCTTTGGAATCCTGATGGAAATCCATGGCTGACCTGTCAGAAGGTTTTGCCACCTTCACTATACACATCAATGATTCTCTTCAGTATGAGTTCTGATGGAAGGACCACGAGGTATTTGAACGTTTTGTTCACATTCAGAGTGTTCATAGGGCTTGGCTCCACTTTCAGTACTGATGCTGAGTAAGAAATGAGCAGTACTTGAAGGATTTCCCACAGTCAGTACATTCACTAGGTTTCTCTCCAGTATGAATTTTCTGATGTTCAATAATGTGCTCTGTTTAAAAGCTCTCACATTGTGTCAGCCCAAGAAAAATCACCAGAGAAAACAGTTTCCACAGGGAAGGATAGAAACAAATTCATACGTGGGAGCCCCAGTAAATGAACTTTCCAAAGTCTCCTGTTGACATCCCTTTTCATTAATGAGAAATGAGGGGTGTATGGAGCCAGTAAGAAATGAGTGTCTTCAATATAGTTTTGGTTATCAGTAGGGACATTAGATCACTCTTCCTGAAACACCAAATGGAGATGATTGGAATCATTAGATAACAGTTTCACTCTCCCTTCTCCTTTCACCTTCCCAGTCTCTTCTCACAAAAGCTCTTAATGAGGAATCTTTTGCATAGGAAGAGGATATTGGATGAGTTTCTTTTGAATTGGGAGTTCACTTGTAAATCTTGGGGTCTCCTTGAAGCACAGTGTCCCCATCCTTTGAGTAAGCAATGAAACCACATTTGTGGGTATCTCATCTTGGCCCAATTGTTTGAGCGGTAAGGGGGGGGTATATCTTGTTATATGCAGACACCCCAAAATCCCCACTCCAGACAAGGGAAGTAATCAAGGGGAGCTATAATAAAACAGGAAATGCTCAGTTCCACTTTTTGATATGAAGTTTTCACAACATTTTCCTCCCTTACAAGATTCATGCCTCCCTCCCCCCTTCCCTTTCTCTTCCAGGTGTTGGCAAGCAGTTCCACTGGGTCATTCAATGACCATTACTTGTCATGAAATAACAGGGCAGCAGGCTTGGAGTCGGCTCCAACGGGAACCTTGGAGTGAACTGTCCGGTTTAGGGTACTCTCATGTATCTGGAATGTAAAACAGGTGCTTATCAGGAGACCACCTTGAAATGTGAAAAAGAAAAGGACAAAAAACATGGTGGGGAATATGGGCAACCTGAGGACAGGACTCAGATTGAGAGGCAGGAACCACAGGCCTCAGGGTATCCAGACTCTCAGATCAAGGTATCTCATTGCCTAGCACAGTGTCTGAAACAGAGTAGTCACTTCAATGTGGATTGAAATCCTATGTGTCCCTTGGTTGGCCAGAATGGGAGCTGAGCTCTAGAGGAAACCTCCTTTGTGAGGGTCCAAGGCTATCTGGCCATGATACAACAGAAACGAACCTTACAAGAGTTGCTGTGGCCCCAAGTTTTCCCATAGGAAACTGAGGCTTGTCTTGGCATGCTTGCTGTGCTAGCACCAGGCCTACTAGAGACATACGAGGTCTCTAAAATTCTCCTCCAGGAAAATAGTCAGAAAAGACTCAAAGGCCAGAAGAGTGGAAGGAAAGGGCTTTACCCAGCACCACACGAGTCCTTAGGCTGAAAAAGACCAACTCTTTCCATCTAAAGCGAAGCCCATGCAGTCCTCCAAATTCTGTCACCCCCAAATATTGAATTTTTTTTTTCAGAAAACCTGGACATCTTGGGCTGAGGCAGAAGAGTGAGGCCAGGTTCTTCCTGTGCTCTTCTAGCTGAATCAAGTTCCTGGGGGGTGGTCAATGGCAAACCTTGGCCCAACAGAGCCATCCTGTTTGCCACTTTTAAAGGGAACACTTTGGTCTCTCTGAGTTTACACTTGGGAAAGGGAATCCTTTCTTCCCTTTGCCTCTTCTGAGTTAACCTAACTGAGGTAGCCCTGCTTACATTGTGAAGAAGGGATCAACTCTCCTTTGTCTACTTTGGAAGGGAATCAGCAAGAGATTGAAGACCCTCCCTAGTCCTGGGTGACAAGCTACCAGGGTCATGGAGAAGTCCCAAGTCACTTAGAGCTGCACCCTACTAAGTCAGTGCCAAACTTGTGCATCCTCTGAGCAGAGTTCACACCTTCAGAAACCCAGGCAGCCAGGAAGGTGTGAACCCTCTTGATGTGTAGCCACCCCTCCAGAAGGGGAGAACTGGTTCCCACAAGCACTGCCCTCTGGGCAGGGCTAGACAGTTTGAAAACTGTGATTGGCCCCTGTGAAGAGGGGCGGGGACAAAAAAGCACCATAAGAACCCAAGGCTCCTGGGACTTGAGTCACTCTTGTGCAGATACTCTCCTGGCTAGAGAGAGACAGACAGAGGCAGAGGCAGAGACAGAGACAGAGACAGAGAGGATAAAGAACTTTTCTATCTCCTTCACTTTTTTTACTTTAAGGCTTCCTCTATTTTGTACAGAAATTTCTGGCTTGAGATAGAATATCGGTGACAACAGAATTTCCTCAAATTCTTGACTAACTGGGGCAAGTCCCCTCCTTCCCTCAGGGCACACTTCTGCTTGCAGCCCTGCCTTTGGGGCAGAGAAAGAGGGTGATGGCTGCTGGAGGGAGAGACCCTGGTGCTGGCCATGTGGAGGAAGAAGCCTCGCAGCTTGTCTTTCCCAGAGAGTTTGAAACAGCACAAACTCTCCTCAATTCAGAAGTCCACATGCTGCTAGAGCATCGAAAGCAACAGCATGAAAGTGGGCAGGATGCACGAGAACTTCCAGTGGTTTTCTGGAAAACTTTAGATTATGCTGCCCGTTTTAGTCGTTTTCAAAACAGGGAAACCATTGCTAGTGTTCGGGGCTTGTTACTCCAGAAGAAGATCCACAAGTTTGAGTTGGCTGCTTTAGCAAACCTTTGTCCTGAGACAGCAGAGGAGGCCAAGGCTCTGATTCCAAGCCTAGCCGGTCGATTGGAAGATGAAGACTTGCAAGAGGTCCTTGATGATATTCAGACCAAGAGGAGCTTCCAGTATTAAGAGCAGGAACCCAGCCCTTCAGTGAACACCAAAGAGGAAATTTCCCAGAAGTCTTCTGCAACTAAGAAGAACTCCAACTCTCTCCAGAGACTATTCAGAAATGTCAGTCACAAAAGCTGGTCGAGCCTCCTAGGGACAAGGCCATGCAGAGTCCCCTTGCATCCACATGTCATGCAAACTCATGACCAGTTAGGATTCTTTTTGACCTTTGGAATGTTTGACCTGTGCCAAAGGCCAGGAGTGCCACTTGAATCTCCAAGGGACTTGGGGATGATTTCCTCTAATGAAGGGTTTCCAGGGGAGGTATTGGACCAGAGTCTAGGTGCTTGCTTTCACCTTTCCATCCCTCCTCTTCAATGGAATTGATGAAGGGGGAAGACTGAGTGGCAGAATTTAGCCAGGAAACACCTGTGGCATATTCGTGACTGCCTTATATCACTGAATTTGGCACTCCGTTTACATTCACATTTCTGGTTTGAATGTCAAGCCAATTTGAAATATCAACCCAGATTAGAATATGGACAAACAGCATGACTAAGACAGAGAGTGGTGTCTCCTAAACCTAAACCTAAAAAGGAAAAATCAAAGGGAACCTATTCCTAAGTGTTTGAAATTCTGAAGGAGCAGAACAACCGAACAGCTTGTCATTTTGAAGCACCATGGAGTTCATTTGTCCATGAAATACAGAGGGAAGAAGATGGAGAAAATCCTAGCAGTTGGGGGGGGCATCACTGTACAATCATAAGGTCAAAAGAGGCCTGGTTGAGGAGGCTCAGTGTGGCCCCTGGTATATCCTGAAGGCTGCAAGGTTCTGGAGCAGGAGGGCATTTGTGGGATTTATTCTGACAGCTGCCTTGGGACAGGGTCCTCTCTGAGTTGAAACTAGTCCCGGATCCAGATTTTAAATACCATTCAGTGTAGAGCTGCTCTATACCATAGGGTGTTCTCTGGGAAGACCGGAGAATGAGATTTCATTCTGGTGGAGCCATCACCATGAGCTCCATTTGGGGCACTTGTGTGGCCCCAAACTTAGCATCCGTTTCTGAAAGGTCATGCCAATATCTTTGGCACTTGCTTCTCCCATGCTACAAAATCTAGTTACTGCCACTTGATGTCATCCTAGAACGAAAGGGGGCAGGGGTAGATTCTATAGTGGATGTCTAGTTAATTGTGCAATTCCTAGGCAGTAGACAGTCTAAGGAAATCAAATTATTTTTCTATTCCAAAAATTATTGACTAGCTAGTAATTTTCCCGTCTCGAGAGAGAGACATGATACACTTGAAGAACATATTGCTAGAGATGGACCCTGAAGGAGCCAAAGAAGCATTTGTAGGTCAGGCGGAAGCTGGGGGTGGGGGGGCGTGGTGCCGGCGGGTGGCACAGTTGTCAGGGAGGTCCCTTCCAAGTCCCCCAGAGAGGCTGCCACCATGTGGCTGTCCCATCTCTAGAGACAGGGTGAAGGAGCCATGGATGAGGAAGAAGATGAGATGGAGAACTTTGAGATCCCTGATTGGGACCTCCAGAATGCATTCCAGCCCAAGCGGCAGCGTCATGGGCAGACCAAGGAGGAGGCCACAGAGGGAGTATGGGCTGAGCAGGAGAGGCCCAGCTCTGCAGGCCATGGCTCCCTCCAGAGACCTTTGGACTCCCGGTGAATTTCATTGGAGCTGGCCTGAAGCAAGCAGAGCAGGAGGATTCCGAGGAGCAAGAGAGGCCCGTGAAGCAGCTGGACTGGCCTCAAGATTTGGGCCCACAGAAGTGACAAGCAGCTGGGGATTGTCCAGCCAGCCAGAAAGGCTGGGTGGGAGGAGCCAAACCTTTCACAGACCCGGGCAGCTGGGCAAGGCACACCAAAGGAATTGGACACACGCTTTTGCAGAAGATGGCTTCTGGTGCAGGGAAAGGCCTGGCCAGGAAGGCACAAGGTAGCATTCACCCAATTGAAGCTAAGGGGAGAAAAGGCCAGGCTGCTGGGGAGCCTCTGGCTCAGAAGGGACCGCTCAGCCAGGGCAAGATTTCCCTGGGCTTGACTCCCAAGAAGAGGAGGTTCAGAAGGAGCTCAGCCAGGGGTGGAAAGACCTGAGTGGGGGCAGGAAGAAACCAAAATGCTCCTCTCCAACAGGTGCCTGCCGGGGTTTTCGGCTGTTCCTGCTCTCACCTGTAGGCCTTTGGTAGTCTCAGTTCACTCCCAAGACCTGTGGGTGCCCCTGGCTCACTTCAGGGGATCCCTTCACACACTCCTTGATTACAGCACACTACTTCTCTGAGCCAGAGATCTGAGCTCCCCTTGCCCACCTGCTGCCCTTTCCCCTGTTTCTACTCACACAGGACTAGGTCCTTGGTGGTCTTGGTCAGGTCCCCAGACCTGGGGCTGCCCCTTGTTCAGTCCTGGGCAGCCCCTCCCTCACTGGTGGATTCTGGCCAGTGCTGACTTCAACTCTGGCTCCCTTGGTGTGGTGGCTCGGGGAGGGTGGGTCAGCTTTTCATTCCCTTAGGTTGGGGAAATGACACAGTCCCACCTACCTTCACTGCTGAGCCTTGGTGTGGGGCCTCTCCCTTCTTATGAGGATGGTGTCTTTTCTGGGGGTGGGGGAGGGGAGGTTTGAGGTCATCTGTGCCATTGGGTCTGAGGAGAGGAAGGGAGCCACCTTTACCAGGAAGTCCCCGATATTGTCAAAATGGATACCATTGTGCCCTAGAACATGAATAGGATGAGCACAGAAAAGTCTAGGAAAAGATGTGAACTGATATCATGTAAACTGATGACTGGAAGGACACTATACAGGAACAGAAATTTTGAATAGTGATCAACTCTGAAGGATTAAATCATCAGCAAAGTTTCCAAGGCATTCCCAAGGGACTCAGGATGGAAAAATACGATCAACACCCAAGCAATGAATTTTTGGAATCGGATGGTAGATCAGAGTATGCCATCTTCCACTTCATTTGCTGAGACCTGACTGGAAGGGTGATGTGCATCTTCCCTCACGGATTCAGCAATAGGGAAACCTCTTATGAAAGCATTGCTATAGCTCATATCTGACTCTTTATTGCCTGGGGGACGGGGAGGGAAAGAATCTGATTTCTAAATGGAAAATCAAAAATTGTTTCCACATGTAATTGAATAAACTGAAATGAAAACAGTCTTCCATATTAAAAAACAAAAAGTGGCCATTTTTCTACACACACAGAACTAGAGTACCATGCTACTTGAACCTGTAGGGCTAGCAGCAGTCTAATGGTGGTCACATTCCCTGCAACTACAACGTCTTCTTTTACTCACAGAACAAACAACATCATAGCCACCTGGGCAAATTTCACCTAGATTCGGGTATTTAAGAAAAGAAATCCAAGTTAACTTCCCCCCCCCATTCATGGTAGTCTGAAGACTCTCCCACATTCAGTACATTTACTAAATTTCCTTTCAAGTGTTTTCTGATGGGTGAGAAGAGCAAACTTCTCTTAGAAAGCTCTCCCACATTCACTACCCTCATGGTTTTCCTCCTTTGGAATCCTGATGGAAATCCATGGCTGACCTGTCAGAAGGTTTTGCCACCTTCACTATACACATCAATGATTCTCTTCAGTATGAGTTCTGATGGAAGGACCACGAGGTATTTGAACGTTTTGTTCACATTCAGAGTGTTCATAGGGCTTGGCTCCACTTTCAGTACTGATGCTGAGTAAGAAATGAGCAGTACTTGAAGGATTTCCCACAGTCAGTACATTCACTAGGTTTCTCTCCAGTATGAATTTTCTGATGTTCAATAATGTGCTCTGTTTAAAAGCTCTCACATTGTGTCAGCCCAAGAAAAATCACCAGAGAAAACAGTTTCCACAGGGAAGGATAGAAACAAATTCCTATGTGGGAGCCCCAGTAAATGAACTTTCCAAAGTCTCCTGTTGACATCCCTTTTCATTAATGAGAAATGAGGGGTGTATGGAGCCAGTAAGAAATGAGTGTCTTCAATATAGTTTTGGTTATCAGTAGGGAAATTAGATCACTCTTCCTGAAACACCAAATGGAGATGATTGGAATCATTAGATAACAGTTTCACTCTCCCTTCTCCTTTCCCCTTCCCAGTCTCTTCTCACAAAAGCTCTTAATGAGGAATCTTTTGCATAGGAAGAGGATATTGGATGAGTTTCTTTTGAATTGGGAGTTCACTTGTAAATCTTGGGGTCTCCTTGAAGCACAGTGTCCCCATCCTTTGAGTAAGCAATGAAACCACATTTGTGGGCATCTCATCTTGGCCCAATTGTTTGAGCGGTAAGGGGGGGTATATCTTGTTATATGCAGACACCCCAAAATCCCCACTCCAGACAAGGGAAGTAATCAAGGTGGGCTATAATACAACAGGAAATGCTCAGTTCCACTTTTTGATATGAAGTTTTCACAACATTTTCCTCCCTTACAAGATTCATGCCTCCCTCCCCCCTTCCCTTTCTCTTCCAGGTGTTGACAAGCAGTTCCACTGGGTCATTCAATGACCATTACTTGTCATGAAATAACAGGGCAGCAGGCTTGGAGTCGGCTCCAAGGGGAACCTTGGAGTGAACTGTCCAGTTTAGGGTACTCTCATGTATCTGGAATGTAAAACAGGTGCTTATCAGGAGACCACCTTGAAATGTGAAAAAGAAAAGGACAAAAAACATGGTGGGGAATATGGGCAACCTGAGGACAGGACTCAGATTGAGAGGCAGGAACCACAGGCCTCAGGGTATCCAGACTCTCAGATCAAGGTATCTCATTGCCTAGCACAGTGTCTGAAACAGAGTAGTCACTTCAATGTGGATTGAAATCCTATGTGTCCCTTGGTTGGCCAGAATGGGAGCTGAGCTCTAGAGGAAACCTCCTTTGGGAGGGTCCAAGGCTATCTGGCCATGACACAACAGAAACGAACCTTACAAGAGTTGCTGTGGCCCCAAGTTTTCCCATGAGAAACTGAGGCTTGTCTTGGCATGCTTGCTGTGCTAGCACCAGGCCTACTAGAGACATACGAGGTCTCTAAAATTCTCCTCCAGGAAAATAGTCAGAAAAGACTCAAAGGCCAGAAGAGTGGAAGGAAAGGGCTTTACCCAGCACCACACGAGTCCTTAGGCTGTAAAAGACCAACTCTTTCCATCTAAAGCGAAGCCCATGCAGTCCTCCAAATTCTGTCACCCCCAAATATTGAATTTTTTTTTTTTCAGAAAACCTGGACATCTTGGGCTGAGGCAGAAGAGTGAGGCCAGGTTCTTCCTGTGCTCTTCTAGCTGAATCAAGTTCCTGGGGGGTGGTCAATGGCAAACCTTGGCCCAACAGAGCCATCCTGTTTGCCACTTTTAAAGGGAACACTTTGGTCTCTCTGAGTTTACACTTGGGAAAGGGAATCCTTTCTTCCCTTTGCCTCTTCTGAGTTAACCTAACTGAGGTAGCCCTGCTTACATTGTGAAGAAGGGATCAACTCTCCTTTGTCTACTTTGGAAGGGAATCAGCAAGAGATTGAAGACCCTCCCTAGTCCTGGGTGACAAGCTACCAGGGTCATGGAGAAGTCCCAAGTCACTTAGAGCTGCACCCTACTAAGTCAGTGCCAAACTTGTGCATCCTCTGAGCAGAGTTCACACCTTCAGAAACCCAGGCAGCCAGGAAGGTGTGAACCCTCTTGATGTGTAGCCACCCCTCCAGAAGGGGAGAACTGGTTCCCACAAGCACTGCCCTCTGGGCAGGGCTAGACAGTTTGAAAACTGTGATTGGCCCCTGTGAAGAGGGGCGGGGACAAAAAAGCACCATAAGAACCCAAGGCTCCTGGGACTTGAGTCACTCTTGTGCAGATACTCTCCTGGCTAGAGAGAGACAGACAGAGGCAGAGACAGAGGCAGAGGCAGAGGCAGAGACAGAGAGGATAAAGAACTTTTCTATCTCCTTCACTTTTTTTACTTTAAGGCTTCCTCTATTTTGTACAGAAATTTCTGGCTTGAGATAGAATATCGGCGACAACAGAATTTCCTCAAATTCTTGACTAACTGGGGCAAGTGCCCTCCTTCCCTCAGGGCACACTTCTGCTTGCAGCCCTGCCTTTGGGGCAGAGAAAGAGGGTGATGGCTGCTGGAGGGAGAGACCCTGGTGCTGGCCATGTGGAGGAAGAAGCCTCGCAGCTTGTCTTTCCCAGAGAGTTTGAAACAGCACAAACTCTCCTCAATTCAGAAGTCCACATGCTGCTAGAGCATCGAAAGCAACAGCATGAAAGTGGGCAGGATGCACGAGAACTTCCAGTGGTTTTCTGGAAAACTTTAGATTATGCTGCCCGCTTTAGTCGTTTTCAAAACAGGGAAACCATTGCTAGTGTTCGGGGCTTGTTACTCCAGAAGAAGCTCCACAAGTTTGAGTTGGCTGCTTTAGCAAACCTTTGTCCTGAGACAGCAGAGGAGGCCAAGGCTCTGATTCCAAGCCTAGCCGGTCGATTGGAAGATGAAGACTTGCAAGAGGTCCTTGATGATATTCAGACCAAGAGGAGCTTCCAGTATTAAGAGCAGGAACCCAGCCCTTCAGTGAACACCAAAGAGGAAATTTCCCAGAAGTCTTCTGCAACTAAGAAGAACTCCAACTCTCTCCAGAGTCTATTCAGAAATGTCAGTCACAAAAGCTGGTCGAGCCTCCTAGGGACAAGGCCATGCAGAGTCCCCTTGCATCCACATGTCATGCAAACTCCTGACCAGTTAGGATTCTTTTTGACCTTTGGAATGTTTGACCTGTGCCAAAGGCCAGGAGTGCCACTTGAATCTCCAAGGGACTTGGGGATGATTTCCTCTAATGAAGGGTTTCCAGGGGAGGTATTGGACCAGAGTCTAGGTGCTTGCTTTCACCTTTCCATCCCTCCTCTTCAATGGAATTGATGAAGGGGGAAGACTGAGTGGCAGAATTTAGCCAGGAAATACCTGTGGCATATTCGTGACTGCCTTATATCACTGAATTTGGCACTCCGTTTACATTCACATTTCTGGTTTGAATGTCAAGCCATTTTGAAATATCAACCCAGATTAGAATATGGACAAACAGCATGACTAAGACAGAGAGTGGGGTCTCCTAAACCTAAACCTAAAAAGGAAAAATCAAAGGGAACCTATTCCTAAGTGTTTGAAATTCTGAAGGAGCAGAACAACCGAACAGCTTGTCATTTTGAAGCACCATGGAGTTCATTTGTCCATGAAATACAGAGGGAAGAAGATGGAGAAAATCCTAGCAGTTGGGGGGGGCATCACTGTACAATCATAAGGTCAAAAGAGGCCTGGTTGAGGAGGCTCAGTGTGGCCCCTGGTATATCCTGAAGGCTGCAAGGTTCTGGAGCAGGAGGGCATTTGTGGGATTTATTCTGACAGCTGCCTTGGGACAGGGTCCTCTCTGAGTTGAAACTAGTCCCGGATCCAGATTTTAAATACCATTCAGTGTAGAGCTGCTCTATACCATAGGGTGTTCTCTGGGAAGACCGGAGAATGAGATTTCATTCTGGTGGAGCCATCACCATGAGCTCCATTTGGGGCACTTGTGTGGCCCCAAACTTAGCATCCGTTTCTGAAAGGTCATGCCAATATCTTTGGCACTTGCTTCTCCCATGCTACAAAATCTAGTTACTGCCACTTGATGTCATCCTAGAACGAAAGGGGGCAGGGGTAGATTCTATAGTGGATGTCTAGTTAATTGTGCAATTCCTAGGCAGTAGACAGTCTAAGGAAATCAAATTATTTTTCTATTCCAAAAATTATTGACTAGCTAGTAATTTTCCCGTCTCGAGAGAGAGACATGATACACTTGAAGAACATATTGCTAGAGATGGACCCTGAAGGAGCCAAAGAAGCATTTGTAGGTCAGGCGGAAGCTGGGGGTGGGGGGGCGTGGTGCCGGCGGGTGGCACAGTTGTCAGGGAGGTCCCTTCCAAGTCCCCCAGAGAGGCTGCCACCATGTGGCTGTCCCATCTCTAGAGACAGGGTGAAGGAGCCATGGATGAGGAAGAAGATGAGATGGAGAACTTTGAGATCCCTGATTGGGACCTCCAGAATGCATTCCAGCCCAAGCGGCAGCGTCATGGGCAGACCAAGGAGGAGGCCACAGAGGGAGTATGGGCTGAGCAGGAGAGGCCCAGCTCTGCAGGCCATGGCTCCCTCCAGAGACCTTTGGACTCCCGGTGAATTTCATTGGAGCTGGCCTGAAGCAAGCAGAGCAGGAGGATTCCGAGGAGCAAGAGAGGCCCGTGAAGCAGCTGGACTGGCCTCAAGATTTGGGCCCACAGAAGTGACAAGCAGCTGGGGATTGTCCAGCCAGCCAGAAAGGCTGGGTGGGAGGAGCCAAACCTTTCACAGACCCGGGCAGCTGGGCAAGGCACACCAAAGGAATTGGACACACGCTTTTGCAGAAGATGGCTTCTGGTGCAGGGAAAGGCCTGGCCAGGAAGGCACAAGGTAGCATTCACCCAATTGAAGCTAAGGGGAGAAAAGGCCAGGCTGCTGGGGAGCCTCTGGCTCAGAAGGGACCGCTCAGCCAGGGCAAGATTTCCCTGGGCTTGACTCCCAAGAAGAGGAGGTTCAGAAGGAGCTCAGCCAGGGGTGGAAAGACCTGAGTGGGGGCAGGAAGAAACCAAAATGCTCCTCTCCAACAGGTGCCTGCCGGGGTTTTCGGCTGTTCCTGCTCTCACCTGTAGGCCTTTGGTAGTCTCAGTTCACTCCCAAGACCTGTGGGTGCCCCTGGCTCACTTCAGGGGATCCCTTCACACACTCCTTGATTACAGCACACTACTTCTCTGAGCCAGAGATCTGAGCTCCCCTTGCCCACCTGCTGCCCTTTCCCCTGTTTCTACTCACACAGGACTAGGTCCTTGGTGGTCTTGGTCAGGTCCCCAGACCTGGGGCTGCCCCTTGTTCAGTCCTGGGCAGCCCCTCCCTCACTGGTGGATTCTGGCCAGTGCTGACTTCAACTCTGGCTCCCTTGGTGTGGTGGCTCGGGGAGGGTGGGTCAGCTTTTCATTCCCTTAGGTTGGGGAAATGACAGAGTACCACCTACCTTCCCTGCTGAGCCTTGGTGTGGGGCCTCTCCCTTCTTATGAGGATGGTGTCTTTTCTGGGGGTGGGGGAGGGGAGGTTTGAGGTCATCTGTGCCATTGGGTCTGAGGAGAGGAAGGGAGCCACCTTTACCAGGAAGTCCCCGATATTGTCAAAATGGATACCATTGTGCCCTAGAACATGAATAGGATGAGCACAGAAAAGTCTAGGAAAAGATGTGAACTGATATCATGTAAACTGATGACTGGAAGGACACTATACAGGAACAGAAATTTTGAATAGTGATCAACTCTGAAGGATTAAATCATCAGCAAAGTTTCCAAGGCATTCCCAAGGGACTCAGGATGGAAAAATACGATCAACACCCAAGCAATGAATTTTTGGAATCGGATGGTAGATCAGAGTATGCCATCTTCCACTTCATTTGCTGAGACCTGACTGGAAGGGTGATGTGCATCTTCCCTCACGGATTCAGCAATAGGGAAACCTCTTATGAAAGCATTGCTATAGCTCATATCTGACTCTTTATTGCCTGGGGGACGGGGAGGGAAAGAATCTGATTTCTAAATGGAAAATCAAAAATTGTTTCCACATGTAATTGAATAAACTGAAATGAAAACAGTCTTCCATATTAAAAAACAAAAAGTGGCCATTTTTCTACACACACAGAACTAGAGTACCATGCTACTTGAACCTGTAGGGCTAGCAGCAGTCTAATGGTGGTCACATTCCCTGCAACTACAACGTCTTCTTTTACTCACAGAACAAACAACATCATAGCCACCTGGGCAAATTTCACCTAGATTCGGGTATTTAAGAAAAGAAATCCAAGTTAACTTCCCCCCCCCATTCATGGTAGTCTGAAGACTCTCCCACATTCAGTACATTTACTAAATTTCCTTTCAAGTGTTTTCTGATGGGTGAGAAGAGCAAACTTCTCTTAGAAAGCTCTCCCACATTCACTACCCTCATGGTTTTCCTCCTTTGGAATCCTGATGGAAATCCATGGCTGACCTGTCAGAAGGTTTTGCCACCTTCACTATACACATCAATGATTCTCTTCAGTATGAGTTCTGATGGAAGGACCACGAGGTATTTGAACGTTTTGTTCACATTCAGAGTGTTCATAGGGCTTGGCTCCACTTTCAGTACTGATGCTGAGTAAGAAATGAGCAGTACTTGAAGGATTTCCCACAGTCAGTACATTCACTAGGTTTCTCTCCAGTATGAATTTTCTGATGTTCAATAATGTGCTCTGTTTAAAAGCTCTCACATTGTGTCAGCCCAAGAAAAATCACCAGAGAAAACAGTTTCCACAGGGAAGGATAGAAACAAATTCCTATGTGGGAGCCCCAGTAAATGAACTTTCCAAAGTCTCCTGTTGACATCCCTTTTCATTAATGAGAAATGAGGGGTGTATGGAGCCAGTAAGAAATGAGTGTCTTCAATATAGTTTTGGTTATCAGTAGGGAAATTAGATCACTCTTCCTGAAACACCAAATGGAGATGATTGGAATCATTAGATAACAGTTTCACTCTCCCTTCTCCTTTCCCCTTCCCAGTCTCTTCTCACAAAAGCTCTTAATGAGGAATCTTTTGCATAGGAAGAGGATATTGGATGAGTTTCTTTTGAATTGGGAGTTCACTTGTAAATCTTGGGGTCTCCTTGAAGCACAGTGTCCCCATCCTTTGAGTAAGCAATGAAACCACATTTGTGGGCATCTCATCTTGGCCCAATTGTTTGAGCGGTAAGGGGGGGTATATCTTGTTATATGCAGACACCCCAAAATCCCCACTCCAGACAAGGGAAGTAATCAAGGTGGGCTATAATACAACAGGAAATGCTCAGTTCCACTTTTTGATATGAAGTTTTCACAACATTTTCCTCCCTTACAAGATTCATGCCTCCCTCCCCCCTTCCCTTTCTCTTCCAGGTGTTGACAAGCAGTTCCACTGGGTCATTCAATGACCATTACTTGTCATGAAATAACAGGGCAGCAGGCTTGGAGTCGGCTCCAAGGGGAACCTTGGAGTGAACTGTCCAGTTTAGGGTACTCTCATGTATCTGGAATGTAAAACAGGTGCTTATCAGGAGACCACCTTGAAATGTGAAAAAGAAAAGGACAAAAAACATGGTGGGGAATATGGGCAACCTGAGGACAGGACTCAGATTGAGAGGCAGGAACCACAGGCCTCAGGGTATCCAGACTCTCAGATCAAGGTATCTCATTGCCTAGCACAGTGTCTGAAACAGAGTAGTCACTTCAATGTGGATTGAAATCCTATGTGTCCCTTGGTTGGCCAGAATGGGAGCTGAGCTCTAGAGGAAACCTCCTTTGGGAGGGTCCAAGGCTATCTGGCCATGACACAACAGAAACGAACCTTACAAGAGTTGCTGTGGCCCCAAGTTTTCCCATGAGAAACTGAGGCTTGTCTTGGCATGCTTGCTGTGCTAGCACCAGGCCTACTAGAGACATACGAGGTCTCTAAAATTCTCCTCCAGGAAAATAGTCAGAAAAGACTCAAAGGCCAGAAGAGTGGAAGGAAAGGGCTTTACCCAGCACCACACGAGTCCTTAGGCTGTAAAAGACCAACTCTTTCCATCTAAAGCGAAGCCCATGCAGTCCTCCAAATTCTGTCACCCCCAAATATTGAATTTTTTTTTTTCAGAAAACCTGGACATCTTGGGCTGAGGCAGAAGAGTGAGGCCAGGTTCTTCCTGTGCTCTTCTAGCTGAATCAAGTTCCTGGGGGGTGGTCAATGGCAAACCTTGGCCCAACAGAGCCATCCTGTTTGCCACTTTTAAAGGGAACACTTTGGTCTCTCTGAGTTTACACTTGGGAAAGGGAATCCTTTCTTCCCTTTGCCTCTTCTGAGTTAACCTAACTGAGGTAGCCCTGCTTACATTGTGAAGAAGGGATCAACTCTCCTTTGTCTACTTTGGAAGGGAATCAGCAAGAGATTGAAGACCCTCCCTAGTCCTGGGTGACAAGCTACCAGGGTCATGGAGAAGTCCCAAGTCACTTAGAGCTGCACCCTACTAAGTCAGTGCCAAACTTGTGCATCCTCTGAGCAGAGTTCACACCTTCAGAAACCCAGGCAGCCAGGAAGGTGTGAACCCTCTTGATGTGTAGCCACCCCTCCAGAAGGGGAGAACTGGTTCCCACAAGCACTGCCCTCTGGGCAGGGCTAGACAGTTTGAAAACTGTGATTGGCCCCTGTGAAGAGGGGCGGGGACAAAAAAGCACCATAAGAACCCAAGGCTCCTGGGACTTGAGTCACTCTTGTGCAGATACTCTCCTGGCTAGAGAGAGACAGACAGAGGCAGAGACAGAGGCAGAGGCAGAGGCAGAGACAGAGAGGATAAAGAACTTTTCTATCTCCTTCACTTTTTTTACTTTAAGGCTTCCTCTATTTTGTACAGAAATTTCTGGCTTGAGATAGAATATCGGCGACAACAGAATTTCCTCAAATTCTTGACTAACTGGGGCAAGTGCCCTCCTTCCCTCAGGGCACACTTCTGCTTGCAGCCCTGCCTTTGGGGCAGAGAAAGAGGGTGATGGCTGCTGGAGGGAGAGACCCTGGTGCTGGCCATGTGGAGGAAGAAGCCTCGCAGCTTGTCTTTCCCAGAGAGTTTGAAACAGCACAAACTCTCCTCAATTCAGAAGTCCACATGCTGCTAGAGCATCGAAAGCAACAGCATGAAAGTGGGCAGGATGCACGAGAACTTCCAGTGGTTTTCTGGAAAACTTTAGATTATGCTGCCCGCTTTAGTCGTTTTCAAAACAGGGAAACCATTGCTAGTGTTCGGGGCTTGTTACTCCAGAAGAAGCTCCACAAGTTTGAGTTGGCTGCTTTAGCAAACCTTTGTCCTGAGACAGCAGAGGAGGCCAAGGCTCTGATTCCAAGCCTAGCCGGTCGATTGGAAGATGAAGACTTGCAAGAGGTCCTTGATGATATTCAGACCAAGAGGAGCTTCCAGTATTAAGAGCAGGAACCCAGCCCTTCAGTGAACACCAAAGAGGAAATTTCCCAGAAGTCTTCTGCAACTAAGAAGAACTCCAACTCTCTCCAGAGTCTATTCAGAAATGTCAGTCACAAAAGCTGGTCGAGCCTCCTAGGGACAAGGCCATGCAGAGTCCCCTTGCATCCACATGTCATGCAAACTCCTGACCAGTTAGGATTCTTTTTGACCTTTGGAATGTTTGACCTGTGCCAAAGGCCAGGAGTGCCACTTGAATCTCCAAGGGACTTGGGGATGATTTCCTCTAATGAAGGGTTTCCAGGGGAGGTATTGGACCAGAGTCTAGGTGCTTGCTTTCACCTTTCCATCCCTCCTCTTCAATGGAATTGATGAAGGGGGAAGACTGAGTGGCAGAATTTAGCCAGGAAATACCTGTGGCATATTCGTGACTGCCTTATATCACTGAATTTGGCACTCCGTTTACATTCACATTTCTGGTTTGAATGTCAAGCCATTTTGAAATATCAACCCAGATTAGAATATGGACAAACAGCATGACTAAGACAGAGAGTGGGGTCTCCTAAACCTAAACCTAAAAAGGAAAAATCAAAGGGAACCTATTCCTAAGTGTTTGAAATTCTGAAGGAGCAGAACAACCGAACAGCTTGTCATTTTGAAGCACCATGGAGTTCATTTGTCCATGAAATACAGAGGGAAGAAGATGGAGAAAATCCTAGCAGTTGGGGGGGGCATCACTGTACAATCATAAGGTCAAAAGAGGCCTGGTTGAGGAGGCTCAGTGTGGCCCCTGGTATATCCTGAAGGCTGCAAGGTTCTGGAGCAGGAGGGCATTTGTGGGATTTATTCTGACAGCTGCCTTGGGACAGGGTCCTCTCTGAGTTGAAACTAGTCCCGGATCCAGATTTTAAATACCATTCAGTGTAGAGCTGCTCTATACCATAGGGTGTTCTCTGGGAAGACCGGAGAATGAGATTTCATTCTGGTGGAGCCATCACCATGAGCTCCATTTGGGGCACTTGTGTGGCCCCAAACTTAGCATCCGTTTCTGAAAGGTCATGCCAATATCTTTGGCACTTGCTTCTCCCATGCTACAAAATCTAGTTACTGCCACTTGATGTCATCCTAGAACGAAAGGGGGCAGGGGTAGATTCTATAGTGGATGTCTAGTTAATTGTGCAATTCCTAGGCAGTAGACAGTCTAAGGAAATCAAATTATTTTTCTATTCCAAAAATTATTGACTAGCTAGTAATTTTCCCGTCTCGAGAGAGAGACATGATACACTTGAAGAACATATTGCTAGAGATGGACCCTGAAGGAGCCAAAGAAGCATTTGTAGGTCAGGCGGAAGCTGGGGGTGGGGGGGCGTGGTGCCGGCGGGTGGCACTGTTGTCAGGGAGGTCCCTTCCAAGTCCCCCAGAGAGGCTGCCACCATGTGGCTGTCCCATCTCTAGAGACAGGGTGAAGGAGCCATGGATGAGGAAGAAGATGAGATGGAGAACTTTGAGATCCCTGATTGGGACCTCCAGAATGCATTCCAGCCCAAGCGGCAGCGTCATGGGCAGACCAAGGAGGAGGCCACAGAGGGAGTATGGGCTGAGCAGGAGAGGCCCAGCTCTGCAGGCCATGGCTCCCTCCAGAGACCTTTGGACTCCCGGTGAATTTCATTGGAGCTGGCCTGAAGCAAGCAGAGCAGGAGGATTCCGAGGAGCAAGAGAGGCCCGTGAAGCAGCTGGACTGGCCTCAAGATTTGGGCCCACAGAAGTGACAAGCAGCTGGTGATTGTCCAGCCAGCCAGAAAGGCTGGGTGGGAGGAGCCAAACCTTTCACAGACCCGGGCAGCTGGGCAAGGCACACCAAAGGAATTGGACACACGCTTTTGCAGAAGATGGCTTCTGGTGCAGGGAAAGGCCTGGCCAGGAAGGCACAAGGTAGCATTCACCCAATTGAAGCTAAGGGGAGAAAAGGCCAGGCTGCTGGGGAGCCTCTGGCTCAGAAGGGACCGCTCAGCCAGGGCAAGATTTCCCTGGGCTTGACTCCCAAGAAGAGGAGGTTCAGAAGGAGCTCAGCCAGGGGTGGAAAGACCTGAGTGGGGGCAGGAAGAAACCAAAATGCTCCTCTCCAACAGGTGCCTGCCGGGGTTTTCGGCTGTTCCTGCTCTCACCTGTAGGCCTTTGGTAGTCTCAGTTCACTCCCAAGACCTGTGGGTGCCCCTGGCTCACTTCAGGGGATCCCTTCACACACTCCTTGATTACAGCACACTACTTCTCTGAGCCAGAGATCTGAGCTCCCCTTGCCCACCTGCTGCCCTTTCCCCTGTTTCTACTCACACAGGACTAGGTCCTTGGTGGTCTTGGTCAGGTCCCCAGACCTGGGGCTGCCCCTTGTTCAGTCCTGGGCAGCCCCTCCCTCACTGGTGGATTCTGGCCAGTGCTGACTTCAACTCTGGCTCCCTTGGTGTGGTGGCTCGGGGAGGGTGGGTCAGCTTTTCATTCCCTTAGGTTGGGGAAATGACAGAGTACCACCTACCTTCCCTGCTGAGCCTTGGTGTGGGGCCTCTCCCTTCTTATGAGGATGGTGTCTTTTCTGGGGGTGGGGGAGGGGAGGTTTGAGGTCATCTGTGCCATTGGGTCTGAGGAGAGGAAGGGAGCCACCTTTACCAGGAAGTCCCCGATATTGTCAAAATGGATACCATTGTGCCCTAGAACATGAATAGGATGAGCACAGAAAAGTCTAGGAAAAGATGTGAACTGATATCATGTAAACTGATGACTGGAAGGACACTATACAGGAACAGAAATTTTGAATAGTGATCAACTCTGAAGGATTAAATCATCAGCAAAGTTTCCAAGGCATTCCCAAGGGACTCAGGATGGAAAAATACGATCAACACCCAAGCAATGAATTTTTGGAATCGGATGGTAGATCAGAGTATGCCATCTTCCACTTCATTTGCTGAGACCTGACTGGAAGGGTGATGTGCATCTTCCCTCACGGATTCAGCAATAGGGAAACCTCTTATGAAAGCATTGCTATAGCTCATATCTGACTCTTTATTGCCTGGGGGACGGGGAGGGAAAGAATCTGATTTCTAAATGGAAAATCAAAAATTGTTTCCACATGTAATTGAATAAACTGAAATGAAAACAGTCTTCCATATTAAAAAACAAAAAGTGGCCATTTTTCTACACACACAGAACTAGAGTACCATGCTACTTGAACCTGTAGGGCTAGCAGCAGTCTAATGGTGGTCACATTCCCTGCAACTACAACGTCTTCTTTTACTCACAGAACAAACAACATCATAGCCACCTGGGCAAATTTCACCTAGATTCGGGTATTTAAGAAAAGAAATCCAAGTTAACTTCCCCCCCCCATTCATGGTAGTCTGAAGACTCTCCCACATTCAGTACATTTACTAAATTTCCTTTCAAGTGTTTTCTGATGGGTGAGAAGAGCAAACTTCTCTTAGAAAGCTCTCCCACATTCACTACCCTCATGGTTTTCCTCCTTTGGAATCCTGATGGAAATCCATGGCTGACCTGTCAGAAGGTTTTGCCACCTTCACTATACACATCAATGATTCTCTTCAGTATGAGTTCTGATGGAAGGACCACGAGGTATTTGAACGTTTTGTTCACATTCAGAGTGTTCATAGGGCTTGGCTCCACTTTCAGTACTGATGCTGAGTAAGAAATGAGCAGTACTTGAAGGATTTCCCACGGTCAGTACATTCACTAGGTTTCTCTCCAGTATGAATTTTCTGATGTTCAATAATGTGCTCTGTTTAAAAGCTCTCACATTGTGTCAGCCCAAGAAAAATCACCAGAGAAAACAGTTTCCACAGGGAAGGATAGAAACAAATTCCTATGTGGGAGCCCCAGTAAATGAACTTTCCAAAGTCTCCTGTTGACATCCCTTTTCATTAATGAGAAATGAGGGGTGTATGGAGCCAGTAAGAAATGAGTGTCTTCAATATAGTTTTGGTTATCAGTAGGGAAATTAGATCACTCTTCCTGAAACACCAAATGGAGATGATTGGAATCATTAGATAACAGTTTCACTCTCCCTTCTCCTTTCCCCTTCCCAGTCTCTTCTCACAAAAGCTCTTAATGAGGAATCTTTTGCATAGGAAGAGGATATTGGATGAGTTTCTTTTGAATTGGGAGTTCACTTGTAAATCTTGGGGTCTCCTTGAAGCACAGTGTCCCCATCCTTTGAGTAAGCAATGAAACCACATTTGTGGGCATCTCATCTTGGCCCAATTGTTTGAGCGGTAAGGGGGGGTATATCTTGTTATATGCAGACACCCCAAAATCCCCACTCCAGACAAGGGAAGTAATCAAGGTGGGCTATAATACAACAGGAAATGCTCAGTTCCACTTTTTGATATGAAGTTTTCACAACATTTTCCTCCCTTACAAGATTCATGCCTCCCTCCCCCCTTCCCTTTCTCTTCCAGGTGTTGACAAGCAGTTCCACTGGGTCATTCAATGACCATTACTTGTCATGAAATAACAGGGCAGCAGGCTTGGAGTCGGCTCCAAGGGGAACCTTGGAGTGAACTGTCCAGTTTAGGGTACTCTCATGTATCTGGAATGTAAAACAGGTGCTTATCAGGAGACCACCTTGAAATGTGAAAAAGAAAAGGACAAAAAACATGGTGGGGAATATGGGCAACCTGAGGACAGGACTCAGATTGAGAGGCAGGAACCACAGGCCTCAGGGTATCCAGACTCTCAGATCAAGGTATCTCATTGCCTAGCACAGTGTCTGAAACAGAGTAGTCACTTCAATGTGGATTGAAATCCTATGTGTCCCTTGGTTGGCCAGAATGGGAGCTGAGCTCTAGAGGAAACCTCCTTTGGGAGGGTCCAAGGCTATCTGGCCATGACACAACAGAAACGAACCTTACAAGAGTTGCTGTGGCCCCAAGTTTTCCCATGAGAAACTGAGGCTTGTCTTGGCATGCTTGCTGTGCTAGCACCAGGCCTACTAGAGACATACGAGGTCTCTAAAATTCTCCTCCAGGAAAATAGTCAGAAAAGACTCAAAGGCCAGAAGAGTGGAAGGAAAGGGCTTTACCCAGCACCACACGAGTCCTTAGGCTGTAAAAGACCAACTCTTTCCATCTAAAGCGAAGCCCATGCAGTCCTCCAAATTCTGTCACCCCCAAATATTGAATTTTTTTTTTTCAGAAAACCTGGACATCTTGGGCTGAGGCAGAAGAGTGAGGCCAGGTTCTTCCTGTGCTCTTCTAGCTGAATCAAGTTCCTGGGGGGTGGTCAATGGCAAACCTTGGCCCAACAGAGCCATCCTGTTTGCCACTTTTAAAGGGAACACTTTGGTCTCTCTGAGTTTACACTTGGGAAAGGGAATCCTTTCTTCCCTTTGCCTCTTCTGAGTTAACCTAACTGAGGTAGCCCTGCTTACATTGTGAAGAAGGGATCAACTCTCCTTTGTCTACTTTGGAAGGGAATCAGCAAGAGATTGAAGACCCTCCCTAGTCCTGGGTGACAAGCTACCAGGGTCATGGAGAAGTCCCAAGTCACTTAGAGCTGCACCCTACTAAGTCAGTGCCAAACTTGTGCATCCTCTGAGCAGAGTTCACACCTTCAGAAACCCAGGCAGCCAGGAAGGTGTGAACCCTCTTGATGTGTAGCCACCCCTCCAGAAGGGGAGAACTGGTTCCCACAAGCACTGCCCTCTGGGCAGGGCTAGACAGTTTGAAAACTGTGATTGGCCCCTGTGAAGAGGGGCGGGGACAAAAAAGCACCATAAGAACCCAAGGCTCCTGGGACTTGAGTCACTCTTGTGCAGATACTCTCCTGGCTAGAGAGAGACAGACAGAGGCAGAGACAGAGGCAGAGGCAGAGGCAGAGACAGAGAGGATAAAGAACTTTTCTATCTCCTTCACTTTTTTTACTTTAAGGCTTCCTCTATTTTGTACAGAAATTTCTGGCTTGAGATAGAATATCGGCGACAACAGAATTTCCTCAAATTCTTGACTAACTGGGGCAAGTGCCCTCCTTCCCTCAGGGCACACTTCTGCTTGCAGCCCTGCCTTTGGGGCAGAGAAAGAGGGTGATGGCTGCTGGAGGGAGAGACCCTGGTGCTGGCCATGTGGAGGAAGAAGCCTCGCAGCTTGTCTTTCCCAGAGAGTTTGAAACAGCACAAACTCTCCTCAATTCAGAAGTCCACATGCTGCTAGAGCATCGAAAGCAACAGCATGAAAGTGGGCAGGATGCACGAGAACTTCCAGTGGTTTTCTGGAAAACTTTAGATTATGCTGCCCGTTTTAGTCGTTTTCAAAACAGGGAAACCATTGCTAGTGTTCGGGGCTTGTTACTCCAGAAGAAGCTCCACAAGTTTGAGGTGGCTGCTTTAGCAAACCTTTGTCCTGAGACAGCAGAGGAGGCCAAGGCTCTGATTCCAAGCCTAGCCGGTCGATTGGAAGATGAAGACTTGCAAGAGGTCCTTGATGATATTCAGACCAAGAGGAGCTTCCAGTATTAAGAGCAGGAACCCAGCCCTTCAGTGAACACCAAAGAGGAAATTTCCCAGAAGTCTTCTGCAACTAAGAAGAACTCCAACTCTCTCCAGAGACTATTCAGAAATGTCAGTCACAAAAGCTGGTCGAGCCTCCTAGGGACAAGGCCATGCAGAGTCCCCTTGCATCCACATGTCATGCAAACTCCTGACCAGTTAGGATTCTTTTTGACCTTTGGAATGTTTGACCTGTGCCAAAGGCCAGGAGTGCCACTTGAATCTCCAAGGGACTTGGGGATGATTTCCTCTAATGAAGGGTTTCCAGGGGAGGTATTGGACCAGAGTCTAGGTGCTTGCTTTCACCTTTCCATCCCTCCTCTTCAATGGAATTGATGAAGGGGGAAGACTGAGTGGCAGAATTTAGCCAGGAAATACCTGTGGCATATTCGTGACTGCCTTATATCACTGAATTTGGCACTCCATTTACATTCACATTTCTGGTTTGAATGTCAAGCCAATTTGAAATATCAACCCAGATTAGAATATGGACAAACAGCATGACTAAGACAGAGAGTGGGGTCTCCTAAACCTAAACCTAAAAAGGAAAAATCAAAGGGAACCTATTCCTAAGTGTTTGAAATTCTGAAGGAGCAGAACAACCGAACAGCTTGTCATTTTGAAGCACCATGGAATTCATTTGTCCAAGAAATACAGAGGTAAGAAGATGGAGAAAATCCTAGCAGTTGGGGGGGGCATCACTGTACAATCATAAGGTCAAAAGAGGCCTGGTTGAGGAGGCTCAGTGTGGCCCCTGGTATATCCTGAAGGCTGCAAGGTTCTGGAGCAGGAGGGCATTTGTGGGATTTATTCTGACAGCTGCCTTGGGACAGGGTCCTCTCTGAGTTGAAACTAGTCCCGGATCCAGATTTTAAATACCATTCAGTGTAGAGCTGCTCTATACCATAGGGTGTTCTCTGGGAAGACCGGAGAATGAGATTTCATTCTGGTGGAGTCATCACCATGAACTCCATTTGGGGCACTTGTGTGGCCCCAAACTTAGCATCCGTTTCTGAAAGGTCATGCCAATATCTTTGGCACTTGCTTCTCCCATGCTACAAAATCTAGTTACTGCCACTTGATGTCATCCTAGAACGAAAGGGGGCAGGGGTAGATTCTATAGTGGATGTCTAGTTAATTGTGCAATTCCTAGGCAGTAGACAGTCTAAGGAAATCAAATTATTTTTCTATTCCAAAAATTATTGACTAGCTAGTAATTTTCCCGTCTCGAGAGAGAGACATGATACACTTGAAGAACATATTGCTAGAGATGGACCCTGAAGGAGCCAAAGAAGCATTTGTAGGTCAGGCGGAAGCTGGGGGTGGGGGGGCGTGGTGCCGGCGGGTGGCACTGTTGTCAGGGAGGTCCCTTCCAAGTCCCCCAGAGAGGCTGCCACCATGTGGCTGTCCCATCTCTAGAGACAGGGTGAAGGAGCCATGGATGAGGAAGAAGATGAGATGGAGAACTTTGAGATCCCTGATTGGGACCTCCAGAATGCATTCCAGCCCAAGCGGCAGCGTCATGGGCAGACCAAGGAGGAGGCCACAGAGGGAGTATGGGCTGAGCAGGAGAGGCCCAGCTCTGCAGGCCATGGCTCCCTCCAGAGACCTTTGGACTCCCGGTGAATTTCATTGGAGCTGGCCTGAAGCAAGCAGAGCAGGAGGATTCCGAGGAGCAAGAGAGGCCCGTGAAGCAGCTGGACTGGCCTCAAGATTTGGGCCCACAGAAGTGACAAGCAGCTGGGGATTGTCCAGCCAGCCAGAAAGGCTGGGTGGGAGGAGCCAAACCTTTCACAGACCCGGGCAGCTGGGCAAGGCACACCAAAGGAATTGGACACACGCTTTTGCAGAAGATGGCTTCTGGTGCAGGGAAAGGCCTGGCCAGGAAGGCACAAGGTACCATTCACCCAATTGAAGCTAAGGGGAGAAAAGGCCAGGCTGCTGGGGAGCCTCTGGCTCAGAAGGGACCGCTCAGCCAGGGCAAGATTTCCCTGGGCTTGACTCCCAAGAAGAGGAGGTTCAGAAGGAGCTCAGCCAGGGGTGGAAAGACCTGAGTGGGGGCAGGAAGAAACCAAAATGCTCCTCTCCAACAGGTGCCTGCCGGGGTTTTCGGCTGTTCCTGCTCTCACCTGTAGGCCTTTGGTAGTCTCAGTTCACTCCCAAGACCTGTGGGTGCCCCTGGCTCTCTTCAGGGGATCCCTTCACACACTCCTTGATTAGAGCACACTACTTCTCTGAGCCAGAGATCTGAGCTCCCCTTGCCCACCTGCTGCCCTTTCCCCTGTTTCTACTCACACAGGACTAGGTCCTTGGTGGTCTTGGTCAGGTCCCCAGACCTGGGGCTGCCCCTTGTTCAGTCCTGGGCAGCCCCTCCCTCACTGGTGGATTCTGGCCAGTGCTGACTTCAACTCTGGCTCCCTTGGTGTGGTGGCTCGGGGAGGGTGGGTCAGCTTTTCATTCCCTTAGATTGGGGAAATGACAGAGTCCCACCTACCTTCACTGCTGAGCCTTGGTGTGGGGCCTCTCCCTTCTTATGAGGATGGTGTCTTTTCTGGGGCTGGGGGAGGGGAGGTTTGAGGTCATCTGTGCCATTGGGTCTGAGGAGAGGAAGGGAGCCACCTTTACCAGGAAGTCCCCGATATTGTCAAAATGGATACCATTGTGCCCTAGAACATGAATAGGATGAGCACAGAAAAGTCTAGGAAAAGATGTGAACTGATATCATGTAAACTGATGACTGGAAGGACACTATACAGGAACAGAAATTTTGAATAGTGATCAACTCTGAAGGATTAAATCATCAGCAAAGTTTCCAAGGCATTCCCAAGGGACTCAGGATGGAAAAATACGATCAACACCCAAGCAATGAATTTTTGGAATCGGATGGTAGATCAGAGTATGCCATCTTCCACTTCATTTGCTGAGACCTGACTGGAAGGGTGATGTGCATCTTCCCTCACGGATTCAGCAATAGGGAAACCTCTTATGAAAGCATTGCTATAGCTCATATCTGACTCTTTATTGCCTGGGGGATGGGGAGGGAAAGAATCTGATTTCTAAATGGAAAATCAAAAATTGTTTCCACATGTAATTGAATAAACTGAAATGAAAACAGTCTTCCATATTAAAAAACAAAAAGTGGCCATTTTTCTACACACACAGAACTAGAGTACCATGCTACTTGAACCTGTAGGGCTAGCAGCAGTCTAATGGTGGTCACATTCCCTGCAACTACAACGTCTTCTTTTACTCACAGAACAAACAACATCATAGCCACCTGGGCAAATTTCACCTAGATTCGGGTATTTAAGAAAAGAAATCCAAGTTAACTCCCCCCCCCCCATTCATGGTAGTCTGAAGACTCTCCCACATTCAGTACATTTACTAAATTTCCTTTCAAGTGTTTTCTGATGGGTGAGAAGAGCAAACTTCTCTTAGAAAGCTTTCCCACATTCACTACCCTCATGGTTTTCCTCCTTTGGAATCCTGATGGAAATCCATGGCTGACCTGTCAGAAGGTTTTGCCACCTTCACTATACACATCAATGATTCTCTTCAGTATGAGTTCTGATGGAAGGACCACGAGGTATTTGAACGTTTTGTTCACATTCAGAGTGTTCATAGGGCTTGGCTCCACTTTCAGTACTGATGCTGAGTAAGAAATGAGCAGTACTTGAAGGATTTCCCACAGTCAGTCCATTCACTAGGTTTCTCTCCAGTATGAATTTTCTGGTGTTCAATAATGTGCTCTGTTTAAAAGCTCTCACATTGTGTCAGCCCAAGAAAAATCACCAGAGAAAACAGTTTCCACAGGGAAGGATAGAAACAAATTCATACGTGGGAGCCCCAGTAAATGAACTTTCCAAAGTCTCCTGTTGACATCCCTGTTCATTAATGAGAAATGAGGGGTGTATGGAGCCAGTAAGAAATGAGTGTCTTCAATATAGTTTTGGTTATCAGTAGGGACATTAGATCACTCTTCCTGAAACACCAAATGGAGATGATTGGAATCATTAGATAACAGTTTCACTCTCCCTTCTCCTTTCCCCTTCCCAGTCTCTTCTCACAAAAGCTCTTAATGAGGAATCTTTTGCATAGGAAGAGGATATTGGATGAGTTTCTTTTGAATTGGGAGTTCACTTGTAAATCTTGGGGTCTCCTTGAAGCACAGTGTCCCCATCCTTTGAGTAAGCAATGAAACCACATTTGTGGGCATCTCATCTTGGCCCAATTGTTTGAGCGGTAAGGGGGGGTATATCTTGTTATATGCAGACACCCCAAAATCCCCACTCCAGACAAGGGAAGTAATCAAGGGGAGCTATAATACAACAGGAAATGCTCAGTTCCACTTTTTGATATGAAGTTTTCACAACATTTTCCTCCCTTACAAGATTCATGCCTCCCTCCCCCCTTCCCTTTCTCTTCCAGGTGTTGACAAGCAGTTCCACTGGGTCATTCAATGACCATTACTTGTCATGAAATAACAGGGCAGCAGGCTTGGAGTCGGCTCCAACGGGAACCTTGGAGTGAACTGTCCAGTTTAGGGTACTCTCATGTATCTGGAATGTAAAACAGGTGCTTATCAGGAGACCACCTTGAAATGTGAAAAAGAAAAGGACAAAAAACATGGTGGGGAATATGGGCAACCTGAGGACAGGACTCAGATTGAGAGGCAGGAACCACAGGCCTCAGGGTATCCAGACTCTCAGATCAAGGTATCTCATTGCCTAGCACAGTGTCTGAAACAGAGTAGTCACTTCAATGTGGATTGAAATCCTATGTGTCCCTTGGTTGGCCAGAATGGGAGCTGAGCTCTAGAGGAAACCTCCTTTGTGAGGGTCCAAGGCTATCTGGCCATGACACAACAGAAACGAACCTTACAAGAGTTGCTGTGGCCCCAAGTTTTCCCATGAGAAACTGAGGCTTGTCTTGGCATGCTTGCTGTGCTAGCACCAGGCCTACTAGAGACATACGAGGTCTCTAAAATTCTCCTCCAGGAAAATAGTCAGAAAAGACTCAAAGGCCAGAAGAGTGGAAGGAAAGGGCTTTACCCAGCACCACACGAGTCCTTAGGCTGAAAAAGACCAACTCTTTCCATCTAAAGCGAAGCCCATGCAGTCCTCCAAATTCTGTCACCCCCAAATATTGAATTTTTTTTTTTCAGAAAACCTGGACATCTTGGGCTGAGGCAGAAGAGTGAGGCCAGGTTCTTCCTGTGCTCTTCTAGCTGAATCAAGTTCCTGGGGGGTGGTCAATGGCAAACCTTGGCCCAACAGAGCAATCCTGTTTGCCACTTTTAAAGGGAACACTTTGGTCTCTCTGAGTTTACACTTGGGAAAGGGAATCCTTTCTTCCCTTTGCCTCTTCTGAGTTAACCTAACTGAGGTAGCCCTGCTTACATTGTGAAGAAGGGATCAACTCTCCTTTGTCTACTTTGGAAGGGAATCAGCAAGAGATTGAAGACCCTCCCTAGTCCTGGGTGACAAGCTACCAGGGTCATGGAGAAGTCCCAAGTCACTTAGAGCTGCACCCTACTAAGTCAGTGCCAAACTTGTGCATCCTCTGAGCAGAGTTCACACCTTCAGAAACCCAGGCAGCCAGGAAGGTGTGAACCCTCTTGATGTGTAGCCACCCCTCCAGAAGGGGAGAACTGGTTCCCACAAGCACTGCCCTCTGGGAAGGGCTAGACAGTTTGAAAACTGTGATTGGCCCCTGTGAAGAGGGGCGGGGACAAAAGAGCACCATAAGAACCCAAGGCTCCTGGGACTTGAGTCACTCTTGTGCAGATACTCTCCTGGCTAGAGAGAGACAGGCAGAGGCAGAGGCAGAGGCAGAGACAGAGACAGAGACAGAGAGGATAAAGAACTTTTCTATCTCCTTCACTTTTTTTACTTTAAGGCTTCCTCTATTTTGTACAGAAATTTCTGGCTTGAGATAGAATATCGGCGACAACAGAATTTCCTCAAATTCTTGACTAACTGGGGCAAGTCCCCTCCTTCCCTCAGGGCACACTTCTGCTTGCAGCCCTGCCTTTGGGGCTGAGAAAGAGGGTGATGGCTGCTGGAGGGAGAGACCCTGGTGCTGGCCATGTGGAGGAAGAAGCCTCGCAGCTTGTCTTTCCCAGAGAGTTTGAAACAGCACAAACTCTCCTCAATTCAGAAGTCCACATGCTGCTAGAGCATCGAAAGCAACAGCATGAAAGTGGGCAGGATGCACGAGAACTTCCAGTGGTTTTCTGGAAAACTTTAGATTATGCTGCCCGTTTTAGTCGTTTTCAAAACAGGGAAACCATTGCTGGTGTTCGGGGTTTGTTACTCCAGAAGAAGCTCCACAAGTTTGAGTTGGCTGCTTTAGCAAACCTTTGTCCTGAGACAGCAGAGGAGGCCAAGGCTCTGATTCCAACCCTAGCCGGTCGATTGGAAGATGAAGACTTGCAAGAGGTCCTTGATGATATTCAGACCAAGAGGAGCTTCCAGTATTAAGAGCAGGAACCCAGCCCTTCAGTGAACACCAAAGAGGAAATTTCCCAGAAGTCTTCTGCAACTAAGAAGAACTCCAACTCTCTCCAGAGACTATTCAGAAATGTCAGTCACAAAAGCTGGTCGAGCCTCCTAGGGACAAGGCCATGCAGAGTCCCCTTGCATCCACATGTCATGCAAACTCCTGACCAGTTAGGATTCTTTTTGACCTTTGGAATGTTTGACCTGTGCCAAAGGCCAGGAGTGCCACTTGAATCTCCAAGGGACTTGGGGATGATTTCCTCTAATGAAGGGTTTCCAGGGGAGGTATTGGACCAGAGTCTAGGTGCTTGCTTTCACCTTTCCATCCCTCCTCTTCAATGGAATTGATGAAGGGGGAAGACTGAGTGGCAGAATTTAGCCAGGAAACACCTGTGGCATATTCGTGACTGCCTTATATCACTGAATTTGGCACTCCGTTTACATTCACATTTCTGGTTTGAATGTCAAGCCAATTTGAAATATCAACCCAGATTAGAATATGGACAAACAGCATGACTAAGACAGAGAGTGGTGTCTCCTAAACCTAAACCTAAAAAGGAAAAATCAAAGGGAACCTATTCCTAAGTGTTTGAAATTCTGAAGGAGCAGAACAACCGAAGAGCTTGTCATTTTGAAGCACCATGGAGTTCATTTGTCCATGAAATACAGAGGGAAGAAGATGGAGAAAATCCTAGCAGTTGGGGGGGCATCACTGTACAATCATAAGGTCAAAAGAGGCCTGGTTGAGGAGGCTCAGTGTGGCCCCTGGTATATCCTGAAGGCTGCAAGGTTCTGGAGCAGGAGGGCATTTGTGGGATTTATTCTGACAGCTGCCTTGGGACAGGGTCCTCTCTGAGTTGAAACTAGTCCCGGATCCAGATTTTAAATACCATTCAGTGTAGAGCTGCTCTATACCATAGGGTGTTCTCTGGGAAGACCGGAGAATGAGATTTCATTCTGGTGGAGTCATCACCATGAACTCCATTTGGGGCACTTGTGTGGCCCCAAACTTAGCATCCGTTTCTGAAAGGTCATGCCAATATCTTTGGCACTTGCTTCTCCCATGCTACAAAATCTAGTTACTGCCACTTGATGTCATTCTAGAACGAAAGGGGGCAGGGGTAGATTCTATAGTGGATGTCTAGTTAATTGTGCAATTCCTAGGCAGTAGACAGTCTAAGGAAATCAAATTATTTTTCTATTCCAAAAATTATTGACTAGCTAGTAATTTTCCCGTCTCGAGAGAGAGACATGATACACTTGAAGAACATATTGCTAGAGATGGACCCTGAAGGAGCCAAAGAAGCATTTGTAGGTCAGGCGGAAGCTGGGGGTGGGGGGGCGTGGTGCCGGCGGGTGGCACAGTTGTCAGGGAGGTCCCTTCCAAGTCCCCCAGAGAGGCTGCCACCATGTGGCTGTCCCATCTCTAGAGACAGGGTGAAGGAGCCATGGATGAGGAAGAAGATGAGATGGAGAACTTTGAGATCCCTGATTGGGACCTCCAGAATGCATTCCAGCCCAAGCGGCAGCGTCATGGGCAGACCAAGGAGGAGGCCACAGAGGGAGTATGGGCTGAGCAGGAGAGGCCCAGCTCTGCAGGCCATGGCTCCCTCCAGAGACCTTTGGACTCCCGGTGAATTTCATTGGAGCTGGCCTGAAGCAAGCAGAGCAGGAGGATTCCGAGGAGCAAGAGAGGCCCGTGAAGCAGCTGGACTGGCCTCAAGATTTGGGCCCACAGAAGTGACAAGCAGCTGGTGATTGTCCAGCCAGCCAGAAAGGCTGGGTGGGAGGAGCCAAACCTTTCACAGACCCGGGCAGCTGGGCAAGGCACACCAAAGGAATTGGACACACGCTTTTGCAGAAGATGGCTTCTGGTGCAGGGAAAGGCCTGGCCAGGAAGGCACAAGGTACCATTCACCCAATTGAAGCTAAGGGGAGAAAAGGCCAGGCTGCTGGGGGAGCCTCTGGCTCAGAAGGGACCGCTCAGTCAGGGCAAGATTTCCCTGGGCTTGACTCCCAAGAAGAGGAGGTTCAGAAGGAGCTCAGCCAGGGGTGGAAAGACCTGAGTGGGGGCAGGAAGAAACCAAAATGCTCCTCTCCAACAGGTGCCTGCCGGGGTTTTCGGCTGTTCCTGCTCTCACCTGTAGGCCTTTGGTAGTCTCAGTTCACTCCCAAGACCTGTGGGTGCCCCTGGCTCACTTCAGGGGATCCCTTCACACACTCCTTGATTAGAGCACACTACTTCTCTGAGCCAGAGATCTGAGCTCCCCTTGCCCACCTGCTGCCCTTTCCCCTGTTTCTACTCAGACAGGACTAGGTCCTTGGTGGTCTTGGTCAGGTCCCCAGACCTGGGGCTGCCCCTTGTTCAGTCCTGGGCAGCCCCTCCCTCACTGGTGGATTCTGGCCAGTGCTGACTTCAACTCTGGCTCCCTTGGTGTGGTGGCTCGGGGAGGGTGGGTCAGCTTTTCATTCCCTTAGATTGGGGAAATGACACAGTCCCACCTACCTTCACTGCTGAGCCTTGGTGTGGGGCCTCTCCCTTCTTATGAGGATGGTGTCTTTTCTGGGGGTGGGGGAGGGGAGGTTTGAGGTCATCTGTGCCATTGGGTCTGAGGAGAGGAAGGGAGCCACCTTTACCAGGAAGTCCCCGATATTGTCAAAATGGATACCATTGTGCCCTAGAACATGAATAGGATGAGCACAGAAAAGTCTAGGAAAAGATGTGAACTGATATCATGTAAACTGATGACTGGAAGGACACTATACAGGAACAGAAATTTTGAATCTGAAGGATTAAATCATCAGCAAAGTTTCCAAGGCATTCCCAAGGGACTCATGATGGAAAAATACGATCAACACCCAAGCAATGAATTTTTGGAATCGGATGGTAGATCAGAGTACGCCATCTTCCACTTCATTTGCTGAGACTTGACTGGAAGGGTGATGTGCATCTTCCCTCACGGATTCAGCAATAGGGAAACCTCTTATGAAAGCATTGCTATAGCTCATATCTGACTCTTTATTGCCTTGGGGACGGGGAGGGAAAGAATCTGATTTCTAAATGGAAAATCAAAAATTGTTTCCACATGTAATTGAATAAACTGAAATGAAAACAGTCTTCCATATTAAAAAACAAAAAGTGGCCATTTTTCTACACACACAGAACTAGAGTACCATGCTACTTGAACCTGTAGGGCTAGCAGCAGTCTAATGGTGGTCACATTCCCTGCAACTACAACGTCTTCTTTTACTCACAGAACAAACAACATCATAGCCACCTGGGCAAATTTCACCTACATTCGGGTATTTAAGAAAAGAAATCCAAGTTAACTTCCCCCCCCCCATTCATGGTAGTCTGAAGACTCTCCCACATTCAGTACATTTACTAAATTTCCTTTCAAGTGTTTTCTGATGGGTGAGAAGAGCAAACTTCTCTTAGAAAGCTCTCCCACATTCACTACCCTCATGGTTTTCCTCCTTTGGAATCCTGATGGAAATCCATGGCTGACCTGTCAGAAGGTTTTGCCACCTTCACTATACACATCAATGATTCTCTTCAGTATGAGTTCTGATGGAAGGACCACGAGGTATTTGAACGTTTTGTTCACATTCAGAGTGTTCATAGGGCTTGGCTCCACTTTCAGTACTGATGCTGAGTAAGAAATGAGCAGTACTTGAAGGATTTCCCACAGTCAGTACATTCACTAGGTTTCTCTCCAGTATGAATTTTCTGGTGTTCAATAATGTGCTCTGTTTAAAAGCTCTCACATTGTGTCAGCCCAAGAAAAATCACCAGAGAAAACAGTTTCCACAGGGAAGAATAGAAACAAATTCATAAGTGGGAGCCCCAGTAAATGAACTTTCCAAAGTCTCCTGTTGACATCCCTTTTCATTAATGAGAAATGAGGGGTGTATGGAGCCACTAAGAAATGAGTGTCTTCAATATAGTTTTGGTTATCAGTAGGGACATTAGATCACTCTTCCTGAAACACCAAATGGAGATGATTGGAATCATTAGATAACAGTTTCACTCTCCCTTCTCCTTTCCCCTTCCCAGTCTCTTCTCACAAAAGCTCTTAATGAGGAATCTTTTGCATAGGAAGAGGATATTGGATGAGTTTCTTTTGAATTGGGAGTTCCCTTGTAAATCTTGGGGTCTCCTTGAAGCACAGTGTCCCCATCCTTTGAGTAAGCAATGAAACCACATTTGTGGGCATCTCATCTTGGCCCAATTGTTTGAGCGGTAAGGGGGGGGTATATCTTGTTATATGCAGACACCCCAAAATCCCCACTCCAGACAAGGGAAGTAATCAAGGGGAGCTATAAAAAACAGGAAATGCTCAGTTCCACTTTTTGATATGAAGTTTTCAGAACATTTTCCTCCCTTACAAGATTCATGCCTCCCTCCCCCCTTCCCTTTCTCTTCCAGGTGTTGACAAGCAGTTCCACTGGGTCATTCAATGACCATTACTTGTCATGAAATAACAGGGCAGCAGGCTTGGAGTCGGCTCCAAGGGGAACCTTGGAGTGAACTGTCCAGTTTAGGGTACTCTCATGTATCTGGAATGTAAAACAGGTGCTTATCAGGAGACCACCTTGAAATGTGAAAAAGAAAAGGACAAAAAACATGGTGGGGAATATGGGCAACCTGAGGACAGGACTCAGATTGAGAGGCAGGAACCACAGGCCTCAGGGTATCCAGACTCTCAGATCAAGGTATCTCATTGCCTAGCACAGTGTCTGAAACAGAGTAGTCACTTCAATGTGGATTGAAATCCTATGTGTCCCTTGGTTGGCCAGAATGGGAGCTGAGCTCTAGAGGAAACCTCCTTTGTGAGGGTCCAAGGCTATCTGGCCATGATACAACAGAAACGAACCTTACAAGAGTTGCTGTGGCCCCAAGTTTTCCCATGAGAAACTGAGGCTTGTCTTGGCATGCTTGCTGTGCTAGCACCAGGCCTACTAGACACATACGAGGTCTCTAAAATTCTCCTCCAGGAAAATAGTCAGAAAAGACTCAAAGGCCAGAAGAGTGGAAGGAAAGGGCTTTACCCAGCACCACACGAGTCCTTAGGCTGAAAAAGACCAACTCTTTCCATCTAAAGCGAAGCCCATGCAGTCCTCCAAATTCTGTCACCCCCAAATATTGAATTTTTTTTTTCAGAAAACCTGGACATCTTGGGCTGAGGCAGAAGAGTGAGGCCAGGTTCTTCCTGTGCTCTTTTAGCTGAATCAAGTTCCTGGGGGGTGGTCAATGGCAAACCTTGGCCCAACAGAGCCATCCTGTTTGCCACTTTTAAAGGGAACACTTTGGTCTCTCTGAGTTTACACTTGGGAAAGGGAATCCTTTCTTCCCTTTGCCTCTTCTGAGTTAACCTCACTGAGGTAGCCCTGCTTACATTGTGAAGAAGGGATCAACTCTCCTTTGTCTACTTTGGAAGGGAATCAGCAAGAGATTGAAGACCCTCCCTAGTCCTGGGTGACAAGCTACCAGGGTCATGGAGAAGTCCCAAGTCACTTAGAGCTGCACCCTACTAAGTCAGTGCCAAACTTGTGCATCCTCTGAGCAGAGTTCACACCTTCAGAAACCCAGGCAGCCAGGAAGGTGTGAACCCTCTTGATGTGTAGCCACCCCTCCAGAAGGGGAGAACTGGTTCCCACAAGCACTGCCCTCTGGGCAGGGCTAGACAGTTTGAAAACTGTGATTGGCCCCTGTGAAGAGGGGCGGGGACAAAAGAGCACCATAAGAACCCAAGGCTCCTGGGACTTGAGTCACTCTTGTGCAGATACTCTCCTGGCTAGAGAGAGACAGACAGAGGCAGAGACAGAGGCAGAGACAGAGAGGATAAAGAACTTTTCTATCTCCTTTACTTTTTTTACTTTAAGGCTTCCTCTATTTTGTACAGAAATTTCTGGCTTGAGATAGAATATCGGCGACAACAGAATTTCCTCAAATTCTTGACTAACTGGGGCAAGTCCCCTCCTTCCCTCAGGGCACACTTCTGCTTGCAGCCCTGCCTTTGGGGCTGAGAAAGAGGGTGATGGCTGCTGGAGGGAGAGACCCTGGTGCTGGCCATGTGGAGGAAGAAGCCTCGCAGCTTGTCTTTCCCAGAGAGTTTGAAACAGCACAAACTCTCCTCAATTCAGAAGTGCACATGCTGCTAGAGCATCGAAAGCAACAGCATGAAAGTGGGCAGGATGCACGAGGACTTCCATTGGTTTTCTGGAAAACTTTAGATTATGCTGCCCGCTTTAGTCGTTTTCAAAACAGGGAAACCATTGCTAGTGTTCGGGGCTTGTTACTCCAGAAGAAGCTCCACAAGTTTGAGTTGGCTGCTTTAGCAAACCTTTGTCCTGAGACAGCAGAGGAGGCCAAGGCTCTGATTCCAAGCCTAGCCGGTCGATTGGAAGATGAAGACTTGCAAGAGGTCCTTGATGATATTCAGACCAAGAGGAGCTTCCAGTATTAAGAGCAGGAACCCAGCCCTTCAGTGAAAACCAAAGAGGAAATTTCCCAGAAGTCTTCTGCAACTAAGAAGAACTCCAACTCTCTCCAGAGACTATTCAGAAATGTCAGTCACAAAAGCTGGTCGAGCCTCCTAGGGACAAGGCCATGCAGAGTCCCCTTGCATCCACATGTCATGCAAACTCCTGACCAGTTAGGATTCTTTTTGACCTTTGGAATGTTTGACCTGTGCCAAAGGCCAGGAGTGCCACTTGAATCTCCAAGGGACTTGGGGATGATTTCCTCTAATGAAGGGTTTCCAGGGGAGGTATTGGACCAGAGTCTAGGTGCTTGCTTTCACCTTTCCATCCCTCCTCTTCAATGGAATTGATGAAGGGGGAAGACTGAGTGGCAGAATTTAGCCAGGAAACACCTGTGGCATATTCGTGACTGCCTTATATCACTGAATTTGGCACTCCGTTTACATTCACATTTCTGGTTTGAATTTCAAGCCATTTTGAAATATCAACCCAGATTAGAATATGGACAAACAGCATGACTAAGACAGAGAGTGGGGTCTCCTAAACCTAAACCTAAAAAGGAAAAATCAAAGGGAACCTATTCCTAAGTGTTTGAAATTCTGAAGGAGCAGAACAACCGAACAGCTTGTCATTTTGAAGCACCATGGAGTTCATTTGTCCATGAAATACAGAGGGAAGAAGATGGAGAAAATCCTAGCAGTCGGGGGGCATCACTGTACAATCATAAGGTCAAAAGAGGCCTGGTTGAGGAGGCTCAGTGTGGCCCCTGGTATATCCTGAAGGCTGCAAGGTTCTGGAGCAGGAGGGCATTTGTGGGATTTATTCTGACAGCTGCCTTGGGACAGGGTCCTCTCTGAGTTGAAACTAGTCCCGGATCCAGATTTTAAATACCATTCAGTGTAGAGCTGCTCTATACCATAGGGTGTTCTCTGGGAAGACCGGAGAATGAGATTTCATTCTGGTGGAGTCATCACCATGAACTCCATTTGGGGCACTTGTGTGGCCCCAAACTTAGCATCCGTTTCTGAAAGGTCATGCCAATATCTTTGGCCCTTGCTTCTCCCATGCTACAAAATCTAGTTACTGCCACTTGATGTCATCCTAGAACGAAAGGGGGCAGGGGTAGATTCTATAGTGGATGTCTAGTTAATTGTGCAATTCCTAGGCAGTAGACAGTCTAAGGAAATCAAATTATTTATCTATTCCAAAAATTATTGACTAGCTAGTAATTTTCCCGTCTCGAGAGAGAGACATGATACACTTGAAGAACATATTGCTAGAGATGGACCCTGAAGGAGCCAAAGAAGCATTTGTAGGTCAGGCGGAAGTTGGGGGTGGGGGGCGTGGTGCCGGCGGGTGGCACAGTTGTCAGGGAGGTCCCTTCCAAGTCCCCCAGAGAGGCTGCCACCATGTGGCTGTCCCATCTCTAGAGACAGAGTGAAGGAGCCATGGATGAGGAAGAAGATGAGATGGAGAACTTTGAGATCCCTGATTGGGACCTCCAGAATGCATTCCACCCCAAGCGGCAGCGTCATGGGCACACCAAGGAGGAGGCCACAGAGGGAGTATGGGCTGAGCAGGAGAGGCCCAGCTCTGCAGGCCATGGCTCCCTCCAGAGACCTTTGGACTCCCGGTGAATTTCATTGGAGCTGGCCTGAAGCAAGCAGAGCAGGAGGATTCCGAGGAGCAAGAGAGGCCCGTGAAGCAGCTGGACTGGCCTCAAGATTTGGGCCCACAGAAGTGACAAGCAGCTGGTGATTGTCCAGCCAGCCAGAAAGGCTGGGTGGGAGGAGCCAAACCTTTCACAGACCCGGGCAGCTGGGCAAGGCACACCAAAGGAATTGGACACACGCTTTTGCAGAAGATGGCTTCTGGTGCAGGGAAAGGCCTGGCCAGGAAGGCACAAGGTACCATTCACCCAATTGAAGCTAAGGGGAGAAAAGGCCAGGCTGCTGGGGGAGCCTCTGGCTCAGAAGGGACCGCTCAGTCAGTGCAAGATTTCCCTGGGCTTGACTCCCAAGAAGAGGAGGTTCAGAAGGAGCTCAGCCAGGGGTGGAAAGACCTGAGTGGGGGCAGGAAGAAACCAAAATGCTCCTCTCCAACAGGTGCCTGCCGGGGTTTTCGGCTGTTCCTGCTCTCACCTGTAGGCCTTGGGTAGTCTCAGTTCACTCCCAAGACCTGTGGGTGCCCCTGGCTCACTTCAGGGGATCCCTTCACACACTCCTTGATTAGAGCACACTACTTCTCTGAGCCAGAGATCTGAGCTCCCCTTGCCCACCTGCTGCCCTTTCCCCTGTTTCTACTCACACAGGACTAGGTCCTTGGTGGTCTTGGTCAGGTCCCCAGACCTGGGGCTGCCCCTTGTTCAGTCCTGGGCAGCCCCTCCCTCACTGGTGGATTCTGGCCAGTGCTGACTTCAACTCTGGCTCCCTTGGTGTGGTGGCTCGGGGAGGGTGGGTCAGCTTTTCATTCCCTTAGATTGGGGAAATGACACAGTCCCACCTACCTTCACTGCTGAGCCTTGGTGTGGGGTCTCTCCCTTCTTATGAGGATGGTGTCTTTTCTGGGGGTGGGGGAGGGGAGGTTTGAGGTCATCTGTGCCATTGGGTCTGAGGAGAGGAAGGGAGCCACCTTTACCAGGAAGTCCCCGATATTGTCAAAATGGATACCATTGTGCCCTAGAACATGAATAGGATGAGCACAGAAAAGTCTAGGAAAAGATGTGAACTGATATCATGTAAACTGATGACTGGAAGGACACTATACAGGAACAGAAATTTTGAATAGTGATCAACTCTGAAGGATTAAATCATCAGCAAAGTTTCCAAGGCATTCCCAAGGGACTCAGGATGGAAAAATACGATCAACACCCAAGCAATGAATTTTTGGAATCGGATGGTCGATCAGAGTATGCCATCTTCCACTTCATTTGCTGAGACCTGACTGGAAGGGTGATGTGCATCTTCTCTCACGGATTCAGCAATAGGGAAATCTCTTATGAAAGCATTGCTATAGCTCATATCTGACTCTTTATTGCCTGGGGGACGGCGAGGGAAAGAATCTGATTTCTAAATTGAAAATCAAAAATTGTTTCCACATGTAATTGAATAAACTGAAATGAAAACAGTCTTACATATTAAAAAACAAAAAGTGGCCATTTTTCTACACACACAGAACTAGAGTACCATGCTACTTGAACCTGTAGGGCTAGCAGCAGTCTAATGGTGGTCACATTCCCTGCAACTACAACGTCTTCTTTTACTCACAGAACAAACAACATCATAGCCACCTGGGCAAATTTCACCTAGATTCGGGTATTTAAGAAAAGAAATCCAAGTTAACTTCCCCCCCCCCCATTCATGGTAGTCTGAAGACTCTCCCACATTCAGTACATTTACTAAATTTCCTTTCAAGTGTTTTCTGATGGGTGAGAAGAGCAAACTTCTCTTAGAAAGCTTTCCCACATTCACTACCCTCATGGTTTTCCTCCTTTGGAATCCTGATGGAAATCCATGGCTGACCTGTCAGAAGGTTTTGCCACCTTCACTATACACATCAATGATTCTCTTCAGTATGAGTTCTGATGGAAGGACCACGAGGGATTTGAACGTTTTGTTCACATTCAGAGTGTTCATAGGGCTTGGCTCCACTTTCAGTACTGATGCTGAGTAAGAAATGAGCAGTACTTGAAGGATTTCCCACAGTCAGTACATTCACTAGGTTTCTCTCCAGTATGAATTTTCTGATGTTCAATAATGTGCTCTGTTTAAAAGCTCTCACATTGTGTCAGCCCAAGAAAAATCACCAGAGAAAACAGTTTCCACAGGGAAGAATAGAAACAAATTCCTATGTGGGAGCCCCAGTAAATGAACTTTCCAAAGTCTCCTGTTGACATCCCTTTTCATTAATGAGAAATGAGGGGTGTATGGAGCCAGTAAGAAATGAGTGTCTTCAATATAGTTTTGGTTATCAGTAGGTACATTAGATCACTCTTCCTGAAACACCAAATGGAGATGATTGGAATCATTAGATAACAGTTTCACTCTCCCTTCTCCTTTCCCCTTCCCAGTCTCTTCTCACAAAAGCTCTTAATGAGGAATCTTTTGTATAGGAAGAGGATATTGGATGAGTTTCTTTTGAATTGGGAGTTCACTTGTAAATCTTGGGGTCTCCTTGAAGCACAGTGTCCCCATCCTTTGAGTAAGCAATGAAACCACATTTGTGGGCATCTCATCTTGGCCCGATTGTTTGAGCGGTAAGGGCGGGGTATATCTTGTTATATGCAGACACCCCAAAATCCCCACTCCAGACAAGGGAAGTAATCAAGGGGAGCTATAATACAACAGGAAATGCTCAGTTCCACTATTTGATATGAAGTTTTCACAACATTTTCCTCCCTTACAAGATTCATGCCTCCCTCCCCCCTTCCCTTTCTCTTCCAGGTGTTGACAAGCAGTTCCACTGGGTCATTCAATGACCATTACTTGTCATGAAAGAACAGGGCAGCAGGCTTGGAGTCGGCTCCAACGGGAACCTTGGAGTGAACTGTCCAGTTTAGGGTACTCTCATGTATCTGGAATGTAAAACAGGTGCTTATCAGGAGACCACCTTGAAATGTGAAAAAGAAAAGGACAAAAAACATGGTGGGGAATATGGGCAACCTGAGGACAGGACTCAGATTGAGAGGCAGGAACCACAGGCCTCAGGGTATCCAGACTCTCAGATCAAGGTATCTCATTGCCTAGCACAGTGTCTGAAACAGAGTAGTCACTTCAATGTGGATTGAAATCCTATGTGTCCCTTGGTTGGCCAGAATGGGAGCTGAGCTCTAGAGGAAACCTCCTTTGTGAGGGTCCAAGGCTATCTGACCATGATACAACAGAAACGAACCTTACAAGAGTTGCTGTGGCCCCAAGTTTTCCCATGAGAAACTGAGGCTTGTCTTGGCATGCTTGCTGTGCTAGCACCAGGCCTACTAGAGACATACGAGGTCTCTAAAATTCTCCTCCAGGAAAATAGTCAGAAAAGACTCAAAGGCCAGAAGAGTGGAAGGAAAGGGCTTTACCCAGCACCACACGAGTCCTTAGGCTGAAAAAGACCAACTCTTTCCATCTAAAGCGAAGCCCATGCAGTCCTCCAAATTCTGTCACCCCCAAATATTGAATTTTTTTTTTTCAGAAAACCTGGACATCTTGGGCTGAGGCAGAAGAGTGAGGCCAGGTTCTTCCTGTGCTCTTCTAGCTGAATCAAGTTCCTGGGGGGTGGTCAATGGCAAACCTTGGCCCAACAGAGCCATCCTGTTTGCCACTTTTAAAGGGAACACTTTGGTCTCTCTGAGTTTACACTTGGGAAAGGGAATCCTTTCTTCCCTTTGCCTCTTCTGAGTTAACCTAACTGAGGTAGCCCTGCTTACATTGTGAAGAAGGGATCAACTCTCCTTTGTCTACTTTGGAAGGGAATCAGCAAGAGATTGAAGACCCTCCCTAGTCCTGGGTGACAAGCTACCAGGGTCATGGAGAAGTCCCAAGTCACTTAGAGCTGCACCCTACTAAGTCAGTGCCAAACTTGTGCATCCTCTGAGCAGAGTTCACACCTTCAGAAACCCAGGCAGCCAGGAAGGTGTGAACCCTCTTGATGTGTAGCCACCCCTCCAGAAGGGGAGAACTGGTTCCCACAAGCACTGCCCTCTGGGCAGGGCTAGACAGTTTGAAAACTGTGATTGGCCCCTGTGAAGAGGGGCGGGGACAAAAGAGCACCATAAGAACCCAAGGCTCCTGGGACTTGAGTCACTCTTGTGCAGATACTCTCCTGGCTAGAGAGAGACAGACAGAGGCAGAGACAGAGGCAGAGACAGAGAGGATAAAGAACTTTTCTATCTCCTTTACTTTTTTTACTTTAAGGCTTCCTCTATTTTGTACAGAAATTTCTGGCTTGAGATAGAATATCGGCGACAACAGAATTTCCTCAAATTCTTGACTAACTGGGGCAAGTCCCCTCCTTCCCTCAGGGCACACTTCTGCTTGCAGCCCTGCCTTTGGGGCAGAGAAAGAGGGTGATGGCTGCTGGAGGGAGAGACCCTGGTGCTGGCCATGTGGAGGAAGAAGCCTCGCAGCTTGTCTTTCCCAGAGAGTTTGAAACAGCACAAACTCTCCTCAATTCAGAAGTGCACATGCTGCTAGAGCATCGAAAGCAACAGCATGAAAGTGGGCAGGATGCACGAGGACTTCCATTGGTTTTCTGGAAAACTTTAGATTATGCTGCCCGCTTTAGTCGTTTTCAAAACAGGGAAACCATTGCTAGTGTTCGGGGCTTGTTACTCCAGAAGAAGCTCCACAAGTTTGAGTTGGCTGCTTTAGCAAACCTTTGTCCTGAGACAGCAGAGGAGGCCAAGGCTCTGATTCCAAGCCTAGCCGGTCGATTGGAAGATGAAGACTTGCAAGAGGTCCTTGATGATATTCAGACCAAGAGGAGCTTCCAGTATTAAGAGCAGGAACCCAGCCCTTCAGTGAAAACCAAAGAGGAAATTTCCCAGAAGTCTTCTGCAACTAAGAAGAACTCCAACTCTCTCCAGAGACTATTCAGAAATGTCAGTCACAAAAGCTGGTCGAGCCTCCTAGGGACAAGGCCATGCAGAGTCCCCTTGCATCCACATGTCATGCAAACTCCTGACCAGTTAGGATTCTTTTTGACCTTTGGAATGTTTGACCTGTGCCAAAGGCCAGGAGTGCCACTTGAATCTCCAAGGGACTTGGGGATGATTTCCTCTAATGAAGGGTTTCCAGGGGAGGTATTGGACCAGAGTCTAGGTGCTTGCTTTCACCTTTCCATCCCTCCTCTTCAATGGAATTGATGAAGGGGGAAGACTGAGTGGCAGAATTTAGCCAGGAAACACCTGTGGCATATTCGTGACTGCCTTATATCACTGAATTTGGCACTCCGTTTACATTCACATTTCTGGTTTGAATTTCAAGCCATTTTGAAATATCAACCCAGATTAGAATATGGACAAACAGCATGACTAAGACAGAGAGTGGGGTCTCCTAAACCTAAACCTAAAAAGGAAAAATTCAAAGGGAACCTATTCCTAAGTGTTTGAAATTCTGAAGGAGCAGAACAACCGAACAGCTTGTCATTTTGAAGCACCATGGAGTTCATTTGTCCATGAAATACAGAGGGAAGAAGATGGAGAAAATCCTAGCAGTCGGGGGGCATCACTGTACAATCATAAGGTCAAAAGAGGCCTGGTTGAGGAGGCTCAGTGTGGCCCCTGGTATATCCTGAAGGCTGCAAGGTTCTGGAGCAGGAGGGCATTTGTGGGATTTATTCTGACAGCTGCCTTGGGACAGGGTCCTCTCTGAGTTGAAACTAGTCCCGGATCCAGATTTTAAATACCATTCAGTGTAGAGCTGCTCTATACCATAGGGTGTTCTCTGGGAAGACCGGAGAATGAGATTTCATTCTGGTGGAGTCATCACCATGAACTCCATTTGGGGCACTTGTGTGGCCCCAAACTTAGCATCCGTTTCTGAAAGGTCATGCCAATATCTTTGGCCCTTGCTTCTCCCATGCTACAAAATCTAGTTACTGCCACTTGATGTCATCCTAGAACGAAAGGGGGCAGGGGTAGATTCTATAGTGGATGTCTAGTTAATTGTGCAATTCCTAGGCAGTAGACAGTCTAAGGAAATCAAATTATTTATCTATTCCAAAAATTATTGACTAGCTAGTAATTTTCCCGTCTCGAGAGAGAGACATGATACACTTGAAGAACATATTGCTAGAGATGGACCCTGAAGGAGCCAAAGAAGCATTTGTAGGTCAGGCGGAAGTTGGGGGTGGGGGGCGTGGTGCCGGCGGGTGGCACAGTTGTCAGGGAGGTCCCTTCCAAGTCCCCCAGAGAGGCTGCCACCATGTGGCTGTCCCATCTCTAGAGACAGGGTGAAGGAGCCATGGATGAGGAAGAAGATGAGATGGAGAACTTTGAGATCCCTGATTGGGACCTCCAGAATGCATTCCACCCCAAGCGGCAGCGTCATGGGCACACCAAGGAGGAGGCCACAGAGGGAGTATGGGCTGAGCAGGAGAGGCCCAGCTCTGCAGGCCATGGCTCCCTCCAGAGACCTTTGGACTCCCGGTGAATTTCATTGGAGCTGGCCTGAAGCAAGCAGAGCAGGAGGATTCCGAGGAGCAAGAGAGGCCCGTGAAGCAGCTGGACTGGCCTCAAGATTTGGGCCCACAGAAGTGACAAGCAGCTGGTGATTGTCCAGCCAGCCAGAAAGGCTGGGTGGGAGGAGCCAAACCTTTCACAGACCCGGGCAGCTGGGCAAGGCACACCAAAGGAATTGGACACACGCTTTTGCAGAAGATGGCTTCTGGTGCAGGGAAAGGCCTGGCCAGGAAGGCACAAGGTACCATTCACCCAATTGAAGCTAAGGGGAGAAAAGGCCAGGCTGCTGGGGGAGCCTCTGGCTCAGAAGGGACCGCTCAGTCAGTGCAAGATTTCCCTGGGCTTGACTCCCAAGAAGAGGAGGTTCAGAAGGAGCTCAGCCAGGGGTGGAAAGACCTGAGTGGGGGCAGGAAGAAACCAAAATGCTCCCCTCCAACAGGTGCCTGCCGGGGTTTTCGGCTGTTCCTGCTCTCACCTGTAGGCCTTGGGTAGTCTCAGTTCACTCCCAAGACCTGTGGGTGCCCCTGGCTCACTTCAGGGGATCCCTTCACACACTCCTTGATTAGAGCACACTACTTCTCTGAGCCAGAGATCTGAGCTCCCCTTGCCCACCTGCTGCCCTTTCCCCTGTTTCTACTCACACAGGACTAGGTCCTTGGTGGTCTTGGTCAGGTCCCCAGACCTGGGGCTGCCCCTTGTTCAGTCCTGGGCAGCCCCTCCCTCACTGGTGGATTCTGGCCAGTGCTGACTTCAACTCTGGCTCCCTTGGTGTGGTGGCTCGGGGAGGGTGGGTCAGCTTTTCATTCCCTTAGATTGGGGAAATGACACAGTCCCACCTACCTTCACTGCTGAGCCTTGGTGTGGGGTCTCTCCCTTCTTATGAGGATGGTGTCTTTTCTGGGGGTGGGGGAGGGGAGGTTTGAGGTCATCTGTGCCATTGGGTCTGAGGAGAGGAAGGGAGCCACCTTTACCAGGAAGTCCCCGATATTGTCAAAATGGATACCATTGTGCCCTAGAACATGAATAGGATGAGCACAGAAAAGTCTAGGAAAAGATGTGAACTGATATCATGTAAACTGATGACTGGAAGGACACTATACAGGAACAGAAATTTTGAATAGTGATCAACTCTGAAGGATTAAATCATCAGCAAAGTTTCCAAGGCATTCCCAAGGGACTCAGGATGGAAAAATACGATCAACACCCAAGCAATGAATTTTTGGAATCGGATGGTCGATCAGAGTATGCCATCTTCCACTTCATTTGCTGAGACCTGACTGGAAGGGTGATGTGCATCTTCTCTCACGGATTCAGCAATAGGGAAATCTCTTATGAAAGCATTGCTATAGCTCATATCTGACTCTTTATTGCCTGGGGGACGGCGAGGGAAAGAATCTGATTTCTAAATTGAAAATCAAAAATTGTTTCCACATGTAATTGAATAAACTGAAATGAAAACAGTCTTACATATTAAAAAACAAAAAGTGGCCATTTTTCTACACACACAGAACTAGAGTACCATGCTACTTGAACCTGTAGGGCTAGCAGCAGTCTAATGGTGGTCACATTCCCTGCAACTACAACGTCTTCTTTTACTCACAGAACAAACAACATCATAGCCACCTGGGCAAATTTCACCTAGATTCGGGTATTTAAGAAAAGAAATCCAAGTTAACTTCCCCCCCCCCCATTCATGGTAGTCTGAAGACTCTCCCACATTCAGTACATTTACTAAATTTCCTTTCAAGTGTTTTCTGATGGGTGAGAAGAGCAAACTTCTCTTAGAAAGCTTTCCCACATTCACTACCCTCATGGTTTTCCTCCTTTGGAATCCTGATGGAAATCCATGGCTGACCTGTCAGAAGGTTTTGCCACCTTCACTATACACATCAATGATTCTCTTCAGTATGAGTTCTGATGGAAGGACCACGAGGGATTTGAACGTTTTGTTCACATTCAGAGTGTTCATAGGGCTTGGCTCCACTTTCAGTACTGATGCTGAGTAAGAAATGAGCAGTACTTGAAGGATTTCCCACAGTCAGTACATTCACTAGGTTTCTCTCCAGTATGAATTTTCTGATGTTCAATAATGTGCTCTGTTTAAAAGCTCTCACATTGTGTCAGCCCAAGAAAAATCACCAGAGAAAACAGTTTCCACAGGGAAGAATAGAAACAAATTCCTATGTGGGAGCCCCAGTAAATGAACTTTCCAAAGTCTCCTGTTGACATCCCTTTTCATTAATGAGAAATGAGGGGTGTATGGAGCCAGTAAGAAATGAGTGTCTTCAATATAGTTTTGGTTATCAGTAGGTACATTAGATCACTCTTCCTGAAACACCAAATGGAGATGATTGGAATCATTAGATAACAGTTTCACTCTCCCTTCTCCTTTCCCCTTCCCAGTCTCTTCTCACAAAAGCTCTTAATGAGGAATCTTTTGTATAGGAAGAGGATATTGGATGAGTTTCTTTTGAATTGGGAGTTCACTTGTAAATCTTGGGGTCTCCTTGAAGCACAGTGTCCCCATCCTTTGAGTAAGCAATGAAACCACATTTGTGGGCATCTCATCTTGGCCCGATTGTTTGAGCGGTAAGGGCGGGGTATATCTTGTTATATGCAGACACCCCAAAATCCCCACTCCAGACAAGGGAAGTAATCAAGGGGAGCTATAATACAACAGGAAATGCTCAGTTCCACTATTTGATATGAAGTTTTCACAACATTTTCCTCCCTTACAAGATTCATGCCTCCCTCCCCCCTTCCCTTTCTCTTCCAGGTGTTGACAAGCAGTTCCACTGGGTCATTCAATGACCATTACTTGTCATGAAAGAACAGGGCAGCAGGCTTGGAGTCGGCTCCAACGGGAACCTTGGAGTGAACTGTCCAGTTTAGGGTACTCTCATGTATCTGGAATGTAAAACAGGTGCTTATCAGGAGACCACCTTGAAATGTGAAAAAGAAAAGGACAAAAAACATGGTGGGGAATATGGGCAACCTGAGGACAGGACTCAGATTGAGAGGCAGGAACCACAGGCCTCAGGGTATCCAGACTCTCAGATCAAGGTATCTCATTGCCTAGCACAGTGTCTGAAACAGAGTAGTCACTTCAATGTGGATTGAAATCCTATGTGTCCCTTGGTTGGCCAGAATGGGAGCTGAGCTCTAGAGGAAACCTCCTTTGTGAGGGTCCAAGGCTATCTGACCATGATACAACAGAAACGAACCTTACAAGAGTTGCTGTGGCCCCAAGTTTTCCCATGAGAAACTGAGGCTTGTCTTGGCATGCTTGCTGTGCTAGCACCAGGCCTACTAGAGACATACGAGGTCTCTAAAATTCTCCTCCAGGAAAATAGTCAGAAAAGACTCAAAGGCCAGAAGAGTGGAAAGAAAGGGCTTTACCCAGCACCACACGAGTCCTTAGGCTGAAAAAGACCAACTCTTTCCATCTAAAGCGAAGCCCATGCAGTCCTCCAAATTCTGTCACCCCCAAATATTGAATTTTTTTTTTTCAGAAAACCTGGACATCTTGGGCTGAGGCAGAAGAGTGAGGCCAGGTTCTTCCTGTGCTCTTCTAGCTGAATCAAGTTCCTGGGGGGTGGTCAATGGCAAACCTTGGCCCAACAGAGCCATCCTGTTTGCCACTTTTAAAGGGAACACTTTGGTCTCTCTGAGTTTACACTTGGGAAAGGGAATCCTTTCTTCCCTTTGCCTCTTCTGAGTTAACCTAACTGAGGTAGCCCTGCTTACATTGTGAAGAAGGGATCAACTCTCCTTTGTCTACTTTGGAAGGGAATCAGCAAGAGATTGAAGACCCTCCCTAGTCCTGGGTGACAAGCTACCAGGGTCATGGAGAAGTCCCAAGTCACTTAGAGCTGCACCCTACTAAGTCAGTGCCAAACTTGTGCATCCTCTGAGCAGAGTTCACACCTTCAGAAACCCAGGCAGCCAGGAAGGTGTGAACCCTCTTGATGTGTAGCCACCCCTCCAGAAGGGGAGAACTGGTTCCCACAAGCACTGCCCTCTGGGCAGGGCTAGACAGTTTGAAAACTGTGATTGGCCCCTGTGAAGAGGGGCGGGGACAAAAAAGCACCATAAGAACCCAAGGCTCCTGGGACTTGAGTCACTCTTGTGCAGATACTCTCCTGGCTAGAGAGAGACAGACAGAGGCAGGGACAGAGACAGAGACAGAGGCAGAGACAGAGGCAGAGACAGAGACAGAGACAGAGAGGATAAAGAACTTTTCTATCTCCTTCACTTTTTTTACTTTAAGGCTTCCTCTATTTTGTACAGAAATTTCTGGCTTGAGATAGAATATCGGCGACAACAGAATTTCCTCAAATTCTTGACTAACTGGGGCAAGTGCCCTCCTTCCCTCAGGGCACACTTCTGCTTGCAGCCCTGCCTTTGGGGCAGAGAAAGAGGGTGATGGCTGCTGGAGGGAGAGACCCTGGTGCTGGCCATGTGGAGGAAGAAGCCTCGCAGCTTGTCTTTCCCAGAGAGTTTGAAACAGCACAAACTCTCCTCAATTCAGAAGTCCACATGCTGCTAGAGCATCGAAAGCAACAGCATGAAAGTGGGCAGGATGCACGAGAACTTCCAGTGGTTTTCTGGAAAACTTTAGATTATGCTGCCCGTTTTAGTCGTTTTCAAAACAGGGAAACCATTGCTAGTGTTCGGGGCTTGTTACTCCAGAAGAAGCTCCACAAGTTTGAGTTGGCTGCTTTAGCAAACCTTTGTCCTGAGACAGCAGAGGAGGCCAAGGCTCTGATTCCAAGCCTAGCCGGTCGATTGGAAGATGAAGACTTGCAAGAGGTCCTTGATGATATTCAGACCAAGAGGAGCTTCCAGTATTAAGAGCAGGAACCCAGCCCTTCAGTGAACACCAAAGAGGAAATTTCCCAGAAGTCTTCTGCAACTAAGAAGAACTCCAACTCTCTCCAGAGACTATTCAGAAATGTCAGTCACAAAAGCTGGTCGAGCCTCCTAGGGACAAGGCCATGCAGAGTCCCCTTGCATCCACATGTCATGCAAACTCCTGACCAGTTAGGATTCTTTTTGACCTTTGGAATGTTTGACCTGTGCCAAAGGCCAGGAGTGCCACTTGAATCTCCAAGGGACTTGGGGATGATTTCCTCTAATGAAGGGTTTCCAGGGGAGGTATTGGACCAGAGTCTAGGTGCTTGCTTTCACCTTTCCATCCCTCCTCTTCAATGGAATTGATGAAGGGGGAAGACTGAGTGGCAGAATTTAGCCAGGAAACACCTGTGGCATATTCGTGACTGCCTTATATCACTGAATTTGGCACTCCGTTTACATTCACATTTCTGGTTTGAATGTCAAGCCATTTTGAAATATCAACCCAGATTAGAATATGGACAAACAGCATGACTAAGACAGAGAGTGGGGTCTCCTAAACCTAAACCTAAAAAGGAAAAATTCAAAGGGAACCTATTCCTAAGTGTTTGAAATTCTGAAGGAGCAGAACAAAGGAACAGCTTGTCATTTTGAAGCACCATGGAGTTCATTTGTCCAAGAAATACAGAGGGAAGAAGATGGAGAAAATCCTAGCAGTTGGGGGGGGCATCACTGTACAATCATAAGGTCAAAAGAGGCCTGGTTGAGGAGGCTCAGTGTGGCCCCTGGTATATCCTGAAGGCTGCAAGGTTCTGGAGCAGGAGGGCATTTGTGGGATTTATTCTGACAGCTGCCTTGGGACAGGGTCCTCTCTGAGTTGAAACTAGTCCCGGATCCAGATTTTAAATACCATTCAGTGTAGAGCTGCTCTATACCATAGGGTGTTCTCTGGGAAGACCGGAGAATGAGATTTCATTCTGGTGGAGTCATCACCATGAACTCCATTTGGGGCACTTGTGTGGCCCCAAACTTAGCATCCGTTTCTGAAAGGTCATGCCAATATCTTTGGCACTTGCTTCTCCCATGCTACAAAATCTAGTTACTGCCACTTGATGTCATCCTAGAACGAAAGGGGGCAGGGGTAGATTCTATAGTGGATGTCTAGTTAATTGTGCAATTCCTAGGCAGTAGACAGTCTAAGGAAATCAAATTATTTTTCTATTCCAAAAATTATTGACTAGCTAGTAATTTTCCCGTCTCGAGAGAGAGACATGATACACTTGAAGAACATATTGCTAGAGATGGACCCTGAGGGAGCCAAAGAAGCATTTGTAGGTCAGGCGGAAGCTAGGGGTGGGGGGGCGTGGTGCCGGCGGGTGGCACAGTTGTCAGGGAGGTCCCTTCCAAGTCCCCCAGAGAGGCTGCCACCATGTGGCTGTCCCATCTCTAGAGACAGGGTGAAGGAGCCATGGATGAGGAAGAAGATGAGATGGAGAACTTTGAGATCCCTGATTGGGACCTCCAGAATGCATTCCAGCCCAAGGGGCAGCGTCATGGGCAGACCAAGGAGGAGGCCACAGAGGGAGTATGGGCTGAGCAGGAGAGGCCCAGCTCTGCAGGCCATGGCTCCCTCCAGAGACCTTTGGACTCCCGGTGAATTTCATTGGAGCTGGCCTGAAGCAAGCAGAGCAGGAGGATTCCGAGGAGCAAGAGAGGCCCGTGAAGCAGCTGGACTGGCCTCAAGATTTGGGCCCACAGAAGTGACAAGCAGCTGGTGATTGTCCAGCCAGCCAGAAAGGCTGGGTGGGAGGAGCCAAACCTTTCACAGACCCGGGCAGCTGGGCAAGGCACACCAAAGGAATTGGACACACGCTTTTGCAGAAGATGGCTTCTGTTGCAGGGAAAGGCCTGGCCAGGAAGGCACAAGGTACCATTCACCCAATTGAAGCTAAGGGGAGAAAAGGCCAGGCTGCTGGGGGAGCCTCTGGCTCAGAAGGGACCGCTCAGTCAGGGCAAGATTTCCCTGGGCTTGACTCCCAAGAAGAGGAGGTTCAGAAGGAGCTCAGCCAGGGGTGGAAAGCCCTGAGTGGGGGCAGGAAGAAACCAAAATGCTCCTCTCCAACAGGTGCCTGCCGGGGTTTTCGGCTGTTCCTGCTCTCACCTGTAGGCCTTTGGTAGTCTCAGTTCACTCCCAAGACCTGTGGGTGCCCCTGGCTCACTTCAGGGGATCCCTTCACACACTCCTTGATTAGAGCACACTACTTCTCTGAGCCAGAGATCTGAGCTCCCCTTGCCCACCTGCTGCCCTTTCCCCTGTTTCTACTCACACAGGACTAGGTCCTTGGTGGTCTTGGTCAGGTCCCCAGACCTGGGGCTGCCCCTTGTTCAGTCCTGGGCAGCCCCTCCCTCACTGGTGGATTCTGGCCAGTGCTGACTTCAACTCTGGCTCCCTTGGTGTGGTGGCTCGGGGAGGGTGGGTCAGCTTTTCATTCCCTTAGATTGGGGAAATGACAGAGTCCCACCTACCTTCACTGCTGAGCCTTGGTGTGGGGCCTCTCCCTTCTTATGAGGATGGTGTCTTTTCTGGGGCTGGGGGAGGCGAGGTTTGAGGTCATCTGTGCCATTGGGTCTGAGGAGAGGAAGGGAGCCACCTTTACCAGGAAGTCCCCGATATTGTCAAAATGGATACCATTGTGCCCTAGAACATGAATAGGATGAGCACAGAAAAGTCTAGGAAAAGATGTGAACTGATATCATGTAAACTGATGACTGGAAGGAGAATAGTGATCAACTCTGAAGGATTAAATCATCAGCAAAGTTTCCAAGGCATTCCCAAGGGACTCATGATGGAAAAATACGATCAACACCCAAGCAATGAATTTTTGGAATCGGATGGTAGATCAGAGTACGCCATCTTCCACTTCATTTGCTGAGACCTGACTGGAAGGGTGATGTGCATCTTCTCTCACGGATTCAGCAATAGGTAACCCTCTTATGAAAGCATTGCTATAGCTCATATCTGACTCTTTATTGCCTGGGGGACGGGGAGGGAAAGAATCTGATTTCTAAATGGAAAATCAAAAATTGTTTCCACATGTAATTGAATAAACTGAAATGAAAACAGTCTTCCATATTAAAAAACAAAAAGTGGCCATTTTTCTACACACACAGAACTAGAGTACCATGCTACTTGAACCTGTAGGGCTAGCAGCAGTCTAATGGTGGTCACATTCCCTGCAACTACAACGTCTTCTTTTACTCACAGAACAAACAACATCATAGCCACCTGGGCAAATTTCACCTAGATTCGGGTATTTAAGAAAAGAAATCCAAGTTAACTTCCCCCCCCCCCATTCATGGTAGTCTGAAGACTCTCCCACATTCAGTACATTTACTAAATTTCCTTTCAAGTGTTTTCTGATGGGTGAGAAGAGCAAACTTCTCTTAGAAAGCTCTCCCACATTCACTACCCTCATGGTTTTCCTCCTTTGGAATCCTGATGGAAATCCATGGCTGACCTGTCAGAAGGTTTTGCCACCTTCACTATACACATCAATGATTCTCTTCAGTATGAGTTCTGATGGAAGGACCACGAGGTATTTGAACGTTTTGTTCACATTCAGAGTGTTCATAGGGCTTGGCTCCACTTTCAGTACTGATGCTGAGTAAGAAATGAGCAGTACTTGAAGGATTTCCCACAGTCAGTACATTCACTAGGTTTCTCTCCAGTATGAATTTTCTGGTGTTCAATAATGTGCTCTGTTTAAAAGCTCTCACATTGTGTCAGCCCAAGAAAAATCACCAGAGAAAACAGTTTCCACAGGGAAGGATAGAAACAAATTCCTATGTGGGAGCCCCAGTAAATGAACTTTCCAAAGTCTCCTGTTGACATCCCTTTTCATTAATGAGAAATGAGGGGTGTATGGAGCCAGTAAGAAATGAGTGTCTTCAATATAGTTTTGGTTATCAGTAGGGACATTAGATCACTCTTCCTGAAACACCAAATGGAGATGATTGGAATCATTAGATAACAGTTTCACTCTCCCTTCTCCTTTCCCCTTCCCAGTCTCTTCTCACAAAAGCTCTTAATGAGGAATCTTTTGCATAGGAAGAGGATATTGGATGAGTTTCTTTTGAATTGAGAGTTCACTTGTAAATCTTGGGGTCTCCTTGAAGCACAGTGTCCCCATCCTTTGAGTAAGCAATGAAACCACATTTGTGGGCATCTCATCTTGGCCCAATTGTTTGAGCGGTAAGGGGGGGGTATATCTTGTTATATGCAGACACCCCAAAATCCCCACTCCAGACAAGGGAAGTAATCAAGGGGAGCTATAATACAACAGGAAATGCTCAGTTCCACTTTTTGATATGAAGTTTTCACAACATTTTCCTCCCGTACAAGATTCATGCCTCCCTCCCCCCTTCCCTTTCTCTTCCAGGTGTTGACAAGCAGTTCCACTGGGTCATTCAATGACCATTACTTGTCATGAAATAACAGGGCAGCAGGCTTGGAGTCGGCTCCAAGGGGAACCTTGGAGTGAACTGTCCAGTTTAGGGTACTCTCATGTATCTGGAATGTAAAACAGGTGCTTATCAGGAGACCACCTTGAAATGTGAAAAAGAAAAGGACAAAAAACATGGTGGGGAATATGGGCAACCTAAGGACAGGACTCAGATTGAGAGGCAGGAACCACAGGCCTCAGGGTATCCAGACTCTCAGATCAAGGTATCTCATTGCCTAGCACAGTGTCTGAAACAGAGTAGTCACTTCAATGTGGATTGAAATCCTATGTGTCCCTTGGTTGGCCAGAATGGGAGCTGAGCTCTAGAGGAAACCTCCTTTGTGAGGGTCCAAGGCTATCTGGCCATGACACAACAGAAACGAACCTTACAAGAGTTGCTGTGGCCCCAAGTTTTCCCATGAGAAACTGAGGCTTGTCTTGGCATGCTTGGCTGTGCTAGCACCAGGCCTACTAGAGACATACGAGGTCTCTAAAATTCTCCTCCAGGAAAATAGTCAGAAAAGACTCAAAGGCCAGAAGAGTGGAAGGAAAGGGCTTTACCCAGCACCACACGAGTCCTTAGGCTGAAAAAGAACAACTCTTTCCATCTAAAGCGAAGCCCATGCAGTCCTCCAAATTCTGTCACCCCCAAATATTGAATTTTTTTTTTTCAGAAAACCTGGACATCTTGGGCTGAGGCAGAAGAGTGAGGCCAGGTTCTTCCTGTGCTCTTCTAGCTGAATCAAGTTCCTGGGGGGTGGTCAATGGCAAACCTTGGCCCAACAGAGCCATCCTGTTTGCCACTTTTAAAGGGAACACTTTGGTCTCTCTGAGTTTACACTTGGGAAAGGGAATCCTTTCTTCCCTTTGCCTCTTCTGAGTTAACCTAACTGAGGTAGCCCTGCTTACATTGTGAAGAAGGGATCAACTCTCCTTTGTCTACTTTGGAAGGGAATCAGCAAGAGATTGAAGACCCTCCCTAGTCCTGGGTGACAAGCTACCAGGGTCATGGAGAAGTCCCAAGTCACTTAGAGCTGCACCCTACTAAGTCAGTGCCAAACTTGTGCATCCTCTGAGCAGAGTTCACACCTTCAGAAACCCAGGCAGCCAGGAAGGTGTGAACCCTCTTGATGTGTAGCCACCCCTCCAGAAGGGGAGAACTGGTTCCCACAAGCACTGCCCTCTGGGCAGGGCTAGACCGTTTGAAAACTGTGATTGGCCCCTGTGAAGAGGGGCGGGGACAAAAAAGCACCATAAGAACCCAAGGCTCCTGGGACTTGAGTCACTCTTGTGCAGATACTCTCCTGGCTAGAGAGAGACAGGCAGAGGCAGAGGCAGAGGCAGAGACAGAGACAGAGACAGAGACAGAGAGGATAAAGAACTTTTCTATCTCCTTCACTTTTTTTACTTTAAGGCTTCCTCTATTTTGTACAGAAATTTCTGGCTTGAGATAGAATATCGGCGACAACAGAATTTCCTCAAATTCTTGACTAACTGGGGCAAGTGCCCTCCTTCCCTCAGGGCACACTTCTGCTTGCAGCCCTGCCTTTGGGGCAGAGAAAGAGGGTGATGGCTGCTGGAGGGAGAGACCCTGGTGCTGGCCATGTGGAGGAAGAAGCCTCGCAGCTTGTCTTTCCCAGAGAGTTTGAAACAGCACAAACTCTCCTCAATTCAGAAGTCCACATGCTGCTAGAGCATCGAAAGCAACAGCATGAAAGTGGGCAGGATGCACGAGAACTTCCAGTGGTTTTCTGGAAAACTTTAGATTATGCTGCCCGTTTTAGTCGTTTTCAAAACAGGGAAACCATTGCTGGTGTTCGGGGTTTGTTACTCCAGAAGAAGCTCCACAAGTTTGAGTTGGCTGCTTTAGCAAACCTTTGTCCTGAGACAGCAGAGGAGGCCAAGGCTCTGATTCCAACCCTAGCCGGTCGATTGGAAGATGAAGACTTGCAAGAGGTCCTTGATGATATTCAGACCAAGAGGAGCTTCCAGTATTAAGAGCAGGAACCCAGCCCTTCAGTGAACACCAAAGAGGAAATTTCCCAGAAGTCTTCTGCAACTAAGAAGAACTCCAACTCTCTCCAGAGACTATTCAGAAATGTCAGTCACAAAAGCTGGTCGAGCCTCCTAGGGACAAGGCCATGCAGAGTCCCCTTGCATCCACATGTCATGCAAACTCCTGACCAGTTAGGATTCTTTTTGACCTTTGGAATGTTTGACCTGTGCCAAAGGCCAGGAGTGCCACTTGAATCTCCAAGGGACTTGGGGATGATTTCCTCTAATGAAGGGTTTGCAGGGGAGGTGTTGGACCAGAGTCTAGGTGCTTGCTTTCACCTTTCCATCCCTCCTCTTCAATGGATTTGATGAAGGGGGAAGACTGAGTGGCAGAATTTAGCCAGGAAACACCTGTGGCATATTCGTGACTGCCTTATATCACTGAATTTGGCACTCCGTTTACATTCACATTTCTGGTTTGAATTTCAAGCCATTTTGAAATATCAACCCAGATTAGAATATGGACAAACAGCATGACTAAGACAGAGAGTGGTGTCTCCTAAACCTAAACCTAAAAAGGAAAAATCAAAGGGAACCTATTCCTAAGTGTTTGAAATTCTGAAGGAGCAGAACAACCGAACAGCTTGTCATTTTGAAGCACCATGGAATTCATTTGTCCAAGATATACAGAGGGAAGAAGATGGAGAAAATCCTAGCAGTCGGGCGGCATCACTGTACAATCATAAGGTCAAAAGAGGCCTGGTTGAGGAGGCTCAGTGTGGCCCCTGGTATATCCTGAAGGCTGCAAGGTTCTGGAGCAGGAGGGCATTTGTGGGATTTATTCTGACAGCTGCCTTGGGACAGGGTCCTCTCTGAGTTGAAACTAGTCCCGGATCCAGATTTTAAATACCATTCAGTGTAGAGCTGCTCTATACCATAGAGTGTTCTCTGGGAAGACCGGAGAATGAGATTTCATTCTGGTGGAGTCATCACCATGAACTCCATTTGGGGCACTTGTGTGGCCCCAAACTTAGCATCCGTTTCTGAAAGGTCATGCCAATATCTTTGGCACTTGCTTCTCCCATGCTATAAAATCTAGTTACTGCCACTTGATGTCATCCTACAACGAAAGGGGGCAGGGGTAGATTCTATAGTGGATGTCTAGTTAATTGTGCAATTCCTAGGCAGTAGACAGACTAAGGAAATCAAATTATTTTTCTATTCCAAAAATTATTGACTAGCTAGTAATTTTCCCGTCTCGAGAGAGAGACATGATACACTTGAAGAACATATTGCTAGAGATGGACCCTGAAGGAGCCAAAGAAGCATTTGTAGGTCAGGCGGAAGCTGGGGGTGGGGGGGCGTGGTGCCGGCGGGTGGCACAGTTGTCAGGGAGGGCCCTTCCAAGTCCCCCAGAGAGGCTGCCACCATGTGGCTGTCCCATCTCTAGAGACAGGGTGAAGGAGCCATGGATGAGGAAGAAGATGAGATGGAGAACTTTGAGATCCCTGATTGGGACCTCCAGAATGCATTCCAGCCCAAGGGGCAGCGTCATGGGCAGACCAAGGAGGAGGCCACAGAGGGAGTATGGGCTGAGCAGGAGAGGCCCAGCTCTGCAGGCCATGGCTCCCTCCAGAGACCTTTGGACTCCCGGTGAATTTCATTGGAGCTGGCCTGAAGCAAGCAGAGCAGGAGGATTCCGAGGAGCAAGAGAGGCCCGTGAAGCAGCTGGACTGGCCTCAAGATTTGGGCCCACAGAAGTGACAAGCAGCTGGTGATTGTCCAGCCAGCCAGAAAGGCTCGGTGGGAGGAGCCAGACCTTTCACAGAATCGGGCAGCTGGGCAAGGCACACCAAAGGAATTGGACACACGCTTTTGCAGAAGATGGCTTCTGGTGCAGGGAAAGGCCTGGCCAGGAAGGCACAAGGTAGCATTCACCCAATTGAAGCTAAGGGGAGAAAAGGCCAGGCTGCTGGGGGAGCCTCTGGCTCAGAAGGGACCGCTCAGTCAGGGCAAGATTTCCCTGGGCTTGACTCCGAAGAAGAGGAGGTTCAGAAGTAGCTCAGCCAGGGTTGGAAAGACCTGAGTGGGGGCAGGAAGAAACCAAAATGCTCCTCTCCAACAGGTGCCTGCCGGGGTTTTCGGCTGTTCCTGCTCTCACCTGTAGGCCTTTGGTAGTCTCAGTTCACTCCCAAAACCTCTGGGTGCCCCTGGCTCACTTCAGGGGATCCCTTCACACACTCCTTGATTAGAGCACACTACTTCTCTGAGCCAGAGATCTGAGCTCCCCTTGCCCACCTGCTGCCCTTTCCCCTGTTTCTACTCACACAGGACTAGGTCCTTGGTGGTCTTGGTCAGGTCCCCAGACCTTGGGCTGCCCCTTGTTCAGTCCTGGGCAGCCCCTCCCTCACTGGTGGATTCTGGCCAGTGCTGACTTCAACTCTGGCTCCCTTGGTGTGGTGGCTCGGGGAGGGTGGGTCAGCTTTTCATTCCCTTAGATTGGGGAAATGACACAGTCCCACCTACCTTCACTGCTGAGCCTTGGTGTGGGGCCTCTCCCTTCTTATGAGGATGGTGTCTTTTCTGGGGGTGGGGGAGGGGAGGTTTGAGGTCATCTGTGCCATTGGGTCTGAGGAGAGGAAGGGAGCCACCTTTACCAGGAAGTCCCCGATAATGTCAAAATGGATACCATTGTGCCCTAGAACATGAATAGGATGAGCACAGAAAAGTCTAGGAAAAGATGTGAACTGATATCATGTAAACTGATGACTGGAAGGACACTATACAGGAACAGAAATTTTGAATAGTGATCAACTCTGAAGGATTAAATCATCAGCAAAGTTTCCAAGGCATTCCCAAGGGACTCAGGATGGAAAAATACGATCAACACCCAAGCAATGAATTTTTGGAATCGGATGGTAGATCAGAGTATGCCAGCTTCCACTTCATTTGCTGAGACCTGACTGGAAGGGTGATGTGCATCTTCCCTCACGGATTCAGCAATAGGGAAACCTCTTATGAAAGCATTGCTATAGCTCATATCTGACTCTTTATTGCCTGGGGGACGGGGAGGGAAAGAATCTGATTTCTAAATGGAAAATCAAAAATTGTTTCCACATGTAATTGAATAAACTGAAATGAAAACAGTCTTCCATATTAAAAAACAAAAAGTGGCCATTTTTCTACACACACAGAACTAGAGTACCATGCTACTTGAACCTGTAGGGCTAGCAGCAGTCTAATGGTGGTCACATTCCCTGCAACTACAATGTCTTCTTTTACTCACAGAACAAACAACATCATAGCCACCTGGGCAAATTTCACCTACATTCAGGTATTTAAGAAAAGAAATCCAAGTTAACTTCCCCCCCCCCCATTCATGGTAGTCTGAAGACTCTCCCACATTCAGTACATTTACTAAATTTCCTTTCAAGTGTTTTCTGATGGGTGAGAAGAGCAAACTTCTCTTAGAAAGCTCTCCCACATTCACTACCCTCATGGTTTTCCTCCTTTGGAATCCTGATGGAAATCCATGGCTGACCTGTCAGAAGGTTTTGCCACCTTCACTATACACATCAATGATTCTCTTCAGTATGAGTTCTGATGGAAGGACCACGAGGTATTTGAACGTTTTGTTCACATTCAGAGTGTTCATAGGGCTTGGCTCCACTTTCAGTACTGATGCTGAGTAAGAAATGAGCAGTACTTGAAGGATTTCCCACAGTCAGTACATTCACTAGGTTTCTCTCCAGTATGAATTTTCTGGTGTTCAATAATGTGCTCTGTTTAAAAGCTCTCACATTGTGTCAGCCCAAGGAAATCACCAGAGAAAACAGTTTCCACAGGGAAGAATAGAAACAAATTCCTATGTGGGAGCCCCAGTAAATGAACTTTCCAAAGTCTCCTGTTGACATCCCTTTTCATTAATGAGAAATGAGGGGTGTATGGAGCCAGTAAGAAATGAGTGTCTTCAATATAGTTTTGGTTATCAGTAGGGACATTAGATCACTCTTCCTGAAACACCAAATGGAGATGATTGGAATCATTAGATAACAGTTTCACTCTCCCTTCTCCTTTCCCCTTCCCAGTCTCTTCTCACAAAAGCTCTTAATGAGGAATCTTTTGCATAGGAAGAGGATATTGGATGAGTTTCTTTTGAATTGGGAGTTCACTTGTAAATCTTGGGGTCTCCTTGAAGCACAGTGTCCCCATCCTTTGAGTAAGCAATGAAACCACATTTGTGGGCATCTCATCTTGGCCCAATTGTTTGAGCAGTAAGGGGGGGTATATCTTGTTATATGCAGACACCCCAAAATCCCCACTCCAGACAAGGGAAGTAATCAAGGGGAGCTATAATACAACAGGAAATGCTCAGTTCCACTTTTTGATATGAAGTTTTCACAACATTTTCCTCCCTTACAAGATTCATGCCTCCCTCCCCCCTTCCCTTTCTCTTCCAGGTGTTGACAAGCAGTTCCACTGGGTCATTCAATGACCATTACTTGTCATGAAATAACAGGGCAGCAGGCTTGGAGTCGGCTCCAACGGGAACCTTGGAGTGAACTGTCCAGTTTAGGGTACTCTCATGTATCTGGAATGTAAAACAGGTGCTTATCAGGAGACCACCTTGAAATGTGAAAAAGAAAAGGACAAAAAACATGGTAGGGAATATGGGCAACCTGAGGACAGGACTCAGATTGAGAGGCAGGAACCACAGGCCTCAGGGTATCCAGACTCTCAGATCAAGGTATCTCATTGACTAGCACAGTGTCTGAAACAGAGTAGTCACTTCAATGTGGATTGAAATCCTATGTGTCCCTTGGTTGGCCAGAATGGGAGCTGAGCTCTAGAGGAAACCTCCTTTGTGAGGGTCCAAGGCTATCTGGCCATGATACAACAGAAACGAACCTTACAAGAGTTGCTGTGGCCCCAAGTTTTCCCGTGAGAAACTGAGGCTTGTCTTGGCATGCTTGCTGTGCTAGCACCAGGCCTACTAGAGACATACGAGGTCTCTAAAATTCTCCTCCAGGAAAATAGTCAGAAAAGACTCAAAGGCCAGAAGAGTGGAAGGAAAGGGCTTTACCCAGCACCACACGAGTCCTTAGGCTGAAAAACACCAACTCTTTCCATCTAAAGCGAAGCCCATGCAGTCCTCCAAATTCTGTCACCCCCAAATATTGAATTTTTTTTTTTTCAGAAAACCTGGACATCTTGGGCTGAGGCAGAAGAGTGAGGCCATGTTCTTCCTGTGCTCTTCCAGCTGAATCAAGTTCCTGGGGGGTGGTCAATGGCAAACCTTGGCCCAACAGAGCCATCCTGTTTGCCACTTTTAAAGGGAACACTTTGGTCTCTCTGAGTTTACACTTGGGAAAGGGAATCCTTTCTTCCCTTTGCCTCTTCTGAGTTAACCTAACTGAGGTAGCCCTGCTTACATTGTGAAGAAGGGATCAACTCTCCTTTGTCTACTTTGGAAGGGAATCAGCAAGAGATTGAAGACCCTCCCTAGTCCTGGGTGACAAGCTACCAGGGTCATGGAGAAGTCCCAAGTCACTTAGAGCTGCACCCTACTAAGTCAGTGCCAAACTTGTGCATCCTCTGAGCAGAGTTCACACCTTCAGAAACCCAGGCAGCCAGGAAGGTGTGAACCCTCTTGATGTGTAGCCACCCCTCCAGAAGGGGAGAACTGGTTCCCACAAGCACTGCCCTCTGGGCAGGGCTAGACAGTTTGAAAACTGTGATTGGCCCCTGTGAAGAGGGGCGGGGACAAAAAAGCACCATAAGAACCCAAGGCTCCTGGGACTTGAGTCACTCTTGTGCAGATACTCTCCTGGCTAGAGAGAGACAGACAGAGGCAGAGACAGAGACAGAGACAGAGGCAGAGACAGAGAGGATAAAGAACTTTTCTATCTCCTTCACTTTTTTTACTTTAAGGCTTCCTCTATTTTGTACAGAAATTTCTGGCTTGAGATAGAATATCGGCGACAACAGAATTTCCTCAAATTCTTGACTAACTGGGGCAAGTGCCCTCCTTCCCTCAGGGCACACTTCTGCTTGCAGCCCTGCCTTTGGGGCAGAGAAAGAGGGTGATGGCTGCTGGAGGGAGAGACCCTGGTGCTGGCCATGTGGAGGAAGAAGCCTCGCAGCTTGTCTTTCCCAGAGAGTTTGAAACAGCACAAACTCTCCTCAATTCAGAAGTCCACATGCTGCTAGAGCATCGAAAGCAACAGCATGAAAGTGGGCAGGATGCACGAGAACTTCCAGTGGTTTTCTGGAAAACTTTAGATTATGCTGCCCGTTTTAGTCGTTTTCAAAACAGGGAAACCATTGCTAGTGTTCGGGGCTTGTTACTCCAGAAGAAGCTCCACAAGTTTGAGTTGGCTGCTTTAGCAAACCTTTGTCCTGAGACAGCAGAGGAGGCCAAGGCTCTGATTCCAAGCCTAGCTGGTCGATTGGAAGATGAAGACTTGCAAGAGGTCCTTGATGATATTCAGACCAAGAGGAGCTTCCAGTATTAAGAGCAGGAACCCAGCCCTTCAGTGAACACCAAAGAGGAAATTTCCCAGAAGTCTTCTGCAACTAAGAAGAACTCCAACTCTCTCCAGAGACTATTCAGAAATGTCAGTCACAAAAGCTGGTCGAGCCTCCTAGGGACAAGGCCATGCAGAGTCCCCTTGCATCCACATGTCATGCAAACTCCTGACCAGTTAGGATTCTTTTTGACCTTTGGAATGTTTGACCTGTGCCAAAGGCCAGGAGTGCCACTTGAATCTCCAAGGGACTTGGGGATGATTTCCTCTAATGAAGGGTTTCCAGGGGAGGTATTGGACCAGAGTCTAGGTGCTTGCTTTCACCTTTCCATCCCTCCTCTTCAATGGAATTGATGAAGGGGGAAGACTGAGTGGCAGAATTTAGCCAGGAAATACCTGTGGCATATTCGTGACTGCCTTATATCACTGAATTTGGCACTCCATTTACATTCACATTTCTGGTTTGAATGTCAAGCCATTTCGAAATATCAACCCAGATTAGAATATGGACAAACAGCATGACTAAGACAGAGAGTGGGGTCTCCTAAACCTAAACCTAAAAAGGAAAAATCAAAGGGAACCTATTCCTAAGTGTTTGAAATTCTGAAGGAGCAGAACAACCGAACAGCTTGTCATTTTGAAGCACCATGGAGTTCATTTGTCCAAGATATACAGAGGGAAGAAGATGGAGAAAATCCTAGCAGTCGGGCGGCATCACTGTACAATCATAAGGTCAAAAGAGGCCTGGTTGAGGAGGCTCAGTGTGGCCCCTGGTATATCCTGAAGGCTGCAAGGTTCTGGAGCAGGAGGGCATTTGTGGGATTTATTCTGACAGCTGCCTTGGGACAGGGTCCTCTCTGAGTTGAAACTAGTCCCGGATCCAGATTTTAAATACCATTCAGTGTAGAGCTGCTCTATACCATAGGGTGTTCTCTGGGAAGACCGGAGAATGAGATTTCATTCTGGTGGAGTCATCACCATGAACTCCATTTGGGGCACTTGTGTGGCCCCAAACTTAGCATCCGTTTCTGAAAGGTCATGCCAATATCTTTGGCACTTGCTTCTCCCATGCTACAAAATCTAGTTACTGCCACTTGATGTCATCCTAGAACGAAAGGGGGCAGGGGTAGATTCTATAGTGGATGTCTAGTTAATTGTGCAATTCCTAGGCAGTAGACAGTCTAAGGAAAACAAATTATTTTTCTATTCCAAAAATTATTGACTAGCTAGTAATTTTCCCGTCTCGAGAGAGAGACATGATACACTTGAAGAACATATTGCTAGAGATGGACCCTGAAGGAGCCAAAGAAGCATTTGTAGGTCAGGCGGAAGCTGGGGGTGGGGGGGCGTGGTGCCGGCGGGTGGCACAGTTGTCAGGGAGGTCCCTTCCAAGTCCCCCAGAGAGGCTGCCACCATGTGGCTGTCCCATCTCTAGAGACAGGGTGAAGGAGCCATGGATGAGGAAGAAGATGAGATGGAGAACTTTGAGATCCCTGATTGGGACCTCCAGAATGCATTCCAGCCCAAGGGGCAGCGTCATGGGCAGACCAAGGAGGAGGCCACAGAGGGAGTATGGGCTGAGCAGGAGAGGCCCAGCTCTGCAGGCCATGGCTCCCTCCAGAGACCTTTGGACTCCCGGTGAATTTCATTGGAGCTGGCCTGAAGCAAGCAGAGCAGGAGGATTCCGAGGAGCAAGAGAGGCCCGGGAAGCAGCTGGACTGGCCTCAAGATTTGGGCCCACAGAAGTGACAAGCAGCTGGTGATTGTCCAGCCAGCCAGAAAGGCTCGGTGGGAGGAGCCAGACCTTTCACAGAATCGGGCAGCTGGGCAAGGCACACCAAAGGAATTGGACACACGCTTTTGCAGAAGATGGCTTCTGGTGCAGGGAAAGGCCTGGCCAGGAAGGCACAAGGTAGCATTCACCCAATTGAAGCTAAGGGGAGAAAAGGCCAGGCTGCTGGGGGAGCCTCTGGCTCAGAAGGGACCGCTCAGTCAGGGCAAGATTTCCCTGGGCTTGACTCCGAAGAAGAGGAGGTTCAGAAGGAGCTCAGCCAGGGGGGGAAAGACCTGAGTGGGGGCAGGAAGAAACCAAAATGCTCCTCTCCAACAGGTGCCTGCCGGGGTTTTCGGCTGTTCCTGCTCTCACCTGTAGGCCTTGGGTAGTCTCAGTTCACTCCCAAGACCTGTGGGTGCCCCTGGCTCACTTCAGGGGATCCCTTCACACACTCCTTGATTAGAGCACACTACTTCTCTGAGCCAGAGATCTGAGCTCCCCTTGCCCACCTGCTGCCCTTTCCCCTGTTTCTACTCACACAGGACTAGGTCCTTGGTGGTCTTGGTCAGGTCCCCAGACCTGGAGCGGCCCCTTGTTCAGTCCTGGGCAGCCCCTCCCTCACTGGTGGATTCTGGCCAGTGCTGACTTCAACTCTGGCTCCCTTGGTGTGGTGGCTCGGGGAGGGTGGGTCAGCTTTTCATTCCCTTAGATTGGGGAAATGACAGAGTCCCACCTACCTTCACTGCTGAGCCTTGGTGTGGGGCCTCTCCCTTCTTATGAGGATGGTGTCTTTTCTGGGGGTGGGGGAGGGGAGGTTTGAGGTCATCTGTGCCATTGGGTCTGAGGAGAGGAAGGGAGCCACCTTTACCAGGAAGTCCCCGATATTGTCAAAATGGATACCATTGTGCCCTAGAACATGAATAGGATGAGCACAGAAAAGTCTAGGAAAAGATGTGAACTGATATCATGTAAACTGATGACTGGAAGGACACTATACAGGAACAGAAATTTTGAATAGTGATCAACTCTGAAGGATTAAATCATCAGCAAAGTTTCCAAGGCATTCCCAAGGGACTCAGGATGGAAAAATACGATCAACACCCAAGCAATGAATTTTTGGAATCGGATGGTAGATCAGAGTATGCCAGCTTCCACTTCATTTGCTGAGACCTGACTGGAAGGGTGATGTGCATCTTCCCTCACGGATTCAGCAATAGGGAAACCTCTTATGAAAGCATTGCTATAGCTCATATCTGACTCTTTATTGCCTGGGGGACGGGGAGGGAAAGAATCTGATTTCTAAATGGAAAATCAAAAATTGTTTCCACATGTAATTGAATAAACTGAAATGAAAACAGTCTTCCATATTAAAAAACAAAAAGTGGCCATTTTTCTACACACACAGAACTAGAGTACCATGCTACTTGAACCTGTAGGGCTAGCAGCAGTCTAATGGTGGTCACATTCCCTGCAACTACAATGTCTTCTTTTACTCACAGAACAAACAACATCATAGCCACCTGGGCAAATTTCACCTACATTCGGGTATTTAAGAAAAGAAATCCAAGTTAACTTCCCCCCCCCCATTCATGGTAGTCTGAAGACTCTCCCACATTCAGTACATTTACTAAATTTCCTTTCAAGTGTTTTCTGATGGGTGAGAAGAGCAAACTTCTCTTAGAAAGCTCTCCCACATTCACTACCCTCATGGTTTTCCTCCTTTGGAATCCTGATGGAAATCCATGGCTGACCTGTCAGAAGGTTTTGCCACCTTCACTATACACATCAATGATTCTCTTCAGTATGAGTTCTGATGGAAGGACCACGAGGTATTTGAACGTTTTGTTCACATTCAGAGTGTTCATAGGGCTTGGCTCCACTTTCAGTACTGATGCTGAGTAAGAAATGAGCAGTACTTGAAGGATTTCCCACAGTCAGTCCATTCACTAGGTTTCTCTCCAGTATGAATTTTCTGATGTTCAATAATGTGCTCTGTTTAAAAGCTCTCACATTGTGTCAGCCCAAGGAAATCACCAGAGAAAACAGTTTCCACAGGGAAGAATAGAAACAAATTCCTATGTGGGAGCCCCAGTAAATGAACTTTCCAAAGTCTCCTGTTGACATCCCTTTTCATTAATGAGAAATGAGGGGTGTATGGAGCCAGTAAGAAATGAGTGTCTTCAATATAGTTTTGGTTATCAGTAGGGACATTAGATCACTCTTCCTGAAACACCAAATGGAGATGATTGGAATCATTAGATAACAGTTTCACTCTCCCTTCTCCTTTCCCCTTCCCAGTCTCTTCTCACAAAAGCTCTTAATGAGGAATCTTTTGCATAGGAAGAGGATATTGGATGAGTTTCTTTTGAATTGGGAGTTCACTTGTAAATCTTGGGGTCTCCTTGAAGCACAGTGTCCCCATCCTTTGAGTAAGCAATGAAACCACATTTGTGGGCATCTCATCTTGGCCCAATTGTTTGAGCAGTAAGGGGGGGTATATCTTGTTATATGCAGACACCCCAAAATCCCCACTCCAGACAAGGGAAGTAATCAAGGGGAGCTATAATACAACAGGAAATGCTCAGTTCCACTTTTTGATATGAAGTTTTCACAACATTTTCCTCCCTTACAAGATTCATGCCTCCCTCCCCCCTTCCCTTTCTCTTCCAGGTGTTGACAAGCAGTTCCACTGGGTCATTCAATGACCATTACTTGTCATGAAATAACAGGGCAGCAGGCTTGGAGTCGGCTCCAACGGGAACCTTGGAGTGAACTGTCCAGTTTAGGGTACTCTCATGTATCTGGAATGTAAAACAGGTGCTTATCAGGAGACCACCTTGAAATGTGAAAAAGAAAAGGACAAAAAACATGGTGGGGAATATGGGCAACCTGAGGACAGGACTCAGATTGAGAGGCAGGAACCACAGGCCTCAGGGTATCCAGACTCTCAGATCAAGGTATCTCATTGACTAGCACAGTGTCTGAAACAGAGTAGTCACTTCAATGTGGATTGAAATCCTATGTGTCCCTTGGTTGGCCAGAATGGGAGCTGAGCTCTAGAGGAAACCTCCTTTGTGAGGGTCCAAGGCTATCTGGCCATGATACAACAGAAACGAACCTTACAAGAGTTGCTGTGGCCCCAAGTTTTCCCATGAGAAACTGAGGCTTGTCTTGGCATGCTTGCTGTGCTAGCACCAGGCCTACTAGAGACATACGAGGTCTCTAAAATTCTCCTCCAGGAAAATAGTCAGAAAAGACTCAAAGGCCAGAAGAGTGGAAGGAAAGGGCTTTACCCAGCACCACACGAGTCCTTAGGCTGAAAAAGACCAACTCTTTCCATCTAAAGCGAAGCCCATGCAGTCCTCCAAATTCTGTCACCCCCAAATATTGAATTTTTTTTTTTTTCAGAAAACCTGGACATCTTGGGCTGAGGCAGAAGAGTGAGGCCAGGTTCTTCCTGTGCTCTTCTAGCTGAATCAAGTTCCTGGGGGGTGGTCAATGGCAAACCTTGGCCCAACAGAGCCATCCTGTTTGCCACTTTTAAAGGGAACACTTTGGTCTCTCTGAGTTTACACTTGGGAAAGGGAATCCTTTCTTCCCTTTGCCTCTTCTGAGTTAACCTCACTGAGGTAGCCCTGCTTACATTGTGAAGAAGGGATCAACTCTCCTTTGTCTACTTTGGAAGGGAATCAGCAAGAGATTGAAGACCCTCCCTAGTCCTGGGTGACAAGCTACCAGGGTCATGGAGAAGTCCCAAGTCACTTAGAGCTGCACCCTACTAAGTCAGTGCCAAACTTGTGCATCCTCTGAGCAGAGTTCACACCTTCAGAAACCCAGGCAGCCAGGAAGGTGTGAACCCTCTTGATGTGTAGCCACCCCTCCAGAAGGGGAGAACTGGTTCCCACAAGCACTGCCCTCTGGGCAGGGCTAGACAGTTTGAAAACTGTGATTGGCCCCTGTGAAGAGGGGCGGGGACAAAAAAGCACCATAAGAACCCAAGGCTCCTGGGACTTGAGTCACTCTTGTGCAGATACTCTCCTGGCTAGAGAGAGACAGACAGAGGCAGAGACAGAGACAGAGACAGAGGCAGAGACAGAGAGGATAAAGAACTTTTCTATCTCCTTCACTTTTTTTACTTTAAGGCTTCCTCTATTTTGTACAGAAATTTCTGGCTTGAGATAGAATATCGGCGACAACAGAATTTCCTCAAATTCTTGACTAACTGGGGCAAGTGCCCTCCTTCCCTCAGGGCACACTTCTGCTTGCAGCCCTGCCTTTGGGGCAGAGAAAGAGGGTGATGGCTGCTGGAGGGAGAGACCCTGGTGCTGGCCATGTGGAGGAAGAAGCCTCGCAGCTTGTCTTTCCCAGAGAGTTTGAAACAGCACAAACTCTCCTCAATTCAGAAGTCCACATGCTGCTAGAGCATCGAAAGCAACAGCATGAAAGTGGGCAGGATGCACGAGAACTTCCAGTGGTTTTCTGGAAAACTTTAGATTATGCTGCCCGTTTTAGTCGTTTTCAAAACAGGGAAACCATTGCTAGTGTTCGGGGCTTGTTACTCCAGAAGAAGCTCCACAAGTTTGAGTTGGCTGCTTTAGCAAACCTTTGTCCTGAGACAGCAGAGGAGGCCAAGGCTCTGATTCCAAGCCTAGCCGGTCGATTGGAAGATGAAGACTTGCAAGAGGTCCTTGATGATATTCAGACCAAGAGGAGTTTCCAGTATTAAGAGCAGGAACCCAGCCCTTCAGTGAACACCAAAGAGGAAATTTCCCAGAAGTCTTCTGCAACTAAGAAGAACTCCAACTCTCTCCAGAGACTATTCAGAAATGTCAGTCACAAAAGCTGGTCGAGCCTCCTAGGGACAAGGCCATGCAGAGTCCCCTTGCATCCACATGTCATGCAAACTCCTGACCAGTTAGGATTCTTTTTGACCTTTGGAATGTTTGACCTGTGCCAAAGGCCAGGAGTGCCACTTGAATCTCCAAGGGACTTGGGGATGATTTCCTCTAATGAAGGGTTTCCAGGGGAGGTATTGGACCAGAGTCTAGGTGCTTGCTTTCACCTTTCCATCCCTCCTCTTCAATGGAATTGATGAAGGGGGAAGACTGAGTGGCAGAATTTAGCCAGGAAACACCTGTGGCATATTCGTGACTGCCTTATATCACTGAATTTGGCACTCCGTTTACATTCACATTTCTGGTTTGAATGTCAAGCCATTTTGAAATATCAACCCAGATTAGAATATGGACAAACAGCATGACTAAGACAGAGAGTGGGGTCTCCTAAACCTAAACCTAAAAAGGAAAAATCAAAGGGAACCTATTCCTAAGTGTTTGAAATTCTGAAGGAGCAGAACAAAGGAACAGCTTGTCATTTTGAAGCACCATGGAGTTCATTTGTCCAAGAAATACAGAGGGAAGAAGATGGAGAAAATCCTAGCAGTTGGGGGGGGCATCACTGTACAATCATAAGGTCAAAAGAGGCCTGGTTGAGGAGGCTCAGTGTGGCCCCTGGTATATCCTGAAGGCTGCAAGGTTCTGGAGCAGGAGGGCATTTGTGGGATTTATTCTGACAGCTGCCTTGGGACAGGGTCCTCTCTGAGTTGAAACTAGTCCCGGATCCAGATTTTAAATACCATTCAGTGTAGAGCTGCTCTATACCATAGGGTGTTCTCTGGGAAGACCGGAGAATGAGATTTCATTCTGGTGGAGTCATCACCATGAACTCCATTTGGGGCACTTGTGTGGCCCCAAACTTAGCATCCGTTTCTGAAAGGTCATGCCAATATCTTTGGCACTTGCTTCTCCCATGCTACAAAATCTAGTTACTGCCACTTGATGTCATCCTAGAACGAAAGGGGGCAGGGGTAGATTCTATAGTGGATGTCTAGTTAATTGTGCAATTCCTAGGCAGTAGACAGTCTAAGGAAATCAAATTATTTTTCTATTCCAAAAATTATTGACTAGCTAGTAATTTTCCCGTCTCGAGAGAGAGACATGATACACTTGAAGAACATATTGCTAGAGATGGACCCTGAAGGAGCCAAAGAAGCATTTGTAGGTCAGGCGGAAGCTGGGGGTGGGGGGGCGTGGTGCCGGCGGGTGGCACAGTTGTCAGGGAGGTCCCTTCCAAGTCCCCCAGAGAGGCTGCCACCATGTGGCTGTCCCATCTCTAGAGACAGGGTGAAGGAGCCATGGATGAGGAAGAAGATGAGATGGAGAACTTTGAGATCCCTGATTGGGACCTCCAGAATGCATTCCAGCCCAAGGGGCAGCGTCATGGGCAGACCAAGGAGGAGGCCACAGAGGGAGTATGGGCTGAGCAGGAGAGGCCCAGCTCTGCAGGCCATGGCTCCCTCCAGAGACCTTTGGACTCCCGGTGAATTTCATTGGAGCTGGCCTGAAGCAAGCAGAGCAGGAGGATTCCGAGGAGCAAGAGAGGCCCGTGAAGCAGCTGGACTGGCCTCAAGATTTGGGCCCACAGAAGTGACAAGCAGCTGGTGATTGTCCAGCCAGCCAGAAAGGCTGGGTGGGAGGAGCCAAACCTTTCACAGACCCGGGCAGCTGGGCAAGGCACACCAAAGGAATTGGACACACGCTTTTGCAGAAGATGGCTTCTGGTGCAGGGAAAGGCCTGGCCAGGAAGGCACAAGGTACCATTCAGCCAATTGAAGCTAAGGGGAGAAAAGGCCAGGCTGCTGGGGAGCCTCTGGCTCAGAAGGGACCGCTCAGTCAGTGCAAGATTTCCCTGGGCTTGACTCCCAAGAAGAGGAGGTTCAGAAGGAGCTCAGCCAGGGGTGGAAAGACCTGAGTGGGGGCAGGAAGAAACCAAAATGCTCCTCTCCAACAGGTGCCTGCCGGGGTTTTCGGCTGTTCCTGCTCTCACCTGTAGGCCTTTGGTAGTCTCAGTTCACTCCCAAGACCTGTGGGTGCCCCTGGCTCACTTCAGGGGATCCCTTCACACACTCCTTGATTAGAGCACACTACTTCTCTGAGCCAGAGATCTGAGCTCCCCTTGCCCACCTGCTGCCCTTTCCCCTGTTTCTACTCACACAGGACTAGGTCCTTGGTGGTCTTGGTCAGGTCCCCAGACCTGGGGCTGCCCCTTGTTCAGTCCTGGGCAGCCCCTCCCTCACTGGTGGATTCTGGCCAGTGCTGACTTCAACTCTGGCTCCCTTGGTGTGGTGGCTCGGGGAGGGTGGGTCAGCTTTTCATTCCCTTAGATTGGGGAAATGACAGAGTCCCACCTACCTTCACTGCTGAGCCTTGGTGTGGGGCCTCTCCCTTCTTATGAGGATGGTGTCTTTTCTGGGGGTGGGGGAGGGGAGGTTTGAGGTCATCTGTGCCATTGGGTCTGAGGAGAGGAAGGGAGCCACCTTTACCAGGAAGTCCCCGATATTGTCAAAATGGATACCATTGTGCCCTAGAACATGAATAGGATGAGCACAGAAAAGTCTAGGAAAAGATGTGAACTGATATCATGTAAACTGATGACTGGAAGGACACTATACAGGAACAGAAATTTTGAATAGTGATCAACTCTGAAGGATTAAATCATCAGCAAAGTTTCCAAGGCATTCCCAAGGGACTCAGGATGGAAAAATACGATCAACACCCAAGCAATGAATTTTTGGAATCGGATGGTAGATCAGAGTATGCCATCTTCCACTTCATTTGCTGAGACCTGACTGGAAGGGTGATGTGCATCTTCCCTCACGGATTCAGCAATAGGGAAACCTCTTATGAAAGCATTGCTATAGCTCATATCTGACTCTTTATTGCCTGGGGGATGGGGAGGGAAAGAATCTGATTTCTAAATGGAAAATCAAAAATTGTTTCCACATGTAATTGAATAAACTGAAATGAAAACAGTCTTCCATATTAAAAAACAAAAAGTGGCCATTTTTCTACACACACAGAACTAGAGTACCATGCTACTTGAACCTGTAGGGCTAGCAGCAGTCTAATGGTGGTCACATTCCCTGCAACTACAACGTCTTCTTTTACTCACAGAACAAACAACATCATAGCCACCTGGGCAAATTTCACCTAGATTCGGGTATTTAAGAAAAGAAATCCAAGTTAACTCCCCCCCCCCCCATTCATGGTAGTCTGAAGACTCTCCCACATTCAGTACATTTACTAAATTTCCTTTCAAGTGTTTTCTGATGGGTGAGAAGAGCAAACTTCTCTTAGAAAGCTCTCCCACATTCACTACCCTCATGGTTTTCCTCCTTTGGAATCCTGATGGAAATCCATGGCTGACCTGTCAGAAGGTTTTGCCACCTTCACTATACACATCAATGATTCTCTTCAGTATGAGTTCTGATGGAAGGACCACGAGGTATTTGAACGTTTTGTTCACATTCAGAGTGTTCATAGGGCTTGGCTCCACTTTCAGTACTGATGCTGAGTAAGAAATGAGCAGTACTTGAAGGATTTCCCACAGTCAGTCCATTCACTAGGTTTCTCTCCAGTATGAATTTTCTGGTGTTCAATAATGTGCTCTGTTTAAAAGCTCTCACATTGTGTCAGCCCAAGAAAAATCACCAGAGAAAACAGTTTCCACAGGGAAGGATAGAAACAAATTCATACGTGGGAGCCCCAGTAAATGAACTTTCCAAAGTCTCCTGTTGACATCCCTGTTCATTAATGAGAAATGAGGGGTGTATGGAGCCAGTAAGAAATGAGTGTCTTCAATATAGTTTTGGTTATCAGTAGGGACATTAGATCACTCTTCCTGAAACACCAAATGGAGATGATTGGAATCATTAGATAACAGTTTCACTCTCCCTTCTCCTTTCCCCTTCCCAGTCTCTTCTCACAAAAGCTCTTAATGAGGAATCTTTTGCATAGGAAGAGGATATTGGATGAGTTTCTTTTGAATTGGGAGTTCACTTGTAAATCTTGGGGTCTCCTTGAAGCACAGTGTCCCCATCCTTTGAGTAAGCAATGAAACCACATTTGTGGGCATCTCATCTTGGCCCAATTGTTTGAGCGGTAAGGGGGGGTATATCTTGTTATATGCAGACACCCCAAAATCCCCACTCCAGACAAGGGAAGTAATCAAGGGGAGCTATAATACAACAGGAAATGCTCAGTTCCACTTTTTGATATGAAGTTTTCACAACATTTTCCTCCCTTACAAGATTCATGCCTCCCTCCCCCCTTCCCTTTCTCTTCCAGGTGTTGACAAGCAGTTCCACTGGGTCATTCAATGACCATTACTTGTCATGAAATAACAGGGCAGCAGGCTTGGAGTCGGCTCCAACGGGAACCTTGGAGTGAACTGTCCAGTTTAGGGTACTCTCATGTATCTGGAATGTAAAACAGGTGCTTATCAGGAGACCACCTTGAAATGTGAAAAGGAAAAGGACAAAAAACATGGTGGGGAATATGGGCAACCTGAGGACAGGACTCAGATTGAGAGGCAGGAACCACAGGCCTCAGGGTATCCAGACTCTCAGATCAAGGTATCTCATTGACTAGCACAGTGTCTGAAACAGAGTAGTCACTTCAATGTGGATTGAAATCCTATGTGTCCCTTGGTTGGCCAGAATGGGAGCTGAGCTCTAGAGGAAACCTCCTTTGTGAGGGTCCAAGGCTATCTGGCCATGACACAACAGAAACGAACCTTACAAGAGTTGCTGTGGCCCCAAGTTTTCCCATGAGAAACTGAGGCTTGTCTTGGCATGCTTGCTGTGCTAGCACCAGGCCTACTAGAGACATACGAGGTCTCTAAAATTCTCCTCCAGGAAAATAGTCAGAAAAGACTCAAAGGCCAGAAGAGTGGAAGGAAAGGGCTTTACCCAGCACCACACGAGTCCTTAGGCTGAAAAAGACCAACTCTTTCCATCTAAAGCGAAGCCCATGCAGTCCTCCAAATTCTGTCACCCCCAAATATTGAATTTTTTTTTTTTCAGAAAACCTGGACATCTTGGGCTGAGGCAGAAGAGTGAGGCCAGGTTCTTCCTGTGCTCTTCTAGCTGAATCAAGTTCCTGGGGGGTGGTCAATGGCAAACCTTGGCCCAACAGAGCCATCCTGTTTGCCACTTTTAAAGGGAACACTTTGGTCTCTCTGAGTTTACACTTGGGAAAGGGAATCCTTTCTTCCCTTTGCCTCTTCTGAGTTAACCTAACTGAGGTAGCCCTGCTTACATTGTGAAGAAGGGATCAACTCTCCTTTGTCTACTTTGGAAGGGAATCAGCAAGAGATTGAAGACCCTCCCTAGTCCTGGGTGACAAGCTACCAGGGTCATGGAGAAGTCCCAAGTCACTTAGAGCTGCACCCTACTAAGTCAGTGCCAAACTTGTGCATCCTCTGAGCAGAGTTCACACCTTCAGAAACCCAGGCAGCCAGGAAGGTGTGAACCCTCTTGATGTGTAGCCACCCCTCCAGAAGGGGAGAACTGGTTCCCACAAGCACTGCCCTCTGGGCAGGGCTAGACAGTTTGAAAACTGTGATTGGCCCCTGTGAAGAGGGGCGGGGACAAAAAAGCACCATAAGAACCCAAGGCTCCTGGGACTTGAGTCACTCTTGTGCAGATACTCTCCTGGCTAGAGAGAGACAGGCAGAGGCAGAGGCAGAGGCAGAGACAGAGACAGAGAGGATAAAGAACTTTTCTATCTCCTTCACTTTTTTTACTTTAAGGCTTCCTCTATTTTGTACAGAAATTTCTGGCTTGAGATAGAATATCGGCGACAACAGAATTTCCTCAAATTCTTGACTAACTGGGGCAAGTCCCCTCCTTCCCTCAGGGCACACTTCTGCTTGCAGCCCTGCCTTTGGGACAGAGAAAGAGAGTGATGGCTGCTGGAGGGAGAGACCCTGGTGCTGGCCATGTGGAGGAAGAAGCCTCGCAGCTTGTCTTTCCCAGAGAGTTTGAAACAGCACAAACTCTCCTCAATTCAGAAGTCCACATGCTGCTAGAGCATCGAAAGCAACAGCATGAAAGTGGGCAGGATGCACGAGGACTTCCAGTAGTTTTCTGGAAAACTTTAGATTATGCTGCCCGTTTTAGTCGTTTTCAAAACAGGGAAACCATTGCTAGTGTTCGGGGCTTGTTACTCCAGAAGAAGCTCCACAAGTTTGAGGTGGCTGCTTTAGCAAACCTTTGTCCTGAGACAGCAGAGGAGGCCAAGGCTCTGATTCCAAGCCTAGCCGGTCGATTGGAAGATGAAGACTTGCAAGAGGTCCTTGATGATATTCAGACCAAGAGGAGCTTCCAGTATTAAGAGCAGGAACCCAGCCCTTCAGTGAACACCAAAGAGGAAATTTCCCAGAAGTCTTCTGCAACTAAGAAGAACTCCAACTCTCTCCAGAGACTATTCAGAAATGTCAGTCACAAAAGCTGGTCGAGCCTCCTAGGGACAAGGCCATGCAGAGTCCCCTTGCATCCACATGTCATGCAAACTCCTGACCAGTTAGGATTCTTTTTGACCTTTGGAATGTTTGACCTGTGCCAAAGGCCAGGAGTGCCACTTGAATCTCCAAGGGACTTGGGGATGATTTCCTCTAATGAAGGGTTTCCAGGGGAGGTATTGGACCAGAGTCTAGGTGCTTGCTTTCACCTTTCCATCCCTCCTCTTCAATGGAATTGATGAAGGGGGAAGACTGAGTGGCAGAATTTAGCCAGGAAACACCTGTGGCATATTCGTGACTGCCTTATATCACTGAATTTGGCACTCCATTTACATTCACATTTCTGGTTTGAATGTCAAGCCATTTTGAAATATCAACCCAGATTAGAATATGGACAAACAGCATGACTAAGACAGAGAGTGGGGTCTCCTAAACCTAAACCTAAAAAGGAAAAATCAAAGGGAACCTATTCCTAAGTGTTTGAAATTCTGAAGGAGCAGAACAACCGAACAGCTTGTCATTTTGAAGCACCATGGAATTCATTTGTCCAAGAAATACAGAGGTAAGAAGATGGAGAAAATCCTAGCAGTTGGGGGGGGCATCACTGTACAATCATAAGGTCAAAAGAGGCCTGGTTGAGGAGGCTCAGTGTGGCCCCTGGTATATCCTGAAGGCTGCAAGGTTCTGGAGCAGGAGGGCATTTGTGGGATTTATTCTGACAGCTGCCTTGGGACAGGGTCCTCTCTGAGTTGAAACTAGTCCCGGATCCAGATTTTAAATACCATTCAGTGTAGAGCTGCTCTATACCATAGGGTGTTCTCTGGGAAGACCGGAGAATGAGATTTCATTCTGGTGGAGTCATCACCATGAACTCCATTTGGGGCACTTGTGTGGCCCCAAACTTAGCATCCGTTTCTGAAAGGTCATGCCAATATCTTTGGCACTTGCTTCTCCCATGCTACAAAATCTAGTTACTGCCACTTGATGTCATTCTAGAACGAAAGGGGGCAGGGGTAGATTCTATAGTGGATGTCTAGTTAATTGTGCAATTCCTAGGCAGTAGACAGTCTAAGGAAATCAAATTATTTTTCTATTCCAAAAATTATTGACTAGCTAGTAATTTTCCCGTCTCGAGAGAGAGACATGATACACTTGAAGAACATATTGCTAGAGATGGACCCTGAGGGAGCCAAAGAAGCATTTGTAGGTCAGGCGGAAGCTGGGGGTGGGGGGGGGGGTGCCGGCGGGTGGCACAGTTGTCAGGGAGGTCCCTTCCAAGTCCCCCAGAGAGGCTGCCACCATGTGGCTGTCCCATCTCTAGAGACAGGGTGAAGGAGCCATGGATGAGGAAGAAGATGAGATGGAGAACTTTGAGATCCCTGATTGGGACCTCCAGAATGTATTCCAGCCCAAGGGGCAGCGTCATGGGCAGACCAAGGAGGAGGCCACAGAGGGAGTATGGGCTGAGCAGGAGAGGCCCAGCTCTGCAGGCCATGGCTCCCTCCAGAGACCTTTGGACTCCCGGTGAATTTCATTGGAGCTGGCCTGAAGAAAGCAGAGCAGGAGGATTCCGAGGAGCAAGAGAGGCCCGTGAACCAGCTGGACTGGCCTCAAGATTTGGGCCCACAGAAGTGACAAGCAGCTGGTGATTGTCCAGCCAGCCAGAAAGGCTGGGTGGGAGGAGCCAAACCTTTCACAGACCCGGGCAGCTGGGCAAGGCACACCAAAGGAATTGGACACACGCTTTTGCAGAAGATGGCTTCTGGTGCAGGGAAAGGCCTGGCCAGGAAGGCACAAGGTACCATTCACCCAATTGAAGCTAAGGGGAGAAAAGGCCAGGCTGCTGGGGGAGCCTCTGGCTCAGAAGGGACCGCTCAGTCAGTGCAAGATTTCCCTGGGCTTGACTCCCAAGAAGAGGAGGTTCAGAAGGAGCTCAGCCAGGGGTGGAAAGACCTGAGTGGGGGCAGGAAGAAACCAAAATGCTCCTCTCCAACAGGTGCCTGCCGGGGTTTTCGGCTGTTCCTGCTCTCACCTGTAGGCCTTTGGTAGTCTCAGTTCACTCCCAAGACCTGTGGGTGCCCCTGGCTCACTTCAGGGGATCCCTTCACACACTCCTTGATTAGAGCACACTACTTCTCTGAGCCAGAGATCTGAGCTCCCCTTGCCCACCTGCTGCCCTTTCCCCTGTTTCTACTCACACAGGACTAGGTCCTTGGTGGTCTTGGTCAGGTCCCCAGACCTTGGGCTGCCCCTTGTTCAGTCCTGGGCAGCCCCTCCCTCACTGGTGGATTCTGGCCAGTGCTGACTTCAACTCTGGCTCCCTTGGTGTGGTGGCTGGGGGAGGGTGGGTCAGCTTTTCATTCCCTTAGATTGGGGAAATGACAGAGTCCCACCTACCTTCACTGCTGAGCCTTGGTGTGGGGCCTCTCCCTTCTTATGAGGATGGTGTCTTTTCTGGGGGTGGGGGAGGGGAGGTTTGAGGTCATCTGTGCCATTGGGTCTGAGGAGAGGAAGGGAGCCACCTTTACCAGGAAGTCCCCGATAATGTCAAAATGGATACCATTGTGCCCTAGAACATGAATAGGATGAGCACAGAAAAGTCTAGGAAAAGATGTGAACTGATATCATGTAAACTGATGACTGGAAGGACACTATACAGGAACAGAAATTTTGAATAGTGATCAACTCTGAAGGATTAAATCATCAGCAAAGTTTCCAAGGCATTCCCAAGGGACTCAGGATGGAAAAATACGATCAACACCCAAGCAATGAATTTTTGGAATCGGATGGTAGATCAGAGTATGCCATCTTCCACTTCATTTGCTGAGACCTGACTGGAAGGGTGATGTGCATCTTCCCTCACGGATTCAGCAATAGGGAAACCTCTTATGAAAGCATTGCTATAGCTCATATCTGACTCTTTATTGCCTGGGGGACGGGGAGGGAAAGAATCTGATTTCTAAATGGAAAATCAAAAATTGTTTCCACATGTAATTGAATAAACTGAAATGAAAACAGTCTTCCATATTAAAAAACAAAAAGTGGCCATTTTTCTACACACACAGAACTAGAGTACCATGCTACTTGAACCTGTAGGGCTAGCAGCAGTCTAATGGTGGTCACATTCCCTGCAACTACAATGTCTTCTTTTACTCACAGAACAAACAACATCATAGCCACCTGGGCAAATTTCACCTAGATTCGGGTATTTAAGAAAAGAAATCCAAGTTAACTTCCCCCCCCCATTCATGGTAGTCTGAAGACTCTCCCACATTCAGTACATTTACTAAATTTCCTTTCAAGTGTTTTCTGATGGGTGAGAAGAGCAAACTTCTCTTAGAAAGCTCTCCCACATTCACTACCCTCATGGTTTTCCTCCTTTGGAATCCTGATGGAAATCCATGGCTGACCTGTCAGAAGGTTTTGCCACCTTCACTATACACATCAATGATTCTCTTCAGTATGAGTTCTGATGGAAGGACCACGAGGTATTTGAACGTTTTGTTCACATTCAGAGTGTTCATAGGGCTTGGCTCCACTTTCAGTACTGATGCTGAGTAAGAAATGAGCAGTACTTGAAGGATTTCCCACAGTCAGTACATTCACTAGGTTTCTCTCCAGTATGAATTTTCTGGTGTTCAATAATGTGCTCTGTTTAAAAGCTCTCACATTGTGTCAGCCCAAGAAAAATCACCAGAGAAAACAGTTTCCACAGGGAAGAATAGAAACAAATTCCTATGTGGGAGCCCCAGTAAATGAACTTTCCAAAGTCTCCTGTTGACATCCCTGTTCATTAATGAGAAATGAGGGGTGTATGGAGCCAGTAAGAAATGAGTGTCTTCAATATAGTTTTGGTTATCAGTAGGGACATTAGATCACTCTTCCTGAAACACCAAATGGAGATGATTGGAATCATTAGATAACAGTTTCACTCTCCCTTCTCCTTTCCCCTTCCCAGTCTCTTCTCACAAAAGCTCTTAATGAGGAATCTTTTGCATAGGAAGAGGATATTGGATGAGTTTCTTTTGAATTGGGAGTTCACTTGTAAATCTTGGGGTCTCCTTGAAGCACAGTGTCCCCATCCTTTGAGTAAGCAATGAAACCACATTTGTGGGCATCTCCTCTTGGCCCAATTGTTTGAGCGGTAAGGGGGGGGTATATCTTGTTATATGCAGACACCCCAAAATCCCCACTCCAGACAAGGGAAGTAATCAAGGGGAGCTATAATACAACAGGAAATGCTCAGTTCCACTTTTTGATATGAAGTTTTCAGAATATTTTCCTTCCTTACAAGATTCATGCCTCCCTCCCCCCTTCCCTTTCTCTTCCAGGTGTTGACAAGCAGTTCCACTGGGTCATTCAATGACCATTACTTGTCATGAAATAACAGGGCAGCAGGCTTGGAGTCGGCTCCAACGGGAACCTTGGAGTGAACTGTCCAGTTTAGGGTACTCTCATGTATCTGGAATGTAAAACAGGTGCTTATCAGGAGACCACCTTGAAATGTGAAAAAGAAAAGGACAAAAAACATGGTGGGGAATATGGGCAACCTGAGGACAGGACTCAGATTGAGAGGCAGGAACCACAGGCCTCAGGGTATCCAGACTCTCAGATCAAGGTATCTCATTGCCTAGCACAGTGTCTGAAACAGAGTAGTCACTTCAATGTGGATTGAAATCCTATGTGTCCCTTGGTTGGCCAGAATGGGAGCTGAGCTCTAGAGGAAACCTCCTTTGTGAGGGTCCAAGGCTATCTGGCCATGATACAACAGAAACGAACCTTACAAGAGTTGCTGTGGCCCCAAGTTTTCCCATGAGAAACTGAGGCTTGTCTTGGCATGCTTGCTGTGCTAGCACCAGGCCTACTAGAGACATACGAGGTCTCTAAAATTCTCCTCCAGGAAAATAGTCAGAAAAGACTCAAAGGCCAGAAGAGTGGAAGGAAAGGGCTTTACCCAGCACCACACGAGTCCTTAGGCTGAAAAACACCAACTCTTTCCATCTAAAGCGAAGCCCATGCAGTCCTCCAAATTCTGTCACCCCCAAATATTGAATTTTTTTTTTTTCAGAAAACCTGGACATCTTGGGCTGAGGCAGAAGAGTGAGGCCAGGTTCTTCCTGTGCTCTTCTAGCTGAATCAAGTTCCTGGGGGGTGGTCAATGGCAAACCTTGGCCCAACAGAGCCATCCTGTTTGCCACTTTTAAAGGGAACACTTTGGTCTCTCTGAGTTTACACTTGGGAAAGGGAATCCTTTCTTCCCTTTGCCTCTTCTGAGTTAACCTAACTGAGGTAGCCCTGCTTACATTGTGAAGAAGGGATCAACTCTCCTTTGTCTACTTTGGAAGGGAATCAGCAAGAGATTGAAGACCCTCCCTAGTCCTGGGTGACAAGCTACCAGGGTCATGGAGAAGTCCCAAGTCACTTAGAGCTGCACCCTACTAAGTCAGTGCCAAACTTGTGCATCCTCTGAGCAGAGTTCACACCTTCAGAAACCCAGGCAGCCAGGAAGGTGTGAACCCTCTTGATGTGTAGCCACCCCTCCAGAAGGGGAGAACTGGTTCCCACAAGCACTGCCCTCTGGGCAGGGCTAGACAGTTTGAAAACTGTGATTGGCCCCTGTGAAGAGGGGCGGGGACAAAAAAGCACCATAAGAACCCAAGGCTCCTGGGACTTGAGTCACTCTTGTGCAGATACTCTCCTGGCTAGAGAGAGACAGACAGAGGCAGAGACAGAGGCAGAGACAGAGACAGAGACAGAGACAGAGAGGATAAAGAACTTTTCTATCTCCTTCACTTTTTTTACTTTAAGGCTTCCTCTATTTTGTACAGAAATTTCTGGCTTGAGATAGAATATCGGCGACAACAGAATTTCCTCAAATTCTTGACTAACTGGGGCAAGTGCCCTCCTTCCCTCAGGGCACACTTCTGCTTGCAGCCCTGCCTTTGGGGCAGAGAAAGAGGGTGATGGCTGCTGGAGGGAGAGACCCTGGTGCTGGCCATGTGGAGGAAGAAGCCTCGCAGCTTGTCTTTCCCAGAGAGTTTGAAACAGCACAAACTCTCCTCAATTCAGAAGTCCACATGCTGCTAGAGCATCGAAAGCAACAGCATGAAAGTGGGCAGGATGCACGAGAACTTCCAGTGGTTTTCTGGAAAACTTTAGATTATGCTGCCCGTTTTAGTCGTTTTCAAAACAGGGAAACCATTGCTAGTGTTCGGGGCTTGTTACTCCAGAAGAAGCTCCACAAGTTTGAGGTGGCTGCTTTAGCAAACCTTTGTCCTGAGACAGCAGAGGAGGCCAAGGCTCTGATTCCAAGCCTAGCCGGTCGATTGGAAGATGAAGACTTGCAAGAGGTCCTTGATGATATTCAGACCAAGAGGAGCTTCCAGTATTAAGAGCAGGAACCCAGCCCTTCAGTGAACACCAAAGAGGAAATTTCCCAGAAGTCTTCTGCAACTAAGAAGAACTCCAACTCTCTCCAGAGACTATTCAGAAATGTCAGTCACAAAAGCTGGTCGAGCCTCCTAGGGACAAGGCCATGCAGAGTCCCCTTGCATCCACATGTCATGCAAACTCCTGACCAGTTAGGATTCTTTTTGACCTTTGGAATGTTTGACCTGTGCCAAAGGCCAGGAGTGCCACTTGAATCTCCAAGGGACTTGGGGATGATTTCCTCTAATGAAGGGTTTGCAGGGGAGGTATTGGACCAGAGTCTAGGTGCTTGCTTTCACCTTTCCATCCCTCCTCTTCAATGGAATTGATGAAGGGGGAAGACTGAGTGGCAGAATTTAGCCAGGAAACACCTGTGGCATATTCGTGACTGCCTTATATCACTGAATTTGGCACTCCGTTTACATTCACATTTCTGGTTTGAATGTCAAGCCATTTTGAAATGTCAACCCAGATTAGAATATGGACAAACAGCATGACTAAGACAGAGTGGTGTCTCCTAAACCTAAACCTAAAAAGGAAAAATCAAAGGGAACCTATTCCTAAGTGTTTGAAATTCTGAAGGAGCAGAACAACCGAACAGCTTGTCATTTTGAAGCACCATGGAGTTCATTAGTCCATGAAATACAGAGGGAAGAAGATGGAGAAAATCCTAGCAGTTGGGGGGGCATCACTGTACAATCATAAGGTCAAAAGAGGCCTGGTTGAGGAGGCTCAGTGTGGCCCCTGGTATATCCTGAAGGCTGCAAGGTTCTGGAGCAGGAGGGCATTTGTGGGATTTATTCTGACAGCTGCCTTGGGACAGGGTCCTCTCTGAGTTGAAACTAGTCCCGGATCCAGATTTTAAATACCATTCAGTGTAGAGCTGCTCTATACCATAGGGTGTTCTCTGGGAAGACCGGAGAATGAGATTTCATTCTGGTGGAGTCATCACCATGAACTCCATTTGGGGCACTTGTGTGGCCCCAAACTTAGCATCCGTTTCTGAAAGGTCATGCCAATATCTTTGGCACTTGCTTCTCCCATGCTACAAAATCTAGTTACTGCCACTTGATGTCATCCTAGAACGAAAGGGGGCAGGGTAGATTCTATAGTGGATGTCTAGTTAATTGTGCAATTCCTAGGCAGTAGACAGTCTAAGGAAATCAAATTATTTTTCTATTCCAAAAATTATTGACTAGCTAGTAATTTTCCCGTCTCGAGAGAGAGACATGATACACTTGAAGAACATATTGCTAGAGATGGACCCTGAGGGAGCCAAAGAAGCATTTGTAGGTCAGGCGGAAGCTGGGGGTGGGGGGGGGGGTGCCGGCGGGTGGCACAGTTGTCAGGGAGGTCCCTTCCAAGTCCCCCAGAGAGGCTGCCACCATGTGGCTGTCCCATCTCTAGAGACAGGGTGAAGGAGCCATGGATGAGGAAGAAGATGAGATGGAGAACTTTGAGATCCCTGATTGGGACCTCCAGAATGTATTCCAGCCCAAGGGGCAGCGTCATGGGCAGACCAAGGAGGAGGCCACAGAGGGAGTATGGGCTGAGCAGGAGAGGCCCAGCTCTGCAGGCCATGGCTCCCTCCAGAGACCTTTGGACTCCCGGTGAATTTCATTGGAGCTGGCCTGAAGAAAGCAGAGCAGGAGGATTCCGAGGAGCAAGAGAGGCCCGTGAACCAGCTGGACTGGCCTCAAGATTTGGGCCCACAGAAGTGACAAGCAGCTGGTGATTGTCCAGCCAGCCAGAAAGGCTGGGTGGGAGGAGCCAAACCTTTCACAGACCCGGGCAGCTGGGCAAGGCACACCAAAGGAATTGGACACACGCTTTTGCAGAAGATGGCTTCTGGTGCAGGGAAAGGCCTGGCCAGGAAGGCACAAGGTACCATTCACCCAATTGAAGCTAAGGGGAGAAAAGGCCAGGCTGCTGGGGGAGCCTCTGGCTCAGAAGGGACCGCTCAGTCAGTGCAAGATTTCCCTGGGCTTGACTCCCAAGAAGAGGAGGTTCAGAAGGAGCTCAGCCAGGGGTGGAAAGACCTGAGTGGGGGCAGGAAGAAACCAAAATGCTCCTCTCCAACAGGTGCCTGCCGGGGTTTTCGGCTGTTCCTGCTCTCACCTGTAGGCCTTTGGTAGTCTCAGTTCACTCCCAAGACCTGTGGGTGCCCCTGGCTCACTTCAGGGGATCCCTTCACACACTCCTTGATTAGAGCACACTACTTCTCTGAGCCAGAGATCTGAGCTCCCCTTGCCCACCTGCTGCCCTTTCCCCTGTTTCTACTCACACAGGACTAGGTCCTTGGTGGTCTTGGTCAGGTCCCCAGACCTTGGGCTGCCCCTTGTTCAGTCCTGGGCAGCCCCTCCCTCACTGGTGGATTCTGGCCAGTGCTGACTTCAACTCTGGCTCCCTTGGTGTGGTGGCTGGGGGAGGGTGGGTCAGCTTTTCATTCCCTTAGATTGGGGAAATGACAGAGTCCCACCTACCTTCACTGCTGAGCCTTGGTGTGGGGCCTCTCCCTTCTTATGAGGATGGTGTCTTTTCTGGGGGTGGGGGAGGGGAGGTTTGAGGTCATCTGTGCCATTGGGTCTGAGGAGAGGAAGGGAGCCACCTTTACCAGGAAGTCCCCGATAATGTCAAAATGGATACCATTGTGCCCTAGAACATGAATAGGATGAGCACAGAAAAGTCTAGGAAAAGATGTGAACTGATATCATGTAAACTGATGACTGGAAGGACACTATACAGGAACAGAAATTTTGAATAGTGATCAACTCTGAAGGATTAAATCATCAGCAAAGTTTCCAAGGCATTCCCAAGGGACTCAGGATGGAAAAATACGATCAACACCCAAGCAATGAATTTTTGGAATCGGATGGTAGATCAGAGTATGCCATCTTCCACTTCATTTGCTGAGACCTGACTGGAAGGGTGATGTGCATCTTCTCTCACGGATTCAGCAATAGGGAAATCTCTTATGAAAGCATGGCTATAGCTCATATCTGACTCTTTATTGCCTGGGGGACGGGGAGGGAAAGAATCTGATTTCTAAATGGAAAATCAAAAATTGTTTCCACATGTAATTGAATAAACTGAAATGAAAACAGTCTTCCATATTAAAAAACAAAAAGTGGCCATTTTTCTACACACACAGAACTAGAGTACCATGCTACTTGAACCTGTAGGGCTAGCAGCAGTCTAATGGTGGTCACATTCCCTGCAACTACAATGTCTTCTTTTACTCACAGAACAAACAACATCATAGCCACCTGGGCAAATTTCACCTAGATTCGGGTATTTAAGAAAAGAAATCCAAGTTAACTTCCCCCCCCCATTCATGGTAGTCTGAAGACTCTCCCACATTCAGTACATTTACTAAATTTCCTTTCAAGTGTTTTCTGATGGGTGAGAAGAGCAAACTTCTCTTAGAAAGCTCTCCCACATTCACTACCCTCATGGTTTTCCTCCTTTGGAATCCTGATGGAAATCCATGGCTGACCTGTCAGAAGGTTTTGCCACCTTCACTATACACATCAATGATTCTCTTCAGTATGAGTTCTGATGGAAGGACCACGAGGTATTTGAACGTTTTGTTCACATTCAGAGTGTTCATAGGGCTTGGCTCCACTTTCAGTACTGATGCTGAGTAAGAAATGAGCAGTACTTGAAGGATTTCCCACAGTCAGTACATTCACTAGGTTTCTCTCCAGTATGAATTTTCTGGTGTTCAATAATGTGCTCTGTTTAAAAGCTCTCACATTGTGTCAGCCCAAGAAAAATCACCAGAGAAAACAGTTTCCACAGGGAAGAATAGAAACAAATTCCTATGTGGGAGCCCCAGTAAATGAACTTTCCAAAGTCTCCTGTTGACATCCCTGTTCATTAATGAGAAATGAGGGGTGTATGGAGCCACTAAGAAATGAGTGTCTTCAATATAGTTTTGGTTATCAGTAGGGACATTAGATCACTCTTCCTGAAACACCAAATGGAGATGATTGGAATCATTAGATAACAGTTTCACTCTCCCTTCTCCTTTCCCCTTCCCAGTCTCTTCTCACAAAAGCTCTTAATGAGGAATCTTTTGCATAGGAAGAGGATATTGGATGAGTTTCTTTTGAATTGGGAGTTCACTTGTAAATCTTGGGGTCTCCTTGAAGCACAGTGTCCCCATCCTTTGAGTAAGCAATGAAACCACATTTGTGGGCATCTCCTCTTGGCCCAATTGTTTGAGCGGTAAGGGGGGGGTATATCTTGTTATATGCAGACACCCCAAAATCCCCACTCCAGACAAGGGAAGTAATCAAGGGGAGCTATAATACAACAGGAAATGCTCAGTTCCACTTTTTGATATGAAGTTTTCAGAATATTTTCCTTCCTTACAAGATTCATGCCTCCCTCCCCCCTTCCCTTTCTCTTCCAGGTGTTGACAAGCAGTTCCACTGGGTCATTCAATGACCATTACTTGTCATGAAATAACAGGGCAGCAGGCTTGGAGTCGGCTCCAACGGGAACCTTGGAGTGAACTGTCCAGTTTAGGGTACTCTCATGTATCTGGAATGTAAAACAGGTGCTTATCAGGAGACCACCTTGAAATGTGAAAAAGAAAAGGACAAAAAACATGGTGGGGAATATGGGCAACCTGAGGACAGGACTCAGATTGAGAGGCAGGAACCACAGGCCTCAGGGTATCCAGACTCTCAGATCAAGGTATCTCATTGCCTAGCACAGTGTCTGAAACAGAGTAGTCACTTCAATGTGGATTGAAATCCTATGTGTCCCTTGGTTGGCCAGAATGGGAGCTGAGCTCTAGAGGAAACCTCCTTTGTGAGGGTCCAAGGCTATCTGGCCATGATACAACAGAAACGAACCTTACAAGAGTTGCTGTGGCCCCAAGTTTTCCCATGAGAAACTGAGGCTTGTCTTGGCATGCTTGCTGTGCTAGCACCAGGCCTACTAGAGACATACGAGGTCTCTAAAATTCTCCTCCAGGAAAATAGTCAGAAAAGACTCAAAGGCCAGAAGAGTGGAAGGAAAGGGCTTTACCCAGCACCACACGAGTCCTTAGGCTGAAAAACACCAACTCTTTCCATCTAAAGCGAAGCCCATGCAGTCCTCCAAATTCTGTCACCCCCAAATATTGAATTTTTTTTTTTTCAGAAAACCTGGACATCTTGGGCTGAGGCAGAAGAGTGAGGCCAGGTTCTTCCTGTGCTCTTCTAGCTGAATCAAGTTCCTGGGGGGTGGTCAATGGCAAACCTTGGCCCAACAGAGCCATCCTGTTTGCCACTTTTAAAGGGAACACTTTGGTCTCTCTGAGTTTACACTTGGGAAAGGGAATCCTTTCTTCCCTTTGCCTCTTCTGAGTTAACCTAACTGAGGTAGCCCTGCTTACATTGTGAAGAAGGGATCAACTCTCCTTTGTCTACTTTGGAAGGGAATCAGCAAGAGATTGAAGACCCTCCCTAGTCCTGGGTGACAAGCTACCAGGGTCATGGAGAAGTCCCAAGTCACTTAGAGCTGCACCCTACTAAGTCAGTGCCAAACTTGTGCATCCTCTGAGCAGAGTTCACACCTTCAGAAACCCAGGCAGCCAGGAAGGTGTGAACCCTCTTGATGTGTAGCCACCCCTCCAGAAGGGGAGAACTGGTTCCCACAAGCACTGCCCTCTGGGCAGGGCTAGACAGTTTGAAAACTGTGATTGGCCCCTGTGAAGAGGGGCGGGGACAAAAAAGCACCATAAGAACCCAAGGCTCCTGGGACTTGAGTCACTCTTGTGCAGATACTCTCCTGGCTAGAGAGAGACAGACAGAGGCAGAGACAGAGACAGAGACAGAGACAGAGAGGATAAAGAACTTTTCTATCTCCTTCACTTTTTTTACTTTAAGGCTTCCTCTATTTTGTACAGAAATTTCTGGCTTGAGATAGAATATCGGCGACAACAGAATTTCCTCAAATTCTTGACTAACTGGGGCAAGTGCCCTCCTTCCCTCAGGGCACACTTCTGCTTGCAGCCCTGCCTTTGGGGCAGAGAAAGAGGGTGATGGCTGCTGGAGGGAGAGACCCTGGTGCTGGCCATGTGGAGGAAGAAGCCTCGCAGCTTGTCTTTCCCAGAGAGTTTGAAACAGCACAAACTCTCCTCAATTCAGAAGTCCACATGCTGCTAGAGCATCGAAAGCAACAGCATGAAAGTGGGCAGGATGCACGAGAACTTCCAGTGGTTTTCTGGAAAACTTTAGATTATGCTGCCCGTTTTAGTCGTTTTCAAAACAGGGAAACCATTGCTAGTGTTCGGGGCTTGTTACTCCAGAAGAAGCTCCACAAGTTTGAGGTGGCTGCTTTAGCAAACCTTTGTCCTGAGACAGCAGAGGAGGCCAAGGCTCTGATTCCAAGCCTAGCCGGTCGATTGGAAGATGAAGACTTGGAAGAGGTCCTTGATGATATTCAGACCAAGAGGAGCTTCCAGTATTAAGAGCAGGAACCCAGCCCTTCAGTGAACACCAAAGAGGAAATTTCCCAGAAGTCTTCTGCAACTAAGAAGAACTCCAACTCTCTCCAGAGACTATTCAGAAATGTCAGTCACAAAAGCTGGTCGAGCCTCCTAGGGACAAGGCCATGCAGAGTCCCCTTGCATCCACATGTCATGCAAACTCCTGACCAGTTAGGATTCTTTTTGACCTTTGGAATGTTTGACCTGTGCCAAAGGCCAGGAGTGCCACTTGAATCTCCAAGGGACTTGGGGATGATTTCCTCTAATGAAGGGTTTCCAGGGGAGGTATTGGACCAGAGTCTAGGTGCTTGCTTTCACCTTTCCATCCCTCCTCTTCAATGGAATTGATGAAGGGGGAAGACTGAGTGGCAGAATTTAGCCAGGAAACACCTGTGGCATATTCGTGACTGCCTTATATCACTGAATTTGGCACTCCGTTTACATTCACATTTCTGGTTTGAATGTCAAGCCATTTTGAAATGTCAACCCAGATTAGAATATGGACAAACAGCATGACTAAGACAGAGTGGTGTCTCCTAAACCTAAACCTAAAAAGGAAAAATCAAAGGGAACCTATTCCTAAGTGTTTGAAATTCTGAAGGAGCAGAACAACCGAACAGCTTGTCATTTTGAAGCACCATGGAGTTCATTAGTCCATGAAATACAGAGGGAAGAAGATGGAGAAAATCCTAGCAGTTGGGGGGGCATCACTGTACAATCATAAGGTCAAAAGAGGCCTGGTTGAGGAGGCTCAGTGTGGCCCCTGGTATATCCTGAAGGCTGCAAGGTTCTGGAGCAGGAGGGCATTTGTGGGATTTATTCTGACAGCTGCCTTGGGACAGGGTCCTCTCTGAGTTGAAACTAGTCCCGGATCCAGATTTTAAATACCATTCAGTGTAGAGCTGCTCTATACCATAGGGTGTTCTCTGGGAAGACCGGAGAATGAGATTTCATTCTGGTGGAGTCATCACCATGAACTCCATTTGGGGCACTTGTGTGGCCCCAAACTTAGCATCCGTTTCTGAAAGGTCATGCCAATATCTTTGGCACTTGCTTCTCCCATGCTACAAAATCTAGTTACTGCCACTTGATGTCATCCTAGAACGAAAGGGGGCAGGGTAGATTCTATAGTGGATGTCTAGTTAATTGTGCAATTCCTAGGCAGTAGACAGTCCAAGGAAATCAAATTATTTTTCTATTCCAAAAATTATTGACTAGCTAGTAATTTTCCCGTCTCGAGAGAGAGACATGATACACTTGAAGAACATATTGCTAGAGATGGACCCTGAAGGAGCCAAAGAAGCATTTGTAGGTCAGGCGGAAGCTGGGGGTGGTGGGGGGGTGCCGGCGGGTGGCACAGTTGTCAGGGAGGGCCCTTCCAAGTCCCCCAGAGAGGCTGCCACCATGTGGCTGTCCCATCTCTAGAGACAGGGTGAAGGAGCCATGGATGAGGAAGAAGATGAGATGGAGAACTTTGAGATCCCTGATTGGGACCTCCAGAATGCATTCCAGCCCAAGCGGCAGCGTCATGGGCAGACCAAGGAGGAGGCCACAGAGGGAGTATGGGCTGAGCAGGAGAGGCCCAGCTCTGCAGGCCATGGCTCCCTCCAGAGACCTTTGGACTCCCGGTGAATTTCATTGGAGCTGGCCTGAAGCAAGCAGAGCAGGAGGATTCCGAGGAGCAAGAGAGGCCCGTGAAGCAGCTGGACTGGCCTCAAGATTTGGGCCCACAGAAGTGACAAGCAGCTGGGGATTGTCCAGCCAGCCAGAAAGGCTGGGTGGGAGGAGCCAAACCTTTCACAGACCCGGGCAGCTGGGCAAGGCACACCAAAGGAATTGGACACACGCTTTTGCAGAAGATGGCTTCTGGTGCAGGGAAAGGCCTGGCCAGGAAGGCACAAGGTACCATTCAGCCAATTGAAGCTAAGGGGAGAAAAGGCCAGGCTGCTGGGGGAGCCTCTGGCTCAGAAGGGACCGCTCAGTCAGGGCAAGATTTCCCTGGGCTTGACTCCCAAGAAGAGGAGGTTCAGAAGGAGCTCAGCCAGGGGTGGAAAGACCTGAGTGGGGGCAGGAAGAAACCAAAATGCTCCTCTCCAACAGGTGCCTGCCGGGGTTTTCGGCTGTTCCTGCTCTCACCTGTAGGCCTTTGGTAGTCTCAGTTCACTCCCAAGACCTGTGGGTGCCCCTGGCTCACTTCAGGGGATCCCTTCACACACTCCTTGATTAGAGCACACTACTTCTCTGAGCCAGAGATCTGAGCTCCCCTTGCCCACCTGCTGCCCTTTCCCCTGTTTCTACTCACACAGGACTAGGTCCTTGGTGGTCTTGGTCAGGTCCCCAGACCTGGGGCTGCCCCTTGTTCAGTCCTGGGCAGCCCCTCCCTCACTGGTGGATTCTGGCCAGTGCTGACTTCAACTCTGGCTCCCTTGGTGTGGTGGCTCGGGGAGGGTGGGTCAGCTTTTCATTCCCTTAGATTGGGGAAATGACAGAGTCCCACCTACCTTCACTGCTGAGCCTTGGTGTGGGGCCTCTCCCTTCTTATGAGGATGGTGTCTTTTCTGGGGCTGGGGGAGGGGAGGTTTGAGGTCATCTGTGCCATTGGGTCTGAGGAGAGGAAGGGAGCCACCTTTACCAGGAAGTCCCCGATATTGTCAAAATGGATACCATTGTGCCCTAGAACATGAATAGGATGAGCACAGAAAAGTCTAGGAAAAGATGTGAACTGATATCATGTAAACTGATGACTGGAAGGACACTATACAGGAACAGAAATTTTGAATAGTGATCAACTCTGAAGGATTAAATCATCAGCAAAGTTTCCAAGGCATTCCCAAGGGACTCAGGATGGAAAAATACGATCAACACCCAAGCAATGAATTTTTGGAATCGGATGGTAGATCAGAGTATGCCATCTTCCACTTCATTTGCTGAGACCTGACTGGAAGGGTGATGTGCATCTTCTCTCACGGATTCAGCAATAGGGAAACCTCTTATGAAAGCATGGCTATAGCTCATATCTGACTCTTTATTGCCTGGGGGACGGGGAGGGAAAGAATCTGATTTCTAAATGGAAAATCAAAAATTGTTTCCACATGTAATTGAATAAACTGAAATGAAAACAGTCTTCCATATTATAAAACAAAAAGTGGCCATTTTTCTACACACACAGAACTAGAGTTCCATGCTACTTGAACCTGTAGGGCTAGCAGCAGTCTAATGGTGGTCACATTCCCTGCAACTACAACGTCTTCTTTTACTCACAGAACAAACAACATCATAGCCACCTGGGCAAATTTCACCTACATTCGGGTATTTAAGAAAAGAAATCCAAGTTAACTTCCCCCCCCCCCCATTCATGGTAGTCTGAAGACTCTCCCACATTCAGTACATTTACTAAATTTCCTTTCAAGTGTTTTCTGATGGGAGAGAAGAGCAAACTTCTCTTAGAAAGCTCTCCCACATTCACGACCCTCATGGTTTTCCTCCTTTGGAAACCTAATGGAAATCCATGGCTGACCTGTCAGAAGGTTTTGCCTCCTTCACTATACACATCAATGATTCTCTTCAGTATGAGTTCTGATGGAAGGACCACGAGGTATTTGAATGTTTTGTTCACATTCAGAGTGTTCATAGGGCTTGGCTCCACTTTCAGTACTGATGCTGAGTAAGAAATGAGCAGTACTTGAAGGATTTCCCACAGTCAGTACATTCACTAGGTTTCTCTCCAGTATGAATTTTCTGGTGTTCAATAATGTGCTCTGTTTAAAAGCTCTCACATTGTGTCAGCCCAAGAAAAATCACCAGAGAAAACAGTTTCCACAGGGAAGAATAGAAACAAATTCATACGTGGGAGCCCCAGTAAATGAACTTTCCAAAGTCTCCTGTTGACATCCCTGTTCATTAATGAGAAATGAGGGGTGTATGGAGCCAGTAAGAAATGAGTGTCTTCAATATAGTTTTGGTTATCAGTAGGGACATTAGATCACTCTTCCTGAAACACCAAATGGAGATGATTGGAATCATTAGATAACAGTTTCACTCTCCCTTCTCCTTTCCCCTTCCCAGTCTCTTCTCACAAAAGCTCTTAATGAGGAATCTTTTGCATAGGAAGAGGATATTGGATGAGTTTCTTTTGAATTGGGAGTTCACTTGTAAATCTTGGGGTCTCCTTGAAGCACAGTGTCCCCATCCTTTGAGTAAGCAATGAAACCACATTTGTGGGCATCTCATCTTGGCCCAATTGTTTGAGCGGTAAGGGGGGGGTATATCTTGTTATATGCAGACACCCCAAAATCCCCACTCCAGACAAGGGAAGTAATCAAGTGGAGCTATAATACAACAGGAAATGCTCAGTTCCACTTTTTGATATGAAGTTTTCACAACATTTTCCTCCCTTACAAGATTCATGCCTCCCTCCCCCCTTCCCTTTCTCTTCCAGGTGTTGACAAGCAGTTCCACTGGGTCATTCAATGACCATTACTTGTCATGAAATAACAGGGCAGCAGGCTTGGAGTCGGCTCCAACGGGAACCTTGGAGTGAACTGTCCAGTTTAGGGTACTCTCATGTATCTGGAATGTAAAACAGGTGCTTATCAGGAGACCACCTTGAAATGTGAAAAAGAAAAGGACAAAAAACATGGTGGGGAATATGGGCAACCTGAGGACAGGACTCAGATTGAGAGGCAGGAACCACAGGCCTCAGGGTATCCAGACTCTCAGATCAAGGTATCTCATTGCCTAGCACAGTGTCTGAAACAGAGTAGTCACTTCAATGTGGATTGAAATCCTATGTGTCCCTTGGTTGGCCAGAATGGGAGCTGAGCTCTAGAGGAAACCTCCTTTGTGAGGGTCCAAGGCTATCTGGCCATGATACAACAGAAACGAACCTTACAAGAGTTGCTGTGGCCCCAAGTTTTCCCATGAGAAACTGAGGCTTGTCTTGGCATGCTTGCTGTGCTAGCACCAGGCCTACTAGAGACATACGAGGTCTCTAAAATTCTCCTCCAGGAAAATAGTCAGAAAAGACTCAAAGGCCAGAAGAGTGGAAGGAAAGGGCTTTACCCAGCACCACACGAGTCCTTAGGCTGAAAAAGACCAACTCTTTCCATCTAAAGCGAAGCCCATGCAGTCCTCCAAATTGTCACCCCCAAATATTGAATTTTTTTTTTTCAGAAAACCTGGACATCTTGGGCTGAGGCAGAAGAGTGAGGCCAGGTTCTTCCTGTGCTCTTCTAGCTGAATCAAGTTCCTGGGGGGTGGTCAATGGCAAACCTTGGCCCAACAGAGCCATCCTGTTTGCCACTTTTAAAGGGAACACTTTGGTCTCTCTGAGTTTACACTTGGGAAAGGGAATCCTTTCTTCCCTTTGCCTCTTCTGAGTTAACCTAACTGAGGTAGCCCTGCTTACATTGTGAAGAAGGGATCAACTCTCCTTTGTCTACTTTGGAAGGGAATCAGCAAGAGATTGAAGACCCTCCCTAGTCCTGGGTGACAAGCTACCAGGGTCATGGAGAAGTCCCAAGTCACTTAGAGCTGCACCCTACTAAGTCAGTGCCAAACTTGTGCATCCTCTGAGCAGAGTTCACACCTTCAGAAACCCAGGCAGCCAGGAAGGTGTGAACCCTCTTGATGTGTAGCCACCCCTCCAGAAGGGGAGAACTGGTTCCCACAAGCACTGCCCTCTGGGCAGGGCTAGACAGTTTGAAAACTGTGATTGGCCCCCGTGAAGAGGGGCGGGCACAAAAAAGCACCATAAGAACCCAAGGCTCCTGGGACTTGAGTCACTCTTGTGCAGATACTCTCCTGGCTAGAGAGAGACAGACAGAGACAGAGACAGAGACAGAGACAGAGAGGATAAAGAACTTTTCTATCTCCTTCACTTTTTTTACTTTAAGGCTTCCTCTATTTTGTACAGAAATTTCTGGCTTGAGATAGAATATCGGCGACAACAGAATTTCCTCAAATTCTTGACTAACTGGGGCAAGTCCCCTCCTTCCCTCAGGGCACACTTCTGCTTGCAGCCCTGCCTTTGGGGCAGAGAAAGAGGGTGATGGCTGCTGGAGGGAGAGACCCTGGTGCTGGCCATGTGGAGGAAGAAGCCTCGCAGCTTGTCTTTCCCAGAGAGTTTGAAACAGCACAAACTCTCCTCAATTCAGAAGTCCACATGCTGCTAGAGCATCGAAAGCAACAGCATGAAAGTGGGCAGGATGCTCGAGAACTTCCAGTGGTTTTCTGGAAAACTTTAGATTATGCTGCCCGTTTTAGTCGTTTTCAAAACAGGGAAACCATTGCTAGTGTTCGGGGCTTGTTACTCCAGAAGAAGCTCCACAAGTTTGAGTTGGCTGCTTTAGCAAACCTTTGTCCTGAGACAGCAGAGGAGGCCAAGGCTCTGATTCCAAGCCTAGCCGGTCGATTGGAAGATGAAGACTTGCAAGAGGTCCTTGATGATATTCAGACCAAGAGGAGCTTCCAGTATTAAGAGCAGGAACCCAGCCCTTCAGTGAACACCAAAGAGGAAATTTCCCAGAAGTCTTCTGCAACTAAGAAGAACTCCAACTCTCTCCAGAGACTATTCAGAAATGTCAGTCACAAAAGCTGGTCGAGCCTCCTAGGGACAAGGCCATGCAGAGTCCCCTTGCATCCACATGTCATGCAAACTCCTGACCAGTTAGGATTCTTTTTGACCTTTGGAATGTTTGACCTGTGCCAAAGGCCAGGAGTGCCACTTGAATCTCCAAGGGACTTGGGGATGATTTCCTCTAATGAAGGGTTTCCAGGGGAGGTATTGGACCAGAGTCTAGGTGCTTGCTTTCACCTTTCCATCCCTCCTCTTCAATGGAATTGATGAAGGGGGAAGACTGAGTGGCAGAATTTAGCCAGGAAACACCTGTGGCATATTCGTGACTGCCTTATATCACTGAATTTGGCACTCCGTTTACATTCACATTTCTGGTTTGAATTTCAAGCCATTTTGAAATATCAACCCAGATTAGAATATGGACAAACAGCATGACTAAGACAGAGAGTGGGGTCTCCTAAACCTAAACCTAAAAAGGAAAAATCAAAGGGAACCTATTCCTAAGTGTTTGAAATTCTGAAGGAGCAGAACAACCGAACAGCTTGTCATTTTGAAGCACCATGGAGTTCATTTGTCCAAGAAATACAGAGGGAAGAAGATGGAGAAAATCCTAGCAGTTGGGGGGGGCATCACTGTACAATCATAAGGTCAAAAGAGGCCTGGTTGAGGAGGCTCAGTGTGGCCCCTGGTATATCCTGAAGGCTGCAAGGTTCTGGAGCAGGAGGGCATTTGTGGGATTTATTCTGACAGCTGCCTTGGGACAGGGTCCTCTCTGAGTTGAAACTAGTCCCGGATCCAGATTTTAAATACCATTCAGTGTAGAGCTGCTCTATACCATAGGGTGTTCTCTGGGAAGACCGGAGAATGAGATTTCATTCTGGTGGAGTCATCACCATGAACTCCATTTGGGGCACTTGTGTGGCCCCAAACTTAGCATCCGTTTCTGAAAGGTCATGCCAATATCTTTGGCACTTGCTTCTCCCATGCTACAAAATCTAGTTACTGCCACTTGATGTCATCCTAGAACGAAAGGGGGCAGGGGTAGATTCTATAGTGGATGTCTAGTTAATTGTGCAATTCCTAGGCAGTAGACAGTCTAAGGAAATCAAATTATTTTTCTATTCCAAAAATTATTGACTAGCTAGTAATTTTCCCGTCTCGAGAGAGAGACATGATACACTTGAAGAACATATTGCTAGAGATGGACCCTGAAGGAGCCAAAGAAGCATTTGTAGGTCAGGCGGAAGCTGGGGGTAGGGGGGCGTGGGGCCGGCGGGTGGCACAGTTGTCAGGGAGGTCCCTTCCAAGTCCCCCAGAGAGGCTGCCACCATGTGGCTGTCCCATCTCTAGAGACAGGGTGAAGGAGCCATGGATGAGGAAGAAGATGAGATGGAGAACTTTGAGATCCCTGATTGGGACCTCCAGAATGCATTCCAGCCCAAGCAGCAGCGTCATGGGCAGACCAAGGAGGAGGCCACAGAGGGAGTATGGGCTGAGCAGGAGAGGCCCAGCTCTGCAGGCCATGGCTCCCTCCAGAGACCTTTGGACTCCCTGTGAATTTCATTGGAGCTGGCCTGAAGAAAGCAGAGCAGGAGGATTCCGAGGAGCAAGAGAGGCCCGTGAAGCAGCTGGACTGGCCTCAAGATTTGGGCCCACAGAAGTGACAAGCAGCTGGTGATTGTCCAGCCAGCCAGAAAGGCTGGGTGGGAGGAGCCAAACCTTTCACAGACCCGGGCAGCTGGGCAAGGCACACCAAAGGAATTGGACACACGCTTTTGCAGAAGATGGCTTCTGGTGCAGGGAAAGGCCTGGCCAGGAAGGCACAAGGTACCATTCAGCCAATTGAAGCTAAGGGGAGAAAAGGCCAGGCTGCTGGGGGAGCCTCTGGCTCAGAAGGGACCGCTCAGTCAGGGCAAGATTTCCCTGGGATTGACTCCCAAGCAGAGGAGGTTCAGAAGGAGCTCAGCCAGGGGTGGAAAGACCTGAGTGGGGGCAGGAAGAAACCAAAATGCTCCCCTCCAACAGGTGCCTGCCGGGGTTTTCGGCTGTTCCTGCTCTCACCTGTAGGCCTTTGGTAGTCTCAGTTCACTCCCAAGACCTGTGGGTGCCCCTTGCTCACTTCAGGGGATCCCTTCACACACTCCTTGATTAGAGCACACTACTTCTCTGAGCCAGAGATCTGAGCTCCCCTTGCCCACCTGCTGCCCTTTCCCCTGTTTCTACTCACACAGGACTAGGTCCTTGGTGGTCTTGGTCAGGTCCCCAGACCTGGGGCTGCCCCTTGTTCAGTCCTGGGCAGCCCCTCCCTCACTGGTGGATTCTGGCCAGTGCTGACTTCAACTCTGGCTCCCTTGGTGTGGTGGCTCGGGGAGGGTGGGTCAGCTTTTCATTCCCTTAGATTGGGGAAATGACAGAGTCCCACCTACCTTCACTGCTGAGCCTTGGTGTGGGGCCTCTCCCTTCTTATGAGGATGGTGTCTTTTCTGGGGGTGGGGGAGGCGAGGTTTGAGGTCATCTGTGCCATTGGGTCTGAGGAGAGGAAGGGAGCCACCTTTACCAGGAAGTCCCCGATATTGTCAAAATGGATACCATTGTGCCCTAGAACATGAATAGGATGAGCACAGAAAAGTCTAGGAAAAGATGTGAACTGATATCATGTAAACTGATGACTGGAAGGACACTATACAGGAACAGAAATTTTGAATAGTGATCAACTCTGAAGGATTAAATCATCAGCAAAGTTTCCAAGGCATTCCCAAGGGACTCAGGATGGAAAAATACGATCAACACCCAAGCAATGAATTTTTGGAATCGGATGGTAGATCAGAGTATGCCATCTTCCACTTCATTTGCTGAGACCTGACTGGAAGGGTGATGTGCATCTTCTCTCACGGATTCAGCAATAGGGAAACCTCTTATGAAAGCATTGCTATAGCTCATATCTGACTCTTTATTGCCTGGGGGATGGGGAGCGAAGAATCCGATTTCTAAATTGAAAATCAAAAATTGTTTCCACATGTAATTGAATAAACTGAAATGAAAACAGTCTTCCATATTAAAAAACAAAAAGTGGCCATTTTTCTACACACACAGAACTAGAGTACCATGCTACTTGAACCTGTAGGGCTAGCAGCAGTCTAATGGTGGTCACATTCCCTGCAACTACAATGTCTTCTTTTACTCACAGAACAAACAACATCATAGCCACCTGGGCAAATTTCACCTACATTCAAGTATTTAAGAAAAGAAATCCAAGTTAACTTCCCCCCCCCCCCCCATTCATGGTAGTCTGAAGACTCTCCCACATTCAGTACATTTACTAAATTTCCTTTCAAGTGTTTTCTGATGGGTGAGAAGAGCAAACTTCTCTTAGAAAGCTCTCCCACATTCACTACCCTCATGGTTTTCCTCCTTTGGAATCCTGATGGAAATCCATGGCTGACCTGTCAGAAGGTTTTGCCACCTTCACTATACACATCAATGATTCTCTTCAGTATGAGTTCTGATGGAAGGACCACGAGGTATTTGAACGTTTTGTTCACATTCAGAGTGTTCATAGGGCTTGGCTCCACTTTCAGTACTGATGCTGAGTAAGAAATGAGCAGTACTTGAAGGATTTCCCACAGTCTATACATTCACTAGGTTTCTCTCCAGTATGAATTTTCTGGTGTTCAATAATGTGCTCTGTTTAAAAGCTCTCACATTGTGTCAGCCCAAGAAAAATCACCAGAGAAAACAGTTTCCACAGGGAAGAATAGAAACAAATTCCTATGTGGGAGCCCCAGTAAATGAACTTTCCAAAGTCTCCTGTTGACATCCCTTTTCATTAATGAGAAATGAGGGGTGTATGGAGCCACTAAGAAATGAGTTTCTTCAATATAGTTTTGGTTATCAGTAGGGACATTAGATCACTCTTCCTGAAACAACAAATGGAGATGATTGGAATCATTAGATAACAGTTTCACTCTCCCTTCTCCTTTCACCTTCCCAGTCTCTTCTCACAAAAGCTCTTAATGAGGAATCTTTTGCATAGGAAGAGGATATTGGATGAGTTTCTTTTGAATTGAGAGTTCACTTGTAAATCTTGGGGTCTCCGTGAAGCACAGTGTCCCCATCCTTTGAGTAAGCAATGAAACCACATTTGTGGGCATCTCCTCTTGGCCCAATTGTTTGAGCGGTAAGGGGGGGGTATATCTTGTTATATGCAGACACCCCAAAATCCCCACCCCAGACAAGGGTAGTAATCAAGGGGAGCTATAATACAACAGGAAATGCTCAGTTCCACTTTTTGATATGAAGTTTTCACAACATTTTCCTCCCTTACAAGATTCATGCCTCCCTCCCCCCTTCCCTTTCTCTTCCAGGTGTTGACAAGCAGTTCCACTGGGTCATTCAATGACCATTACTTGTCATGAAATAACAGGGCAGCAGGCTTGGAGTCGGCTCCAACGGGAACCTTGGAGTGAACTGTCCAGTTTAGGGTACTCTCATGTATCTGGAATGTAAAACAGGTGCTTATCAGGAGACCACCTTGAAATGTGAAAAAGAAAAGGACAAAAAACATGGTGGGGAATATGGGCAACCTGAGGACAGGACTCAGATTGAGAGGCAGGAACCACAGGCCTCAGGGTATCCAGACTCTCAGATCAAGGTATCTCATTGCCTAGCACAGTGTCTGAAACAGAGTAGTCACTTCAATGTGGATTGAAATCCTATGTGTCCCTTGGTTGGCCAGAATGGGAGCTGAGCTCTAGAGGAAACCTCCTTTGTGAGGGTCCAAGGCTATCTGGCCATGATACAACAGAAACGAACCTTACAAGAGTTGCTGTGGCCCCAAGTTTTCCCATGAGAAACTGAGGCTTGTCTTGGCATGCTTGCTGTGCTAGCACCAGGCCTACTAGAGACATACGAGGTCTCTAAAATTCTCCTCCAGGAAAATAGTCAGAAAAGACTCAAAGGCCAGAAGAGTGGAAGGAAAGGGCTTTACCCAGCACCACACGAGTCCTTAGGCTGAAAAAGACCAACTCTTTCCATCTAAAGCGAAGCCCATGCAGTCCTCCAAATTCTGTCACCCCCAAATATTGAATTTTTTTTTTTCAGAAAACCTGGACATCTTGGGCTGAGGCAGAAGAGTGAGGCCAGGTTCTTCCTGTGCTCTTCTAGCTGAATCAAGTTCCTGGGGGGTGGTCAATGGCAAACCTTGGCCCAACAGAGCCATCCTGTTTGCCACTTTTAAAGGGAACACTTTGGTCTGAGTTTACACTTGGGAAAGGGAATCCTTTCTTCCCTTTGCCTCTTCTGAGTTAACCTAACTGAGGTAGCCCTGCTTACATTGTGAAGAAGGGATCAACTCTCCTTTGTCTACTTTGGAAGGGAATCAGCAAGAGATTGAAGACCCTCCCTAGTCCTGGGTGACAAGCTACCAGGGTCATGGAGAAGTCCCAAGTCACTTAGAGCTGCACCCTACTAAGTCAGTGCCAAACTTGTGCATCCTCTGAGCAGAGTTCACACCTTCAGAAACCCAGGCAGCCAGGAAGGTGTGAACCCTCTTGATGTGTAGCCACCCCTCCAGAAAGGGAGAACTGGTTCCCACAAGCACTGCCCTCTGGGCAGGGCTAGACAGTTTGAAAACTGTGATTGGCCCCTGTGAAGAGGGGCGGGGACAAAAAAGCACCATAAGAACCCAAGGCTCCTGGGACTTGAGTCACTCTTGTGCAGATACTCTCCTGGCTAGAGAGAGACAGACAGAGGCAGAGACAGAGGCAGAGACAGAGACAGAGACAGAGAGGATAAAGAACTTTTCTATCTCCTTCACTTTTTTTACTTTAAGGCTTCCTCTATTTTGTACAGAAATTTCTGGCTTGAGATAGAATATCGGCGACAACAGAATTTCCTCAAATTCTTGACTAACTGGGGCAAGTCCCCTCCTTCCCTCAGGGCACACTTCTGCTTGCAGCCCTGCCTTTGGGGCAGAGAAAGAGGGTGATGGCTGCTGGAGGGAGAGACCCTGGTGCTGGCCATGTGGAGGAAGAAGCCTCGCAGCTTGTCTTTCCCAGAGAGTTTGAAACAGCACAAACTCTCCTCAATTCAGAAGTCCACATGCTGCTAGAGCATCGAAAGCAACAGCATGAAAGTGGGCAGGATGCACGAGAACTTCCAGTGGTTTTCTGGAAAACTTTAGATTATGCTGCCCGTTTTAGTCGTTTTCAAAACAGGGAAACCATTGCTAGTGTTCGGGGTTTGTTACTCCAGAAGAAGCTCCACAAATTTGAGTTGGCTGCTTTAGCAAACCTTTGTCCTGAGACAGCAGAGGAGGCCAAGGCTCTGATTCCAAGCCTAGCCGGTCGATTGGAAGATGAAGACTTGCAAGAGGTCCTTGATGATATTCAGACCAAGAGGAGCTTCCAGTATTAAGAGCAGGAACCCAGCCCTTCAGTGAAAACCAAAGAGGAAATTTCCCAGAAGTCTTCTGCAACTAAGAAGAACTCCAACTCTCTCCAGAGACTATTCAGAAATGTCAGTCACAAAAGCTGGTCGAGCCTCCTAGGGACAAGGCCATGCAGAGTCCCCTTGCATCCACATGTCATGCAAACCCCTGACCAGTTAGGATTCTTTTTGACCTTTGGAATGTTTGACCTGTGCCAAAGGCCAGGAGTGCCACTTGAATCTCCAAGGGACTTGGGGATGATTTCCTCTAATGAAGGGTTTCTAGGGGAGGTATTGGACCAGAGTCTAGGTGCTTGCTTTCACCTTTCCATCCCTCCTCTTCAATGGAATTGATGAAGGGGGAAGACTGAGTGGCAGAATTTAGCCAGGAAATACCTGTGGCATATTCGTGACTGCCTTATATCACTGAATTTGGCACTCCGTTTACATTCACATTTCTGGTTTGAATTTCAAGCCATTGTGAAATATCAACCCAGATTAGAATATGGACAAACAGCATGACTAAGACAGAGAGTGGGGTCTCCTAAACCTAAACCTAAAAAGGAAAAATCAAAGGGAACCTATTCCTAAGTGTTTGAAATTCTGAAGGAGCAGAACAACCGAACAGCTTGTCATTTTGAAGCACCATGGAGTTCATTTGTCCAAGAAATACAGAGGGAAGAAGATGGAGAAAATCCTAGCAGTCGGGGGGCATCACTGTACAATCATAAGGTCAAAAGAGGCCTGGTTGAGGAGGCTCAGTGTGGCCCCTGGTATATCCTGAAGGCTGCAAGGTTCTGGAGCAGGAGGGCATTTGTGGGATTTATTCTGACAGCTGCCTTGGGACAGGGTCCTCTCTGAGTTGAAACTAGTCCCGGATCCAGATTTTAAATACCATTCAGTGTAGAGCTGCTCTATACCATAGGGTGTTCTCTGGGAAGACCGGAGAATGAGATTTCATTCTGGTGGAGTCATCACCATGAACTCCATTTGGGGCACTTGTGTGGCCCCAAACTTAGCATCCGTTTCTGAAAGGTCATGCCAATATCTTTGGCACTTGCTTCTCCCATGCTACAAAATCTAGTTACTGCCACTTGATGTCATCCTAGAACGAAAGGGGGCAGGGGTAGATTCTATAGTGGATGTCTAGTTAATTGTGCAATTCCTAGGCAGTAGACAGTCTAAGGAAATCAAATTATTTTTCTATTCCAAAAATTATTGACTAGCTAGTAATTTTCCCGTCTCGAGAGAGAGAGACATGATACACTTGAAGAACATATTGCTAGAGATGGACCCTGAAGGAGCCAAAGAAGCATTTGTAGGTCAGGCGGAAGCTGGGGGTGGGGGGGCGTGGTGCCGGCGGGTGGCACAGTTGTCAGGGAGGTCCCTTCCAAGTCCCCCAGAGAGGCTGCCACCAAGTTGATCAACTCTCCTTCATCTTCTTTTGAATGGAATATACAAAAGATCCAAGATCCTCCTTAGTCCTAGGTGAGAAGCTAGCAAGGTATTGGATATCTCACAAGTCACTTACTTAGAGCTACACCCTACTAAGTTAGTCCAAACTTGTGAATCCTCTGAGCAGAGTTCACACCTTCAGAAACCCAGTCAGCCAGGATCATGTGAGCCCTCCTTTCCAGGAGGTGAGAACTGTTTCCCTCATGCACTCAGTTCTAGACAGTTTGAAATCTGTGATTGGCCCCTGTGAAGAGGGCAGGGACAAAAATGCAACATAAAAAGCCAAGGATCCTGGGACTTGAGTCACTCTTGTGGAGATACTCTCCTGAGTAGAGAGAGAGAGAGAGAGAGGGAGTGAAAGAGAGTGAAAGAATGAGACTGACTGACTTAGAGGGAGTTTAGCTGAAGACTGTCGCTTGCAGCTGTTTTAACTTGGACTTTGACTCCTGGACTACCTTGTTGGGTGAGTGAAAGGCTGACCCCTTTCCTAGTTTCTGGAGACAGGTAGCTTCCATCTTGGAGAAGGCCACATGATTAATTCTCTCACTCTGGAAGGCCAATAGTGAGCAATTTCTGCCTGTATTAAGACAGGATAAATAACTTTTCCATCTCCTTCACATTTTTCTACTTTAATGTTTCCTGTATTTTGTAATGAAATTTCTGTCTTTAGAGAATATTGGTGCTAATATAATTTCATAAAATTATTGACTAACTGCTAATTTTTACCTTTTTAGAGACATTATTTTCTTTAAGAATATATTGCTAAGATGCTGCCACCAAGGAGTCGGGAAGTTCAAATTGGCCACCGTCGAATCTCAGGTGCCGCGGAAAGCGCCTGAAATTGAAGATGCGGATAATTCTGAAAAGAGCATAAATGAAGAAAATGGAGAAATGTTGGAGGAGGACCAATCTCATAAGCACAGATGACACAAGAAAAAGAAGCACAAACAAGAAACTAACATTCTTCAGAAGATGATGAAGACAAGCACAAAAAACAAACAAACAAAAAGAGGTTATTGATGCCTCTGACAAAGAAGGGGCATCTCCAGCAAAACAAACGAAAATTGATGACTTTGCTTTGCTGGAAGATTTGGAGAAACAGAGAGCTTTAATTAAAGCTGAACTTGATAATGAGTTGATGGAAGGTAAAGTCTAGTCTGGAATGGGGCTAATATTACAGGGTTATGATTCAGGCTCTGAAGAAAAGGGAGAAATACATGAGAAGATGAGAAATGGGAATAGATCAACTGCTAGGTCAAACACTAAGGGAAATCTTAAACTTGTAGACAATAAAAAGAGTTCAAAGAAATGAAACAAAAGCAGATCAAAAGAACAGACTAGACATAGATCTGATAAAACGAAAAGCAAGGGAAGCATTGGAGGAGTTAAAGAAAAAACAACCAGAAGTAAGTCTAAGGAAAGAAAAACGTCCAAGAGTCCATCTAAAAGAAGCAAATCTCAAGATCAAGCAAGAAAATCAAAATCCCCAGCACTTAAAAGGCGATCTCAGGAGAAAATTGGAAAGGTCAAATCCCCTACTGAGGATAAGATTAAATTAGAAGATAAAAGTAAATCAGAAGATAGAAAGAAATCTCCAATTGTAAATGAAAGCAAAAGTCGTGATCATGGGAAAAAATCCAAATCTCCAATAGAACTAAGAAGCAATTTCAAAGACAGAAGGTCAAGATCCAAATATAAAAAATCCAATATATCTGAATTGACAAAGAAAAGAAGCCAATTAAATCTCCCTCTAAAGATGCTTCCTTTGGAAAAGAAAATAGGTCCCCAAGTAGAAGACCAGGTCATAGTCCTAAAGGAAAAAGTTTAACTCCAAAACAGTATGATAAATCCAAAAGGAGTAGGTCCCCTCTACTTAATGATCAGAGATTCAAGCAAATTAAATCACCATCTTGGACTCTGTCTCCTGGTAGAAGAGCTAAGAGTAGATCAGTGGAAAGAAAACGAAGAGAACCAGAAAGAAGACTTTCTTCTCCAAGAACACGTACTAGGGATGATATTCTTAGCAGACATTAGAGATCAAAAGATGTCATTCCTATTAGATAGTCCCTAACCAGAAGAAGATCAAGTAGGTCTCCTATCCACAGGAGATCTCGTTCACCACTCAGGCAAAGCAGGTCCCCAAGAAGAAGAGATAGAGGTAGGAGGATTAGATCTCTGCTTCAACGGTGGTCTTGATCCAGGGGGTGGTCATAGGCACAGAAGCAGAAGCAAAGTAAAGGAATATAAGTTTAAAGGAAGCCTTTCTGAAGGAATGAAAGATGAACAGGAATCATCTGATGATAACCTAGAAGACCTTGATGTTGAAGATGAAGAAGCCCTAATAGAGAAGAGAAGACTCCAAAGGCAGGCAATTGTTCAGAAATATAAATACCTTGCTCAGGATAGCAATATGTCTATGCCATCTGAGCCAAGCAGCCCTCAGAGTAGCACTCGAACACGTTCACCGTCTCCTGATGACATTTTAGAATGGGTTGCTGCTGATGTTAAAGAATATGAAAGGGAAACTGTTGATACGTTTGAGGCCTCTGTAAAAGCCAAGCACAATCTTATGACAGTTGAACAAAATGGTTCAACTCAGAAGAAACTATTGGCTCCTGACATGTTCACAGAATCAGATGATATGTTTGCTGCATATTTTGATAGTGCTCATCTTCAGGCTGCTGGCATTGGAAAAGATTCCAAAGAAAATCCCAACCTCAGGGATAATTGGACTGATGCAGAAGGCTATTACCGTGTACACATAGGTGAAGTCCTAGAGAAAAGTTACACTGTGTATGGCTACACTGGACAGGGTGTCTTCAGTAATGTAGTGAGAGCCAGAGACATGGCAAGAGCAAACCAGGAAGTGGCAGTGAAAATCATCAGGAACAATGAGCTCATGCAAAAAACGGGGTTAAAAGAACTGGAATTTTTGAAAAAGCTTAATGATGCTGATCCTGATGACAAATTTCATTGTTTATGGCTCTTCCAACACTTTTACTATAAACAACATCTCTGCTTTGTGTTTGAGCCTCTAAGTATGAATTTACGAGAGGTACTGAAAAAGTATGGAAAGGATGTCGGTCTCCATATTAAGGTTGTTCTTGGCATTGAAACTTCTTAAAAGGTGCAACATCCTACATGCTGATATTAAGCCAGACAATATCTTTCTTAATGAATCAAAAACTATTCTAAAGCTTTGTGACTTTGGATCAGCTTCACATGTTGCAGATAATGACATTACACCCTATCTCGTCAGTAGATTTTATCGTGCTCCTGAAATTATTATAGGAAAAAGCTATGACTATGGTATAGATATGTGGTCTGTAGGCTGCACATTATATGAACTTTATACTGGAAAAATATTATTTCCTGGTAAAACCAATAATCATATGTTGAAACTTGCTATGGACTTCAAAGGGAAAATGCCAAATAAGATGATAAGAAAAGGTATGTTCAAAGATCAGCACTTTGATCAAAATCTCAACTTCATGTACATAGAAGTAGATAAAGTAACAGAAAGGGAGAAAGTTACTGTCATGAGCACCATTAATCCTACCAAGGACCTCTTGGCTGATTTGATTGGGTGCCAGAGGCTTCCTGAAGACCAACGCAAAAAAGTACACCAGCTAAAAGACTTGTTGGACCAGATCTTAATGTTGGACCCAGCTAAACGAATTAGCACCCACCAGGCTCTACAGCATGCCTTCATCCAGGAAAAAATGTAAATGAGATAAAGAAGCTGAAAGGGCTTGAGTAATAAAAATACAAAAACTGAAGAAATTTCACAGCAGTTTATTAATGTATATAAACTTATAAATATTTTCCCTGCAAATTGAGGAAGCATGATATATTTGAATTAACACCAAGGCTGATATTTCTTTTAGAAATGTTAAAATAAATCTGTGTCTTATGTGAAAATTTTCATGTAGAACCGTTTTAATTGCTGAGACTGCACATGACAACAGTGCTAATGTAAATTGTTGCAGTTCACATCAAAAGGAAAAAATATGTTATAAAGTGAACAGTAATACTGGGTGGATGATTGGTTTTTTAGCAGACTTGGCTTCATTTTTGTCTTAAAAGAAAAAAAAAAGGCCAGCATAAATGCTGTTTATATTCATGTGTTTCTAGGTGTATATGTACAGGTCACAGCAGCATGCCCTTGGTGTAGTCAATGCCCAAAGGGGTCTGTTCCTTCTTGAGCCTGCCTGCAGGGATGGTCTCTTCCTTTAAAGCAGGTTGTGTACAACTTTCAGTACACTGAAGGTAAGCTAAACCATCAACATCACTGGTGTTTTTAAGATGTTATTTTACTGGAACAACTGGCAAATAAGGGACAATACCTTTGTGGCAGAATTCCCTGCATGTCCAATAACTGATCTTGTTTTTTGGCATTGCAACTGTGGCATAGTTACAATTTCTGTTCTGTTCATCACATTTAAAATTTGGAGAGTGTGCTTGATGGGTAAAGTGCCTTCACTGTAATGTTTCTTATTACTTTATTTTTTTAAATCAACTTGCTATAGACTTTGTATACATTTTGCTAAATACAGTTCCCAATGACATAGAACCACTACTTACAGTTTTCATTTACTAATTAGAAATGTTGGGGTCTAATTCTGAGAAGTCCTCATTTAAAAGTTAGATAGACAACATAATGAAATTTTAAACTATTTGTATGTCATTTTGAAAGTGTACTGCTTTATGGTAAAAGTGTTTCATTTGTTCAAAAAATATATATATATATATATAAAGAATAGAGAAACAAGGGACTTCTGGGTAAGCAGGTTGCACAGCTGGCTTCCTCTCCTCAGACCCAATGACACAGATGACCTCAAAAGAACCCCAATTAGTGTGTTATTCTCAAGGTGACTAATATATCCAAAATGAGTATGTCAAGGACCCCAGTAAAATGAGTCTCTCCTAGGATTGCCTCAACCCCTTCACAATGCAAAGGCCTCTTAAATACCTTTGGCCTCAGTGAGACAAACAACTTAAGTCTATAATCAGAAGCAAGCAATATCTCGACTATACAAAGTGTTTTAGGAGTCCTTTAAATTTACAATTTAAAATGTTAAGTTTGTGATTTCTCCCAGTTTCTGTAAACTTTACCCCATGGACCATCTCTCTACCTGCCTTCTGAATGAATGTGCAGATTGGAACCTGTAACCTAACCCTGATCAATGTGTTCCAAGAGATTCTGTGTGCTTAAGTAAATTAGAACCTCTACTTGAATGTGGGGATTTGGAGAGGAGGTTCTGATTGATAATGTTGCAGGAAAAAAATGGGAGGGACTTTTCTCTATGGTTTTCTCTCTCAATAAATAACTGCATTATGGGAGACAAAGTGATAGATTTTTTCTCCTAATGGACTCAATTCTTAGTTTGAAGAAAATACTTCATTTTAACAAAACCAATAAAAACTGGCAGATATCTAGCTCTATACTATGAATATGCTGCTACCCCATTTCATATCATTCCTGCAATCTGCCACCCAGTCTTATCACATAAGCCAGGTGCCTAAACTCTCTCAAACTTTCAAGCCCTCTTTCTCATTCTTCTTCCTACCCGACTCAAACCTATGATATAGGGCTTCTATGCCATTTCATTTTATTTGGGAAATTCCAGTTTTATCATTTTTATTAATTTGCATATATTCTCACAGGATTTCATGAATAGTGCATATATCACCCCATTTTTACAGTTAAGAGTTTAGATAGGTAACAATATGATCACCAGCCAAACCATTTCTTCTATTCCAACAAGAATTTTTATGCTGGCCTACTTCTCTATGTGAAATATAATCTCATTTCTCACTTCTGTTAATCTTTTCCATATCTCATCATTCACTAGCATCCAAGATTTGCACTAATTTTAATTAATATTTATCCATTTTTATTGCATCATTGAATTTTTTTCCCCAGATTCATCAAAAATATTTATTAGGAATTTCCTAGGTAGAACAAACTGTGCTAGGCATTGGGGATACAATGACAAAATGAAAAAAAGAGGTTCCTGCCCTCAGGGAGCCTCCATTTTCTTGGAAGTATAGAGTCTATGAAGAGAATAGTAAATCCAAGCCATTTTGAAGAGAGAAAGATCATTAAACATCAGGAAGAATCAGAAAAGGTTTGTCAAAGAAGGACGTTAAGAGGCTAAGGTGATGGGGTTGTATGGATCCTTTGTCATATGATCCTACAGCTGAGCTATGCCTTAGTTGGTCAGGCCTCTTCATTGGTTCCAGTCCCTTCTGATTATATGGGCTGTTGGATGAAGCATGAAGACAGGCATCATAGTCCAGGGAAATCAAGGGAGAACTGCATTCCTTGGAGGTGAAGAAAGGATTTTGTATGGAAGAGAAAACCATACTGACCTCCAGGTATCTTTCTAAAAGCCTTCCTCAAGCTGTTGGGTCAGGTGGCATTTTAGCCTTGTGGTCCCCAGAGATTGTGTCCCGTCATCCAGTCTTAACAAATGAATGGACACTCATTGGGTAAATTAGGATGGAGAGTGCTTTCATGAATAGAGACCCCAGACTAGAAAAGTCCTTTCCAATACTAAGGCTGTGACAGAATTCAGAAAACTAACCTTTTCCACTATGATCACACCCTCTTCTAAGAGGATTAAGGGAAGAAACAGGGAGTGCCAATGTGTAAACATTTAAGTTGTCTTATCTGAACAGCACTCTGGCATAGACAGACCTTTCCATGAGGACCTTCTGACAATCTGATCTGAGATATTCAGAATATGCAATCTAAAGACATGCCAACACATCTAGACAATTGGTCTCCATTACTTCTGTGGGCATGGCCTCATTGCACCCCTAAAAAGGACTGCCAGAAAGGTGGCCATTTGATAGCAAACACTTATTAGGAACCTACCTTGTGTCAAGCTCTGACCTAAGCACTCAGGTAAAAAGAAAAGCAAAAAATAGTCCCTGCCCTCCAGGAGCTCCTGATCTAATGAGGGAAAAGAACACATAAGCTGAAAAGTAGGGATGAGGGAGAAATGGGGGATCCTAAAAAGAGGCAGGAAAGTATCAGCTGCTGCACTGGGTACATTCCCATAGAGAGGCCAGCAATCAAGTATTCAAAGACCACACTACTAGCTCATGGGATGACTTGGTTGGTTAGCATACTCAGGTCCAAGAACTCTTTAGAGACATTCTGACACCCCCAAGATGAAGACCGTTTCTTGTTCTGTAGTTAAAAAGAAAGGCCTCTCTACCTTCTTCCTGAGAGAATAAAAGAAAAGAGAATGATGTATATATTCAGAGTATTTATAGCAACTCCTTTCATATTACAATATTGTAAGTCAGCACAAGAAATTAAATGGGATTTTTTGGAGTTTTGCACAAGCTACAGATTTCAAAAGGCAAGCAAATAACAGAAAAAGCTTATAAACTCAAATGTATAAAATATATGTATAACACATCCATATTTTCTCTTTTAATATAATAAAATTTTACTATAAACATTTTGTACTTCTCTGGTACCAGGAGAACACCAAAACCTTTACATGATTTTCCAGGTTGCAAGGGGATGACACTCCAGCAATCTGGAAAGGAGGCCTGTAGTCCCAGACTAGAAACCAAGAGGCTGTCCTCCTGGTGGGGAATGGCTTAAACCCCATGCTGTAAGATTGCAAAAAAAGAATGACTAGCTATAGTACAAATGAAAAAATAGACAGTTTCAGAAGAAATTGGACAAATCTCTATGAAATGGTATGCAGTGAATTGAGTACAACCATAAATATATGCAGCAACACCAAAAATTTAGAACACTGATCTAGGATAGACCATAATTCCAGAGGAGTCAAGCACGCCACCTGCCTCCTGCCAAAAAAGTGATGTATTTCAAATTAAGAATGAGACTTACATTTTGGGTCATAGCCAATGTCAATTTGTTTTTCTTTTTCAAATGACAGGAATAGCGGAGAACAAAAAAATTAAGAAGAATGACTGGTAGAAGATAGATTGTCTGTCCAATGCATTTAGCAAACAAGCCATTATAACCAATTAGGATCTATATTGGAATGCAAGGATGCCTGAATACCAAGTAAGAGTCAACAAATCATATAAAAGATTCCCCTACCCCCACCTAAAAGACTTCAGAAAATAATATAAAGGCTTGTGTGGACTGATGAAAGCAAAGGGAGAAAGCAGGGAGCAAGTTGTAGAATATTTTAAAGGGAAACAACTTTGAAAGACTAACTCTTAACAAAATGGAACCACTTACACTGCCAAATGTCACGAATTGTTTCCATAAAGCTCCAGATAGTGGTGAGGGATCCAAGGGGTAGACAGACTTGGAGACTAATGTAGAAATTTGTTTTAAATATTCATACCTTAATAGTTTGGTTTCCCCTGCTTTCTCAATGTGGAAGGGAGAGGGAAATGGGATGCATAATATTCAGAGCCATAAATTAAGAAAAATTGAATTGTTAAAAAAAGACAATTGGCCTGGGAGAGATGGTATCCAACCCTATTCTCAACAGCACTCATGGCATACAGAAGACCTTTAGATAATGCTATACTACAGAAGAATCTTCCATTATGGCTAAGTAAACTTCCTTTTGCTGGGTATTTAAAAAGATTTCACTCCTACAGTTTCCTTTCAATAAGATTTTAGAATAAGTGTCTTAAAAGATGGATTCCAAACTGGAGACAGCTTGAGGAGTATAAAATGTGCAGAAATCCTGAATTATATTGAGGCTAAATGGTGAATAGAGAATTCCTTGGGCAACATTGAAAGGAAAGTGTAAAGTCCTCTACAACCCCCAGAATATTATGTGAGTACTAGCTGATATTGTTCATGGGGAAAAAGTGACTATCAAATGTATCGGTCAGATCCCTTGCTTTTATTGAAAGAAACTTGATAGTTATTTGGACAGTGAAGAACAGAGGTAATATCATATGATCAAATATAAGTTGTTTTATGTTCTGCTGGTGTTTGAATAGACCTGAGTAGTTACCCTGTCAACAAGGACTATGGGGGAAACAAAGCACTTTGTCCTGGCCAATAGCCTTGTAAAACCCAACCCAGATAAGAAAAATGGTTGCAACTGGCTCACCTAGCAAAATTCTGTTCTCTATTTGGAGAGATTAGATGGTCTTTTTCACAGCCACACCCCACTCGCCCCTATGAATGGAGAGTACCTGAGGCTCAGGATCTATCCATGTTCCTTTGGTAAAAGTCCCCTGGCAAAATCCAGACATATCTGCATATATTTCACAAAAGATTAATTCACTCTTATTTTTGCAAAATTCCAATAAATGTTTAGGAGCATTAAAAGAGGATCAAAATAAGAGGGTAGATAAGTGAACCCCCTCTAAATTTTCTGTGAACTGATAAAAGCTTCTGGGTGAGCTTTAGGACTCACAGTTATAAGTTTAACAGATTCCCCGGGTCCACTACTTTGCCAAAGCATTACTGAAGCCACATAGAAGATAAATGAAAAACATGAATCTCATGACAAAAGAATTACCACATTTCTTTCATTACTCCAGGTATCTAGGAGACGGAGGCCATAAGATTTATGGCTTACCAAAAAAAGATACAGAATGATAAAAATAAACAAGTCCCAGTTCTGTTCCAGAAAAGTCACTGAAGGCTATTTTCTAGCCAAATCCACATGAATTCCATTGCAAATTAATCAAATACTGGAGTTTATGTATGTCCACTAGGAGGTGGGAAGTACATTTAAAAAAGTGTAAGTAATAAGGGTCAGTATTGTATAATTAAGTATATAGCAAAAATAATTTAGAACAAAGAATAAGAAAGTCTGAGGAGATGCTGAGGCTTAATGCTGCATCTAATAATAAGGATCAAGGGGCAAATTTTAAATTCTTTAAGCCCCAACTAAAAGATTTACTCCCTTCTAGGAAAGAGACTAATAAAGCACAAGGCAAATAAGCCAGGAGATGCTGGCTATCATGTAAGCAGGTTGGTAGGCATAACAACCATCATTCGGGACCTTCAAAAAGCTTGTGCCCTCCCACAAGTAAGATGGCCCTTAGAAGGGAACCAGGCAAGCTGCTTCCAGGTTCATTGCAGTGAGGCTAGCAAAAATGGAATAAGCTCACAAGTTCTCCTGGTACATTCATTTCTCAGTCACTTGTACAGGTACTCTTCCTTGAATGGACAATGGGAGAAAAGGATTTTGATGCCCACCTCCTCTCAGTAATAAAGTATTCAAACAAGGCACCTAAAAGAAAATCACATCTGTCTTCTCAAAAGACTATATTTGGGGGGACAGCTAGGTGGCTCAGCAGATTGAGGGCCAGACCTAGAGATGGAGGTGCTGGGTTCAAATCTACCCTCAGACACATCTTAGATGTGTGATCCTGGTCAAGTCACCTAACCCCCATTGCCCAGGCTTATTCCTCTTCTGCCTTAGAACTAATACAGAGCATTGAGGACTGAAGGGAAGGATTTTCCATGGAATACTGTTAATAGATTTGCCTCACTTCTGCTCACTGTCCTATCATCACTTGTCCCTTGTTGTTTAGAGAGCTTGGACAGTGTTTAGGCAATGGCAATGCCAGTCTTATCTAAATAAGAATTTCTATTCTGTCATGGCCCCCAAGGTCAAACCTGCTGCCCTACATGTGTTTCTAGTTCTGGGGTAGTCCATAGAACATTGAGAACTCTGTACTAATTGAGACATATGGTCATATGTTCACTTTGTTCCATATCTTTCAGAGGTCCTTTCGGGAATCCAAAGGTCTCCAGAAATACTTGGCACAAGAACATTGGACAGAGGGTGACAATGGGTAGAGCACCAGAGGCATAAACAAGGACATAGATGTTCCATTGGGTACTCAAGAAATCTGACTGTCTTCCACCCTGAGGATTCCAAGTTACAGGCAGGCAGCACCCATGATCATAGCTGTGCTGAAGGGTTGTGATGGGATTCCCGAGGTTGAGGCATACAGAAAGGGTTGTGTTTGGTCGAGGGGGACAGAATGTCATACTATGAGGGCAAGTAGGAAGTTTTCATCTCACAAGAAAACCTTCATAATCCCCCTTTAAACGCCACACTAGCTAATAGAGGCATATCCTCATTTTGGATACACTAAAGCTTCTGTGATACACCCCTCTGACTAGTTTGCTGGTGTTTTCCTTTAGGAGGAAGCCAAGAAACTCAGAATCAAGGGGAAAAAAGCATGAAGATCCTTCAAGGTCAGAAAGTCAGTAGGAAACACTCAGGTCTAAGAACAAGTCATATATTTCACAGGACTACTTCCTGGTGTCCTAGTCCAGGTTGTACTTTATCTTTAGCCTCCATTAGAATGTGAGGCTCCTTAAGGGCAGGTAATATCTGTAGCTTTCTTTGAACCCCACAAACATTGTGTAGATTTGACCCAACGGGGGCTTAGAGGCTTATGGCCTGATCTTTCAAATAATACTCATGAAAAATGGAAATAAGCTATTTTGATTTCATAAGGAACAAAAGAATTGCCAGCTACAAAAGAGTTGTTGACAACAGTCATTCCTAGGCTAACCAGGATGTGTTGGGACCCGGACCACAGTTGGAAGCAATTTTGAAAGACCTACAAGAGGTTATAAAAAGTCAATGAGCAGAACTAAGAATTTTACATGCAGAAAATATTTTTGGGAATACATCATAAATGTCACCTCCAGAGAAAGGATAAGGAAGATAATTCCATATATGCATTTATCTTTGTCAAATGATGCTTTCTTTAGTGTAGGGAGGGAGATACTTGGGGAATTTTCATATATATATATTTTTTACTTTCCAAAGTTTACAAAGGCAGAGAGCTTGACAAGAATTTAGTGGTTTGAATGGAAGACTTTCCCCTCTCTAATAAAGGGTACCCTGCCCTGGCTGAAGCTTCAACTTCCCAGGCACAGGACAGAGAGGATTTCACTCTACTCATCTACATAGTCACAAAATTGACAAAAGCAAACTGATGATCCCACTCTATTGAAGAAATAGATGGAGTGAAGATGGTCTTAAGTTTCATTTTTTCCCCTCAGCAAGCATTGAAGGTAGCTTTCAGTATTAGATTTTTAATCAGAAGAGCACACACAGGGACAGAATGTGCATAAGGAAGATGGTCTAATGGTCTTGGATGAATGTGTGTTATAGTTCAGGAGCAGGACAGAGGCAGCAGTCATGAAGGTCAGTGGGACATCTCCCAAGACAAAGCCTCAAACTAATGAGCCCCATCATCATGGCTTGACCTTTCCCAGCTACAGGGCTCACCTCAAACTGAGTAATTAGCCTCTTCAAGAATCCTCCTCATTATGCATCTCTTCACATTCTTAGGCTTCTGTGTGGATGCAGTTTGCCTTGATGCTAAAACATTTGGAGTTTAATTCTAAAGTGGCAGCACCAAGTTCTGTTCAGATTGTCACTCGGGGCACATACATTGAGCCTCCTTCCACCTGGAGAGGTAAACTCAGAATGAGATTATGAAAAACCAGTACAATACTGAAAGGCACCATAGAGGCCCCTCTAGTCCAAGACCTTCATTTTACAGAGGGGGAAACAGACAAGAATGAATTGACTTGACCTGATCACATAGTTAAATGAGAAAGGATTTCAAATTCAGATACTTTGACTCCAAAGTTGGTACTTTTCCTACTTGAGCACTACTTTGCCTCACTTTTAAGTTGTGGCCTCAAAATGTCTTCTAATCACAAAAAGAATATGGCAGGTTATTAGTCCTGAAGCCACATCAGACAGAATTTGTGCTGGAGCAGGGCATCATGAATACCAGATGTAGGGAAGAGTGTGGCAATTGGGACAGATAACATTTTCTCAGCTCAGTTGTAACGAATCCGTACCACATCTCAGGTTATGGGAAAGGAGATCCCTGGACACTAGGCAGGTAAGCAAGTGATACAAAAAATGCCTCAGGAAGACAAAAGTATGCTTCAAATATAGCAGGTGTTCTTAATCTGGGGTTCATAAACTAACATTTTGTTCATTGTATTTCCATGTAATTGGTTCCCTTTGTAATCCTATGGATTTTATTTTACACTTTTTAAAGTTTTACATTATTCTGAGAGTTAATAGGACATAGTCCATCTTTCCGAAGGAGTCTGTGACTAATGGGAGACAGGAGTCAAGAACATTGATTAAAATGTTTTTGCTTTGCTTTAGTTTTTTTACAGATTCAGAGTGCAGATGGAGCCATATTTTTCTGGCCATGACCAATGCAGGAGTATTTTGTTTGACTACACACATTTGTTAAAAAGAGTTTGGGTTTTTCTTTTTATATGGAGAGGCTGGAAAAGAAGTTCATTAGTGTAAAATCTAAACTAAAGAATTCTCTTTTCAAACAGTTTCATGTTAATGTCAATAAAGAATTGGAAATTGAAGATGTCCATTAATTGAGAATGGCTGAACAAGTTGTGGTATAGGAGTACAATTGTGCCATAAAGGATGAATAGGATGAGTACAGAAAAACCTGGAAAATATATAAACTGATATGATGTAAACTGGGAGAAAATATACAGGGAAGAGAAATATTGAATAATGATCAATTCTGAAGGATTAAGTTATCAGCAAAGTTTCCAAGACATTCACAAGGAACTCATGATGAAAAATACTATCTACAAGTAAAGAAAGATCTTTTGGAATCAGATTGCAGATCAAAGTATGCCATCTTCTACTTTATTTCCTGAGACTTTTGATTGAAGGGTGATGTGCATCTTCTGTCATGGAATAATATGGAAATCTCATATGAAAGCATTGGTATATCCCATATCAGATTATTGCCTGGGGTAGGAAGAGAGGGAAAGAATCTGAATTGTAAAATGAAAACAATTGTCAGAAATTGTTTCTACATGTAATTGAATGAGAACAGTCTTCCATATTAAAAAAAAAGTGGCCATTTTTCTACACTCAGAACTAGAGTACAATGCTACTTGAACCTGTATGACTAGCAGTCTAATGGTGGTAAAATTCCCTGCCATTACAACCTTTTATTTTACTCACAACCAAAATCATAGCCACTGATAAATTTCATCTGGATTTGGGTATTTAAGGAAAAATCTAAGTTAGCTTTTCTCCCATTCATTGTAGTCTGGATGAAGACTCTCCCCCTTTCAGTACACTTACCGAATTTCTCTTCAGGATATGTTTTCTGATGGGTAAGAAGAACTTCTATTAGAAATCTTTCCTACATTCACCATATTCATAGAGTTTTTTCTCTAATATGTGTTTGCTGATGGTGAATAAGGGTTGAATTATGGATAAAAGCTTTCCCTCACTCACTACACTCATGGTTTTTCTCTAGTATGGATTCTTATGGGAATAAATGGCTGAGTTGTCAGGTTTTCCCACATTCACTATACACATCAATGATTCTCTTCAGTATGAGTTCTGATGGAAGGACCAAGAAGTATTTGAATGTTTTTCCACAGTGTGTTCATAAGGCTTTGCTCCAGTATGAGTTCTGATGCTGAGTAAGAAATGAGCAGTACTTAAAGGATTTCCCACAGTCATTACATTCACTAGGTCTCTCTCCAGTATGAATTCTGATGTTCAATTATGTGCTCTGTTTAAAAGCTCTCACATTGTGTCAACATAAGAAAAATAACCAGAGAAAACCATTTCCACAGAGAGTAGTAGAAATAAATTCACATGTGGGGGCCCCAGTAAATGAATTTTTCGAAGAGTCCAAGTCTCATGTTTATATACTTTTTCATTTTTGGGAAATGAGGGGTGTATGGAGCTAGTAAGAAATTAGTGTATTCAATATATTTTTGGTTATCAGTAGTGACATTAAATCAATATTCCTGAAACTCCAAATGGAGGTAGTTTGAATGATTATATTCAGTTTCACTCTCTCTTCTTTTTCCCTCCCAGTTTGTTCTCACATAAACCCTTAATTAGTAATATTTTGCATAGGTGGAGGATATTGTATTAGTTTCTTATGAATTGGGCTTACTTGTACAACTTTGGGTCTAATTGAAGCACAATGTTCCCATCCTTGGCATAAGCAATAAAACCACATCTTTCTGCATCTTATCTTGGCCTGATTATTTGAATTATGGGGGGGGGTGCATCTTGCTATATTGAGACACTCTAAATTCCCACTACAGACAAGGTAAGTAATCAAGGGGAGCTATAATGCAACAGGAGATGCTCAGTTCCTTTTTTTTATATTAAAATTTAAGGATATTTTCCATGGTCACATGATTCATGACTCCCTCCCCTCTTCCCTTCTCCCAGTGTTGACAAGCAATTCTACTGGGTTATTCAATGACCATTACTTGTGATACAATAACAGGGCATCAGCCTTAGAATTTGTAAGATTTAGAGGTTTCTTTCAGGGACAATGTGGTATTTACATTTGTTCAAGATTGATGCCCATGATAAGCACTTCAGCTTTTTAGAGTCAAGATGGATAATCCAGAGGCATCCAAGTCATCTCCTCAGAGACAGGATGGTGGGTTAATTCTGATTATGCCAGACTATTAGAGGCTCAACTAGAAATTCTTAAAAAATATTCCTGATCAGATTCATTCCCACATTCACTGTTGTGAGCTTTGAGGAGAAAACCCAGGTTTGGGACAGGTTACCCTTTGTAAGAATGCAAGACTGTAAAAGTAGCTTTAAAATAAAGAGACATTTATTCATTTGAAGTCATGTTGAAAGACCAGGAGACAATATGCAGGTAAACACTGGGCCTCTTAGAGGTGGAGTTTGAGGATGTTATTCTTTTGATAACAGGGCCAAAGTGACTAGAGGAAAGGACGATGGCATGTTGCTGGGTCTCTGGAACCTGAGATAGAGGCATAGGACATAACCACATGACCTAAGTCAAAAGGGAGTGGACTGTCCAGTTTAGAGGATGATCAAGTATCTGGGATATAAAATTGGCACTTCCCAGCTTGCTCCTGATCAGCATCTATCTGTGCACATTAAGAATGAGGGGAGAGTCCAGAGGGGCTCAAAGTCACTTTCCCTAGCACCACAGGAATGGAAGGATAAATCAATTTTATTTACCTGGCACACAATCTGGGATGTTAGGGTGTCTAGCAGAAGCCTGTGCCCTCACATCATTGTTACCCTCACAATTGCATTCTTAAGTCTTGCCACTAGGAGTTTGCATATGCTGACTGTGAGGCAGATGTATGCTAACTAAAAGCCTTCCCACAGTAGCTGCTTTTATAGGGCTTCTCTCCAGTGAGTTCTTATGCAAACAAAGAAATGAGTGCAACTAAAGACCTTTCCTTCATCAGTATATTCTTAGGATTTCTTGCCAGCAAGAATTCTGATTTGGGGTCAAGCATGTGTTCTGGCTGATGGCCACACTGGTTACATTAATAGAACTGTTCACCAGTATGAATTTTCTGATTATTTCAAACAAAACTCCAAGAAAATGAAATTTCCATATTTGTTATGGAGTCTCATCCACCGAAATTCTTTGCTGACAGTATGTCAAAGATCCCCTCAAACCCACTACATTCAAAAACTCTCTGCCCAGGGACTATTTTTTTATTGTATTTAGCCCATTTAGAACATTATTCCTTGGTTACAAGAATCATATCCTTCCCTCCCTCCCCTCCTCTCACCCTTCTTATAGCCGATGCACGATTCCACTGGGTATTACATGTGTCCTTGATCAGAACCTATTTCCATGTTGTTGATGTTTGCAATACGATGATCATTTAGAGTCTACATCCCCAATCATATCCCCTTGACCCATGTAACCAAGCAGTTGTTTTTCTTCTGTGTTTCTACTCCCCCAGTTTTTCTACTGAATGTGGATAGTGTTTTTTCTCGTATATCCCTCTAAGTTGTTCAGGATCATTGCATTGCTGCTAGAAAAGAAGTCCATTACATTCAATTGTGCCATGGCATATCCATCTCTGTGTACAATGTTCTCCTGGTTCTGCTCCTTTCACTCTGCATCAATTCCTGGAGGTCCTTCCAGTCCCCATGAAATTCCTCCAGTTCATTATTCCTTTGAGCACAGTATTGGTTTCCTGTGGAGAGGATGAGTTGCTCAGAGACTAGCAATTTTTGACTGACAGTTGGAGATAGAGAAAATGAATTTTAAAGCCTTAACAGCCTGTAAAAGGATGAATGCTTACTGATTAGCTTGGGTATATAGGGGTAAGTTAGTGAATCAATTAATTATTAGTCATTGTAGGCAGAGTAGGATGCAGTTGGCCCTGGTAGAAGAAACTGCCCTCAAAGGCAGATAAATTTTGGGTTTCTTAGAAAATTTTAGTCAGGATCAGGATCTTAGGGATAGTTTTAAGGTATGAGATTACTCTCACTTTCCTCCTTTCTATTTCCTATCTGAACTTTTCTAAAATAAAGTGTTTTGTGTTTACCACACTGCTCTCCTGACCTTTGTTTCAAACTCCTACCCCAAAATTTACCCCTTCGCACCACTTAGTCATGCCTATATTAATTTAATATTGGATGATCTTGGCTTTTCATGAATTTTTATGCTAACTAGTGACTGCTGAAAGGAAGCTTAAAGTGACTATTAGGAAGGTAAAACTCATTTCTTTTGCCTCAAACCTCTGAGTGCTCCCAGTCATTCTCCAATAATCATTTACCAAGTTATGAAGTAATAAAAGGTTCCCAGAAAAGGATGATCACTAGAGTTAAGTCTGATGCTTACTCTAAATGTTGCCTTGCTCAACCCCAAGCTGCATCTTCCCAGAAAGTCATCCTGTAGTAAAAGGAGAGCTGGTTCAAGGTTGAGGAGTAAAGTCTACTCCTCTCTCTACATGTCCAATAAGGTTTCAAGAGGCACAATATTGGGGGAGGGCTTTACATGAAATATGATCTATTTAAAGCCCAACTTCAGCAGTGAATAGAGCCCAAAGCTCATGCTTGCTTTTATCTGATTCAGTGGATTTTCTTTGATTGCATTGGTGTAGGAAGTTACGTAGTCATCCCTTCTACAAGGTATAGCTAGTTAAGTATATTGTCCACTTATAATGAACTAAAGTAGTATTTCAGGAGTTAATTGGACCCAGAAAGCACTAGACTAAGACAATTTAAGGGCCTTGAGGAAGAGAAAAAAATACCTATAAACTTGAGACAATCAAACAAGAGACTTTTAGGGGCATGAGTAAGCCTTTCTACTAAAAAAATGAAGGCAGAAGAGAGAAATTTTAAAAGTATATGATTAGAGCAGAAGATGAAGGGGCTGGGTAAACAGATTGAGTTAACCATAGACCATTATCTGCTGTTGGAAACTACTCCTACTAAAGAGGGTTTAGTGTTCAGAGACTGAAATTTAAGGACCATAAATTATGAGCTTGTTTCTTGAGTCATTAGAATATGTACAAAAACCAAAAAGCCAATGGAATCCACTCAGTAAAAAGACCACTCTGAAGAGATTTCCTGATGGCAGACTTATAGGAGAACATGGACAAGAGACAAGGTACTCAGTGGTCTGCATCCCTCAGACTCATAACTCATGAAAGTATGATTAGCATTTCAGAAACAGCTCCAGCATCACAGGGGACTTTCCTGGTGGCATACTTGCTTTGTCACCAAAATCCATTTTGCAGATAAGGTTGCATATCAAAAAGGTGAGGGAAAGTTATTTGGGCAACCCTTATTTAGAAGACACCAAAAAGGGAAAGGTCAGATCACATGTGACATCTTATACTGTATAGGATACTTATTTACAGGGCCATGAGGCTGCTGGAAAAGAAGTCTCCCATTAGTAGCTATCAGAAAAGATAAGACAACCTCTAACTTGATCTGATATATATTCTTATTTCTACAAGAATGTTTCTTATTTCAACTGCTACTAAGTAGTAGTCCCATATTGAGTCTGAGTAAATGCTACAGTAGATATTTTTGTTGATTTGACTCAGCTATTGGCAGGAATTTCTTACTAAAGTAATCTATTTCAGTTCTTTTCTAAAGGTTGTCTATTTCAATCTATCCCAGCTTGGGGGTCCTCTAAAGTTGGGTCATAGTGGAATTACATGCCAGAAGTTTTAGGGGGTGGCTGTAGGGCTTCATTAGAAGATCTATTCTATCAGAATCTTCTAGGTCTATTGGCATTGCTCATTCACAACCTGCCTCTGCTCCAAGACCTCAGCAAGACTTCCACAAAGTGCAAAGCTATAGTGGAACTGCACATTTAGGCAATCTTTCCTTTAGGAGTGTAGCTGAACTAACAAACAATAAACTGACAATTTGGTGCTGATCCTGGAGTTATCAACATCCCAACCTGGCCTCTTTGAATGTATCACTAGAGATTTTGATCAATCCTCTAACATTTTGTTTCTTGGGCAGGTCTTCTCTGCTGTAAGGGATCACGACTCAAGGGGGCAAACCAAACTATTCTGCCAAAACAGTTCTAGGCTTGTGATTCTGATCTTAATGACAGACCTATAAAAGGACATCAAGTTAGGAACTTATGGTTCATTTGAAACTTCAGAGAATTTAGGTTTCCTATTGTCCCATTAGAATTATTTCCATTTGACATGATCATCTGATCTTGTTTCTTTCAATTCTCCATTCCAGTCTAGTTCCTTTAGGAGCAGATGTTTTTGATCTAATCCTACACATTAATTTAGGTAATAACACCTATTCCAAGAATGTCAGATGGGTTATCCATAGTAACAATTAAACTTTATTCACAGGTAGATATTTCACAAAGAGTTGCCACTAAGATTGAAATTCTATTGCTTAGAACAGGTTTTAGGCTTTAAAACACCTCAAATAAATTCACTTCTTTCATGAGCTTTTTTAAAAAAAATCTGTCCCATTGTCTCTTTAGTGTTCTGAAAGAATGCACTACTTCAGGGCCTTACTCTCATACATGACTATATATGCATTAGAAAGCAGATAATTTCAAGTATTAATTTACTTATCTGGGGGTATAGAATGACTATATATACAGATTCAAAATGTAAGATCCTACATATTCACATCATACCCATATCTTACCGCTTGCCTCTTATAGAAATTTGCTATAAAAGGGAAAAAAAAACAAGGATAACTACTATAGCATCAAAACTGGTCCTTCAGGCCTAAGACCAAGGTCTCAGAATGACTCATCACATATATACCAGAATAAAGCATCCTTAGTCTTATTTGACTTGAGGCAAGAGTCAGTTGACAACCATACGGCAAGAGTTCCATGTCCTAGCCAGACTCAAGTTTAGATGGGAAGCTTTTCTGTTTGAAAGGAAATTACAAGAACAGGGAAACTGAATCAAGAAGATTCTACCTTTGGCCATGCCAAGGTGATCCTCTCTTCAGCTTTTCCCCCCAACTACAGAACTCTTCCTATAATAGTTCAAGAATTATACACCCTCTGGATAACTTGAGACATTTTTCTCAAAGGTTGGACTGACTTCATGATCCATTAGAAAACTAAATCCAAACTTAGAATAATTAGTTATAGTCATAAGACATTTTACCTCAAATAGAAAGTTTTATTGATCACACTTTAGGGCTTGGATAAGTTTTACTCTCGTGGTGTTAGAATAAGCAATATAAATTTACCAGGACACACTTAACATCCTTCTTTTGTTTCTTTTCTTGACTTTAGGCTCATCCTGACAGATTAGAAATTCTCTTATTTTGTAAACCTTGTCAATTGGTAACCCAAATTCATTGTTTAGGAATTCCATGATCCATAATAAGCTCTTTTCTCAGAGATGATATGTATGACCTTGCCCAAATAGATGATTTCAAGGGGAAATCTAAGGTCTTTTAAAACTTCATACCTTTTCCTACAAAGAAATTGTTAGTTTTTTCCCCCCTTTGTTACAATTAAATTTTTCTAGCCCTACCAAGACTTATCAAGCAGTAGTAGATCTGATAGGATGTTTCCCCAAGCTATTGATGCTCACCTATCTAGGAGGTTCTCAGAAGGATTTGGGGTTTGCCTCCTGTTCCCTTCAATATGTTTCTCTTCTCATAGGGAAACGATAATTCTTAAATTAAAGATAATTTAAATAATTTAAATGTAATTATATATCATTATATTTATAATTTATAAATAAAATAATATACTATATTAATATAATAAAATATTTATAATTAAAATAAAATAAATGAATAATTTAAATTATAATTTAAATATATAATAAATTAATTTAATTCATTTAAATTAGTTTAAAGTAAAAGATAATTCTTAAAATTCAGATTAAACAATCTATTACAACAATGGGCAGGAGTCTATTTACAATAAGCTTCTAACTTCAAGACACATCAATCTTAGTCATTCAAAAATTGAACATTAGTTTGCAAGACTCCCTAAATATTTTGAAGGTCTAATTAACCCTCAGTTACCTTCTGGTTATTTTCTAATTCAAACTTTTTTTTCCTGGGAGCCAGAAAAGTGTTAGTTCTAGGCAGGCAGTTTGTGAACCAAGTCTACCTTTTTCCTCTGAAACTTCACTGGTACCACCCCCAAATCCATTTCCCTATAATCAATGAGATTTTCCCTTCATTTTCAATTTGTAAGACAATTATGTCATTCTGGGGGGATGGGAAATGCTTTTAGTTCCCTTAAAACAATTATGGAAATTTAGCATTTACGCTTTCAAATGTAGAGGGGCAAAATTTGACATGTTGACTTATCACTATCAGATTGAGAAGAGATGCTCGTGTCCCCTTCTAGGGCTAGGGGGTTTTAATTACAAAGACTCAGGAAGGCAGAAAGAAAACCAAGCAACCTATCAAAGGAGCAGAGACAAAATAGTATGTTGCTGAGGATTGGAGGCAAGTATATAATTTGATTAGAAGCTG